>NW_026652300.1:6500907-6574504 GCF_009828535.3 Hylobates moloch | reverse complement strand
CTGGACTTTTTTTAGTTGGTAAGCTATTAATTATTGCCTCAATTTCACAGCCTGTTATTGATCTATTCAGGGATTCAACTTCTTCCTGGTTTCGTCTTGGGAGGGTGTATGTGTTGAGGAATTTATCCATTTCTTTTAGATTTTCTAGTTTATACAAATAGACATGTTTATAGTATTCTCGGATGGTAGTTTGTATGTCTGTGGGATCGGTGGTGATATCCCCTTTATCTTTTTTATTGTGTCTATTTGATTCTTCTCTCATTTCTTCTTTATTAGACTTTCTAGCAGTCTATCAATTTTGTTGATGTTTTCAAAAAATCATCTCCTGGATTCACTGATTTTTTGAAGGGTTTTTTGTGTCTCTATCTCCTTTAGTTCTGCTGTGATCTTAAGTTATTTCTTGCCTTCTGCTAGCTTTTAAATGTGTTTGCTCTTGCTTCTCTAGTTCTTTTAATTGTGATGTTAGGGTGTCAATTTTAGATCTTTCCTGCTTTCTTTTGTGGGCACTTAGTGCTATAAATTTCCCTCTACACACTGCTTTAAATGTGTCCTAGAGATTCTTGTATGTTGTGTCTTTGTTCTCATTGGTTTCAAAGAACATCTTTATTTCTGCCTACATTTTGATATGTACCCAGTAGTTATTCAGGAGCAGGTTGTTCAGTTTCCATGTAGCTGAGCAGTTTTGAGTGTTTCTTAATCCTGAGTTCTAATTTGATTGCACTGTGGTCTGAGAGACAGTTTGTTATAATTTTTGTTCTTTTACATTTGCTGAGGAGTGCTTTACTTCCAACTATGTGGTCAATTTTGGAATGAGTGCAATGTGGTGCTGAGAAGAATGTATATTCTGTTGATTTGGGGTGGAGAGTTCTGCAGATGTCTATTAGGTCTTCTTGGTGCAGAGGTGAGTTCAATTCTTGGATATCACTGTTAACTTTCTGTCTCGTTGATCTGTCTAATATATTGACAGTGGGGTGTTGAAATCTCCCATTATTATTGTGTGGGAGTCTAAGTCTCCTTGTAAGTCTCTAAGGACTTGTTTTATGAATCTGGGTGCTCCTGTATTGGGTGCATATATATTTAGGATAGTTAGTTCTTCTTGTTGCATTGATCCCTTTCCCATTATGTAATGGCCTTCTTTGTCCTTTTGATCCTTGTTGGTTCAAAGTCTGTTGTATCCGAGACTAGGACCGCAACTCCTGCCTTTTTTGTTTTCCATTTGCTTGGTAGATCTTCCTCCATCCCTTTATTTTGAGCCTATGCAAAATATCTGTGCACGTGAGATAGGTGTCCTGAATACAGCACAGTGATGGGTCTTGACTCTGTATTCAATTTGCCAGTCTGTGTCCTTTAATTGGAGCATTTAGCCTATTTACATTTAAGGTTAATACTATTGTGTGTGAATTTGATCTTGTCATTATGAAGTTAGCTGGTTATTTTGCTCATTAGGTGATACAGTTTCTTCCTAGTATTGACAGTCTTTACATTTTGGCGTGTTTTTGCAGTGGCTGGTACCGGTTGTTACTTTCCATGTTTAGTGCTTCCTTCAGGAGCTCTTGTAGGGCAGGCCTTGTGGGCACAAAATCTCAGCATTTTCTTGTCTGTTAAGGATTTTATTTCTTCTTCACTTATGAAGCTTAGTTTGGCTGGATATGAAATTCTGGGTCAAAAACTCTTTAAGAATGTTGAATATCGGCCCCCACTCTCTTCTGGCTTGTAGAGTTTCTGCCAAGAGATCAGCTGTTAGTCTGATGGGCTTCCCTTTGTGGGTAACCTGATCTGTCTCTGTGGCTGCCCTTAAGATGTGTTCCTTCATTTCAACTTTGGTGAATCCGACAATTATGTGTCTTGGAGTTGCTGTTCTTGAGGAATGTCTTTGTGCCATTCTCTGTATTTCCTGAACTTGAATGTTGGCCTGCCTTGCTAAGATGGGGAAGTTCTCCTGGATAATATCCTGCAGAATGTTTTCCAACTTGGTTCCATTGTCCCCGTCACTTTCAGGTACACCAATCAGAGGTAGATTTGGTCTTTTCATGTAGTCCCATATTTCTTAGAGGCTTTATTCCTTTCTTTCTACTCTTTTTTCTGTAAACTTCTCTTCTCACATCATTTCATTCATTTGATCTTCAATCACTGATACCCTTTCTTCCAGTTGGTCAATTGGTTATTGAAGCTTGTGCATTCGGCACATAGTTCTCGTGCCATGGTTTTCAGCTCCATCAGGTCATTTAAGTACCTCTACACTGGTTATTCTAGTTAGCCATTTGTCTAATCTTTTTTCAAGGTTTTTAGCTTCTTTGCAATGGGTTTCAACTTCCTCCTTTAGCTTAGAGAAATTTGATTGTCTGAAGCCTTCTTCTCTGAACTCGTCAAAGTCATCCTCCATTCAGCTTTGTTGCATTGCTGGTGAGGAGCTGTGTTCCTTTGGAGGGGGAGAGGCGCTCTGATCTTCAGAATTTTCAGCTTTTCTGCTCTGTTTTTTTCCCCATCTTTTTGGTTTTATCTACCTTTGGTCTTTGTTGATGGTGATGTACAGATGGGGTTTTGGTGTGGATGTCCTTTCTTTTGTTAGTTTTCCTTCTAACAGTCAGGAGCCCCAGTTGCAGGTCTATTGGAGTTTGCTGGAGGTCCACTCCAGGCCCTGTTTGCCTGGGTATCAGCAGCAGAGGCTGCAGAACAGTGAATATTGCGGAATTGCAAATGTTGCTGCCTCATCCTTCCTCTGGAAGCTTCGTCTCATAGTGGTACCCAGCCATGTGAGGTGTGAGTCTGCCCATATTGGGGGGTGCCTCCCAGTTAGGCTACTCAGGGGTCAGGGATCCACTTGAGGTGGCAGTCTGCTCGTTCTCAGATCTCAAACTCCATGCTGGGAGAACCACTACTCTCTTCAAAGCTGTCAGACAGGGACATTTAAGTCTGCAGAGGTTTCTGCTGCCTTTTGTTTGGCTATGCCCTGCCCCCAGAGGTGGAGTCTACAGAGGCAGGCAGGCCTCCTTGAGCTGTAGTGGGCTGTACCCAGTTCGAGCTTCCTGGCCACTTTGTTTATCTACTCAAGCCTCAGCAATGGAATGCGCCCCTCCCCCAGCCTTGCTGCTGCCTTGCAGTTAGATCTCAGATTGCTATGCTAGCAATGAGCAAGGCTCCATGGGTGTGGGACCGTCTGAGCCAGGCACGGGATGTAATCTCCTGGTGTGCTGTTTGCTAAGACCATTGGAAAAGTGCAGTATTAGGGTGGGAGTGACCCGATTTTCCAGGTGCCATCTGTCACAGCTTCCCTTGGCTATGAAAGGGAATTCCCTGACCCCTTGCACTTCCCAGGTGAGGCGATGCCTCGCCCTTTTTTGACTCTTGCTCGGTGGGCTGCACCCACTGTCCTGCACCCACTGTCCAAACCCCCAGTGAGATGAACCTAGTACCTCAGTTAGAAATGCAGAAATTACCTGTCTTCTGCATCACTCACGCTGGGAGCTGTAGAGTGGAGCTATTCCTGTTCAGCCATTGTGGATCTCCACCCCATATGACGTCTATAGACCTTACAGGGATTGTTCTTTTCTAGCTTTTTGGACTGCCCTCTCCCCTACTTTTTGTGGTAAAATATACATCACAAAGTTTGCCAATTTAGCTATTTTTATGTGGGTATATTGGAACATATGCATTGTTATGCAACCTTCACCACTATCCGTTTCTACAACTTTTCATTTTGCAAAACTGAAGCTGTACAATAAACAGTAACTCTCCATTCTCCACATCATGGCAACTACCATTCTACATTCTGCCTCTCATCATGACTACTCTAAGTAGCACATATAAGTGACATTACACAGTATTTTCTTTTTTGTGATTGGTTTATTTCACTTAGCATATTATCTGGGTACAGCATGCATCAGAATTTTATTTCTTTTAAAGGATTAATATCATATTGAACTTATATACCACACTTTATCATGTTTTTAATGGTGGAGGGTGTCCAGGTTCTCAGCATCTTGAACAAAGAATTGGACAAAATGCACAAACAAAGCAAGGAAGGAATGAAGGGATTTATTGAAAAATGGGAGTACACCCCACAGTGTGGGAACAGGCCTGAGCATAGGTGCTCAAAGGCCCTGTTAAGAGTTTTTGTCAGTTTCAATGCCCTCTACTTGGTGTATACCCTATGTAAATGAGGAGGATGAGAAAATGTTATGAAGTCATTTATGCTGTGTACGCCCTACAGAGGATATTTCCTGTCATAGCTGAAGTGTGAATTGGCCTTGTATTCACTGCCTCCAGACTCTATTTTCCTGCCTCATCTCCCCTCTGAGGGATATGATCCCTATAAATATTTATGAAAACCATAGGGACTATTGCTCTTTTTTCTGTAACTGCTTCATGCTGTCTTTGGGCATAGTCCCTAACTATTAGGGATCACAGAACTGTCACTCTGCCCTGTCAAGTGGAGGCAGGGTAGCTTATCAATGGCTGGGGTGTTGTCTTCACCTGGCACTAGCTGGACCCTTTGTTTCATGGTCATCAGAAGCTTGATGGTCTCTAGGCAAGAGGAAATAAATTTTGTTAACAGTTTTAATGGGAATTTCAGGGGGTGGATACTTATGGTGTCAAGAATGTTTGTTATAGAGACTTGCAGGAGAAAACCAAAACCTGGTTTGTTCTAACATCTACGTGTTTCCTTAAAGTCTTAGCATAAGTGACTCCATTTTGGTCTGGTTTTGTGTGTTAAGGCCTGATGCACGAGCTTAGTCTAAAGCAATAGCCTCCCAGAACTGTTTAAAAAATTCCCCCTTTTTGGTCAGATTTTCAGTTAGGTAAAAGTGTAACCAAAACTTAAGGCCTTAGCACCACTCTGTTACCATCATTTTGGGTTTCCAGTCTCAGCATGTCACTTATAGATTATGGTGCCCTCATGGTTGCAGATTTCTTTCAGTTCTTGTCATTCTGGTTGCAGAGAGACCATTTGACATTCTAGAGATGGCTGCAGGCAAGCATTTAAAGCCTTTGAGAGAACACAGCACATCAGGAAGACTATTATTATGACTATTGGGAAGATAATACTAAGACGTTGGAATATGCTCTTTACTTAAGGTCGCCACAAACTAGACCTCTTAAGATAAAATAGATAAAGAATGAGCTAAATAAAGAGTTTATTTGCTTAAATAAGCAGTCTTTTTGTTAATCCCCTATCACTGAATATTGGTAACCTTCATTTGATGCATTTCTCCATAGGCCACAAGAGCCAGCAGCTGCACAGATACTTCTCTCTTTAGCCAATTCTATTATTTAGCATAACTTTATAAGAGAATTTAAAGTCTGCAGTGTAGCCATAGCCTTTACAGTAGAATGTGCTATAGAGCCTATAATGAGGATACATTTCTTTTTTTTTTTTTTTTTTTGAGACAGAGTCTCGCTGTGTTGCCCAGGCTGGAGTGCAGTGGTGCAATCTCAGCTCACTGCAAGCTCCACCTCCTGAGTTCACACTATTCTCCTGCCTCAGCCTCCTGAGTAGCTGGGACTACAGGCACCCACCACCAAGCCCAGCTAATTTTTTTTGTATTTTTTTTTAGTAGAGACGGAGTTTCACTGTGTTAGCCAGGATGGTCTCAATCTCCTGATCTCATGATCCACCTGCCTTGGACTCCCAAAGTGCTGAGATTACAGGCATGAGCCACTGCACCCCATTGCTTCTTTTATTTTAAATCATGGAAAAGGACCTAACAAATGTTGCCCTTTTAGAAGAGCGAAGGCCTCCTGGTAATGTTCTCATGATGTGGGTTAAGAGGATTAAGCAAAGTTTTGTTTTTGATTGATTATGAGACAACACATGTACCATTAAACTTTCTTACCTACATTAGGTCTTCAACTTTTATCTATCAAAGTATAAATTTATTCATGTATAAGGCTGGATGCAAAGTCCTTCACAAGTACACCCCGTAAGTGCACATTAACAGAACCCTTTCTACTTCTATTTTTATGAAATGCAGTAGAGGCATAAGCAAGAAAAAATATTCAAAGATAAAAGTTTCATGACAGTAAAAGTCTTAATTGGTGAACCTTCTTCTTGGGAGAAATTTCCCTGGTTAGCTTTACCTCAAGAGTTCCAATGGGTGCCAAGCTCCAAGAGCATGGAGGGACCCTTCTCAGTTGTCAGATTATGAACCCAAAGTTCAAGGTCCTGAAGTTTTGTTGTAGAGTGGATGGCAAGGACAGTCTTCCTCTGACATTCTCAGAAGAGCCAAACCAAAAAAACCTTTTTTACCTGGTGAAAATACACTGTAGCATAATAATTCATTGTTATAACATCAACCCTCTTGCATGGGAAAGCTTTTATACAACCAGAAAAAATGCATTGAAATAACAATTGAATGAAATCCTTTAATAAAATGTTTAAAGGGCCCACCAGGTTATCAAATGTACCTGAAGCTATAATTGTTTTCCCAGGAATATGGGATCAAGCATCTGTTATACATTATTTTGGTAATTTGTAAGTCACTACACCAATGTACTCAATTTGGATCATTATATCTTTTCCATAATGAGTCATGTAATGCAGAACTTTTTTCTTTTTTTGAGTCTCGCTCTGCCACCCAGGCTGGAGTACAGTGGTGTGATCTCGGCTCACTGCAACCTCCAACTCCCAGGTCAAGCAATTCTCTGCCTCTGCCTCCTGAGTAGCTGGAATTACAGGTGTCCACCATCATGCCTGGCTAATTTTTGTATTTTAGTAGAGACAGAGTTTTGCCACCTTGGTCTTGAACTCCGGATCTGGTGATCCACCCTCCTCAGCCTCTCAAAGTGCTGGGATTACAGGTGTGACCAACCGCACCTGGCCCAATGCAGAACTTTTAATAATAAATGCTTTAAGAACTCAGGAAGGACATGGTGGCCATCCTGGTTCTCCATAAGGCCATGCTTAATTAACATTAGACATACACTCTTGAATACCAATTGTTTTTCCAAATTAGGTGGATAGCATAGATAAGGAAATTTTTTTATGGTTTACAATAACAACATAGTAAACATAATTATAATTGATAGCACATACTTAGACATTAGAATTTTAGAAATCCCATACAATTTATGGATATATATTAGTATTATTCACAAAAATATAATCTAAAGAAGACTGAACATCATTTTGGCAAACCATGTACCTAAACACATCAAATAATCTTGTTTACCACTTTTCTGGATGTTTTCAGGGGCCCTCTAATTCATCCAGAAAGCCAGGCATTAGGAAAGACAATTTTGAAACTGAAGTTTAATTTTGGAATTCCATATTACCATAAATTATTTATTTTGCCAAAACAATGACTCAGAAATTTTAAAGAAACAAAAACCTTTTCTAATCTTGAACACACACACACATATTCTACTGTTCTTACACACCTTGCGTGTAAAATTGTTTCCAGTAGTCCTAATTGTGTGTTATAATGATTAATTTTAACATTAGACATGATAAGTTATGTTCTGATAAAGTTTGACTATTTCCAGCATAGCTAAGGGCATGGCCAACTCCACATGTTCCCAATAAAAAATATGTAGGCTTTGCCTAATGGAAAGCAGGCAAGTTAAACAATTTTTGAAAGCAAAAGAAGCAGTTTATGACCTCAGCAAACCTAACATTGGAACATAATTTAGACCACATGTTTACATTTTGAAGACTTTTGTATTTTACCAATAATCTTGAAAATCATCTTTATTTACCAAAGATTGCTAGTCACATGAACTAAAAGGCATTATATTTTCTATTTTTCTGACAAAACATTTTATTTAAGTTCTTCTTCTTATTAAACCAATAAATTTAAAACTTCACAGAAGAGATTAACCTGTTTGTACAGACAGAAAGAGGCCAGAGACTGGCTGGTAAGAAATTCTTACCCTTTTTCCCATATGTCAGGTTTCTGGGTTCTCTCTCCCTGAGCCCCTCTACTGAACCTGCTGTTTGCAAGGAAACACATTGCTATCAATTAAGTATATTCACCAATAGTTTACAAATGTTGGCGTGATTAGGCAGAGAGAGAGAACTACGACTAAAATTCTATTTATGAGAGTATATTAACAGACTTAAAGTGTCAGGAAGCCTAAAACCCAAAAAGTTAGTTTAAGGATAGAAAGCTAGCATGCTCCATTAATTCCTGCAGCCGAACGAAGGTACCTTAGGAATTCCAGATAAATGGAATGAATGATTAATTTCTAGAAGTAGGAAACAAAATAACTATTCACAGTATCAAATAAAAGTCTTTCACTAGCATGATTGTATATGTATGGATACACAAGCAAAGCCAGAGGAGAACAAACAGCAAATGAATGAAAAGTACAAGCAAAAACAAATAAACCAAAAAAATCCTACATTTTCATACTCATTTTACCCTGGAGGTTACAGTGTTATCTAGGGCCCACCCAAAACCTTCATGATGAGTATTTTATTCCTGATACACAATTCAATATCCTTAATGTCACTGATATCATTATACATCCTATGCAATCAAGAAATCTACTTTCAGCACATGACCAATAAGTACTCTTAAGGGAAGAGACCACCCCTCATATTGTCTTATGACCAATTTCTGCCTCCAAAGAAAGAAGAAGTAAAAATAAAAGGCAGAAATGAAGTCCATGGGCAGATAGCCTGGCACTGCACCCTGGGCCTGGTAGTTAAAGACTGACCCCTGATCTAACTGATTATGTTCTCTATAGATTCCAGACATTGTATGGAACAGCACTGTGAAAATCCCTGTCCTGTTCTGTTCTGATCTGATTACCAGTGCCTGCAGCCCCTAGTCGCATACCCCCTGCTTGCTCAATTGATAACGACCCTCTCATGTGGACCCTCTCAGAGTTGTGAGCCCTTAAAAGGGATAGGAATTGCTCACTTGGGGATCTTGGCTCTTGAGACAGGAGTCTTACCAATACTCCTGGCTGAATAAACCTCTTCCTTCTTTAACTTGGTGTCTGAGAAGTTTTGTCTGCAGCTTGTCCTGCTACTCTCTAGCACTATCATGCCAAATAGTAAAGATAGTGGGAAGCAATGCAGACATGTATGTGAAATTTGGCTTTACACTAAATCCAACTTCATGCTTAACTATATTAAAAAAAGAATTGCAAACGGCTGATGCACTTTTACAATACTTATTTTACTTTAATCAAGACTAAGAGCTTTAAGTATGAAAATGTTAATTAGTGAAATGTCTCCAATTCTTTATTTTGTGTTAAAGAACATTTTATTATTTAAACTGTTTCCACGTCTTTCTCCCCTACTTAATGATCTCTTACTACATTGTTTTTATAAATAACCTTTTCATATCTGTAACTTGAACTAACTTTTAGATAACCTCTGAATTAGACAAAATTCTTTTTCTTTCTTTTCCACTAATAAAATAACCCTTTCTGGCACAGTTTGTATACAGAATTACATATTAGTTAGAATTTTATCCCTAGTAACCTACAACTTTAGTGAAACCCTAAAAAGCAAGAAATCCTGAACTATCAGACCTGGCATTTATAGAGAAGAACAATTCCACAATGTTAGAAACATGCTCCAGATCACAACCCTTTCTTAATTGGAAATGACCCAGATACTAAATGAGCATCAGAAATAACTTTAAGATTTTAATTTACACAGAAAGTTTACCTAAACTTCCCATTCTTCCCATTCCATGAACTTTAATGATAGGATCTGGAGATTGGGTGGGTTTCCTTTGCTCTTTCCCAGTTGAATAGGCAAAGGTAAGAATTTAGAATAAGAAAAGAAGATTTAAGTCATCAAAAACATGTGAGAGTTTGCTCCAAGATACGTGGCATGTAGACGTCAGGGACTATGCATGGAGAAGATTCTTAAAAAGTCCTTCCCCCTTTGAGGAAGGACTATTTCCCTTTGTTCTAGGCCTTCAGGCAGTAGCAGGGAGTGACCCCAGCCAATTGCCCTCAATCTTCAAGGAGCTACTACGAAAGAGCCACTGAAAAACTGAAAAGGAAAGAGGGAGGAAAAAACAAACAAATGAAAAAGACCCTGGTCGCTTAAGCAAATCAGCAGTGGCAGTCAGGCTTCTCCACATGGAAACCCCTTAGTTTCACTATGTAAAAAGTAAAGTAGAGGTTCCTCATAGGTGAAAAATTAAGACCCACCCAGTGTTACAAATAAATCCAGACTCTCAGCAACGCAAAGAAAAAATAAAGAAAGAAACTGGCCAGCAACCTAGCTTAAAGGATCATCACATACTGCAGCGACAACTCCGTGCAGAAACCGAGAAAAAAGAAGCCGCAGGAGCCAGTGAAGTATTTCCTCAGTGGTTGGGACTAAGGAAAAAAAAAAGCTGAGGGACAGTAAAGCATTCATTGGTTAGGACATACCAAGGAGAGAAAAACTGCAGGGGCGGTAAAGTATTCCTTAGTCAAGATGTCTTGGAGGTTAAAAAGAAGTGAGAAAATCCCCATAGAGCAAGGGTTGAACCTCAGAAAGAGGTGAAAAATCCCCATGGCAGGGGTTGAACCTCACACAAACCTCTGGTAGTAAGAAAAACATTCAGAACCCCCTCTTTCCTTTCTTCTCAAGGGAGGAAAGAATAGCTCCACTCCTGCTGGTCTCTCTCCTAGCAGAAGGGGAAGGAGAGGGAAAAACAGCAGCATAGGTGGCTGGCTGAGACAAAAGAAAGACCAGCAGAAAAGAAAAAGAAAAACAAACAAACAAACAAAACTAGGAGAGGAAGTCAGAGGAGCAAAAAGCAAAAACAGCAAGCACAGAGCCAAACAGGCAGGCAGACATGCCAAGGGTCTGTGTGAAAAAGAGGGTGAGGACCAGCACTGGGAGGAGAGCAGAGGAGATGAAGGCATAATTCTTGCAATTTGCGGCAGGCATCTGCCAAGCCTCTGGCCAGGTGACTGCCTGGGGCCCAGAGAGCAGCCGTGCATATCCCACCCACCCAGCCAGAGAAACTAAGTGTAAAAATGAAGGATGGAAAGTAAAAACGGAAATAGGGGGAAAAAAAACCCCAACAACAACAGGAGAAACAGACAGCCCTGCTCACAGCAGGAGTGGGAGAACTCTGGAAAAGAAAGGGAAACAGGATGACAGAGAGGAAGATAGGGTGCAAATGAGAGAGAGAAATAGAGGGAAAATTTAAGAGAAAAACTGGAAGAGACATAAATCAAAGGAAGACAGAGAGGGTGAAACGAGAAAAAAAACAGTGTAAAAGGAAGGCAGAACGTTAAAACATGTTAAAGATGGTCTGTAAAAGTCATAAGAAAAGCTATAAAAGGGAATTTATGCAAAAAATGTATAATTTAAAAGTAATTAGGCCTCCTGAATGTAAAACTGTTTTAAAAAAACAGTTTATGTACAAGGTATGTAAGAAAAATATAATGTACTTTTAATAACAGGATTATAAGGAGGCATAAGAATATGGATTTTTACCTACATTAAAGGCTAAAAATTTTTTTTTGTTTTAAAGGTTTAAGCAAGTTTTAAAATGTTAATTGTAGAGAAAATTCTGTGTGTAAACACACTGGCTAAAGTTAAAGGGGTATCATCCAGTTTTTCCGTGAACTGCACATTAAATAAAAGCTCAATAAATTTTTCTTAAAGCATTAATCTGCTCTTTAATAAAAATTGTAAGAAGTTAAAAAGAGTCTATAAAGGTCTTACCTTATGGTCAGACATTAAAATTGAATAAATAATGTCTACAAAATTTTATCAGAATTAAGTTTAACGTTAATAGCACATTAATATAAAGGTAAAATTTAACTTATCTGGTATAAAGTCATACAAAAACATTGTCAAATATAAAATAGTGTTTAGTTTTCTTAGGCCTAAAGGTGGCCAGATAAGTCACAAGGCCCCTCATCCCCAAGGCCACAGCACGTAGGGGCGGTAAAGGCCACAAGAAAGCCAAACATTAAGAAAGGGCAGGGTCACAGTGTCCCCTGGGTGCTGCTAAGCAGGAATAGAGCAAGGGGCATCACCATGAGGCCTCAAGCCCTAGGATATGCAGCAGAAATTATATATTTAATTTATCTTCCACTTTCCCTTCCCTTGGAAATAAAAATTTGGAACAAAAAGTGGCACAGGTACCACCCCTAGAATTTCCAGCACGCCAGCACCAGCCTCATCAAAAGACTGAAAGAAAAAAAACTCAAGCTGTCCTGGGAAGAACCCAATTTTATGCTGTTAACCACTAAGGCTGCCATCCTCACAGCTGAGAAAAAAATGGACCCACCATACAAAAGTAAAAAAAAATCTGCCTCTCAAAATCATGGGTTACTGCACTAAAATCAAGCCCTACTAAGTTAAAGTTAAAAAAAAGCTTAATTTTCTTATACCTTCTATATTGCTTCCTTTCCTTTCCTTATTGTGTTACAAGCTGCTTGGTTATTAATGTAACTAAGTCTGACTCACTTCAGACCATTGCCTTTAATGCTTGCTCTGTCATACCTTGTGGAAATGTAAACGATCAACAACTAGGCTTTTCACACAAATACTTATGTCCCAGCCCTCTAATTGACACAGTTACCCCAAGCACTCATTATTGTAATGACCTGCAGTCAAGATGCCAATTTTCTGCTGCTACAGCCTGGCAACCTTGTAGTGAATGGGACCACGTCCCATAAACTACCCAGGAGCAAAGTTGAACTTCCACAAAAAAGGTTTGTGCAGATCTAACACCCCTCATCTATTTCACTAAAAGGACTACCCCTTCTAACTGTCAGCTTTATCAATGTAACCCTGTCCTTCTGTCTATCACCACCTCCACCTTAACTAATTCTAGACCTCCAACTAGTCACTTGTGTGGTATGGGAATTAACATAAATGGAAAAGACCGCCTAGATATTTTAAAAATACCTGTTTTTCCCCCATCTTCCCCTTCTTCAGTAGCCTCAGTTCTAAATCCCACACCAGTGGCTCCTACATCTAATAAAACTAGGGTGTTTATTGTAAAAATAAAAAATCAAAACAGACCTTAGCCATCAAGACAAAATATCAAGCTGAAAATGCCTGGCTGAAATGGATTAAATATTCCGTTTGCACTTTAAATAAAAGCAATTATTATGCTTGTATACACGGTAGGCCAGAGGCCCAGATTGTCCCCTTTTCACTCAGATGGTCTTCTCATCGACCAAATATGGACTGTATGGTGGCTCTTTTTCAAAATCCCACTGCTTGAAATAATCCATCATACTGAGCTCCCTCTGCTGTTTCCTGAAATTCAACACCCTGTGAGTCAGCCCCTGAGGGCAATCCAGCTTACACCTCTAAATGCCAAGTTTGCTTTGTGCCTCACATGGCAGGAGGAAAATTTGGTGTTCCTTGAAAGCATAAAAGAATACAAGAAGCACAAGCCCTTCCAAGAGATTGCCCATCAGTCCATGCTTAGCCATCCCCAAGCAAATGTATGGTGGTACTGTGGACGACCTGTACTAAACACTCTGCCAAATAATTGAAGCAGTACTTATGCTCTGAATGAATTGGCTATCCCCTTCACACTGGCATTTCATCAATCTAAAAAGGTAAAAACAAAACACCGCAGGCCAAAAAAATTCTTAAGTCCTTTAATCCTCAGGTTTATAAAAATGTTATTAAGGTCCTATAAGAAGTGCCAAGTAAGTTTAAAACACAAAATCAAATAGCTGCAAAATTTAAATACACGTTGTTCTGGCAGGTAACTATAAATTAAAAAAAAATTAACTTCAGTTCTCACCTCTTTCACTCTTATTATTGATATACTTAGTCTTATAAACTGTTATATTATTCCCTGACTTCAAAGTTTTATACGAAAACTTGTCTCTGCCACTCTTACAGACTTAACTCCTAACTATCCCCCACACTATTAAAAAAAAAATTACTTCTCTTAAAAGAACAAACAAAACAATTAAGTCAAAACATATTAAACAAGTTTAAAGGGAAATCATAAAATAATAAGAGGGAGAATATTGTAAAAAGTAAAGTAGAGTTTGGTCTTCAAAAACTTTCCTCCCCATCTAATTAGGAAAAATATAGTAACTTCTCTTAGAAGCAAAATTTACTCAAAGACCTGTGCTCCTTAATATTTGCCCTGGCATGCTTATACTGGTCCAAGCAAGCATTAAGTCGTAGCCTGTTCCTCTTCCTTATTTAAATGCGTTTTTACCTTTCTCAGCATTCGCTTTCTCCTTCCTTTGTTCTCCTCTAGCTTTGCCTCTTTTAAAAATTTCTAAGTTGCTAGCCAATCAAAACAAATACAAAATTTGAGGTCCTATTCCAGCCAATGGAAACCGGACACAGCAGTGAGGTGGACACGTCAGATTATAAATGACTCTGTCTCCTTTGTTCAGTGTACTCTCATTTCAAAACTGCTGGCGAGTGTACCCTTTCTGCAGGAAGTAAAAGTGGCCTTACTAAATAAATTAAATTTATGTTCAAGTGGTATTTCTTTACAGCACTGGGGCAACAAGCATTTCAAACAACTGGCCTGGCCAGAAACCTGCAGTTGCTTCCATGTTTAGGTGCTGCCAACCAAGGGTCACGTCTTGGAAAGGAAAACAGAGAGGGAGAGATTCTTCTGCATGGAGCAGAATGGAAAAGGAGAAAGGGAAAGAATAAACCCCAAACTTTGGGCTTACCTTTTCCTTCTGGCTGGCTCACCAGAATATGTTAACAGTGGAGGCTGTCCAGGTTCTTGGTATCTTGAAGAAAGAATTAGACAAGATGCACAAAAAAAGCAAAGAAGGAATGAAGGGATTTATTGAAAATGGAAGTACACTCCACAGTGTGGGAGTGGGCCTGAGCATAGAGGATCAAGGACCTTGTTACAGAGTTTTTCTCAGTTTATAACACCGTTTACTTGGTGTACACCCTTTATTTGGTGTACACCCTATGTAAATGGAGAGGATGAAGTAAAGTTACAAAGTCATTTACTCAGCATAAGCCCGATGGAGAGGATATTTCCTGTCATAGCTGAAGTGTGAATCAACCTTATGTTCCCTGCCTCCAGATCCTATTTCCCTGCCTCAATTTCATTTGTTGATTACTGGGCTTGCTTCCTCTTTGGCTATGGTGTGAATAATGCTGTTATGACATGAGTGAACGAGTATATGAAGTGCACCCTGGTGTGGTGATATGAATGGGGATAAGTAGAGGGTTTTCTCAAAAGAGTAGAAAGGGAGGGAGCTTCCAAGAAAGAACTTGTTTGAAACTTAGAAAAGTTCTTAAAAATTTTAAAATATTTTGCATATTTAGTTAGAATTTGGGTGGAGGAAATTTTTCCAACAATTTTCTCCTATAAAGTCTCTTTTATTTTGTTTTGACTGCCAGCACCCTGCATAAATTTCAAAGAAGCCATTGTAGCCTGGAAAGGATATAGCTGCTAGTCATTTTTTACTTCACTTAGAGTGGCACTTTTATTGTTATCTCCAGTAGGTGACCGGTTGCAGTGAAGAAAGGTAGCCGCATCTTTCTATCATCTTGTTTGTTTCCCTACAGTGTGCTTTATTTAAGGATCTGATCTCAGGACTGTAGTCCTCTGTCTATGGAGCAGATAGCCCATCCTCCTCCTCCTTCAGGTGACATATAGACTACCTTCTGTATTTAGACTAGCTGAAAAGTCCTGAGAGTATAAAGATGACTGAGGCAGAGCCCCTGCCCTCTACAGTCTGTAGTTTAGGTGGGAAACAGAAAAGATGTAAAAACACATGCCCAATGTAAGCAGAAAAAGGGGCAGCCCATGTAAGCTGGGGATAGACGTGTGTGGCTAGAGGATCAGAGAAGGCCTCAGAAAAGAGGTGCATTTGCAACATGTCTGGAAAGATGGCAGGCTTTCCTGTGACAGAAGAGGACTGAGTTACCGTGGCAAAGGCACAGGGTATCTTTGTGGACTTCACAGAAGTTCACAGGCGTCTTTGTGGACTCCACAGAAGTTCAGTTTGTCAGGGTTGTTTTTGAGGAAAAGGACGGAAAATAGAGATGAAGCTGAGTGAGTTTCACGACTCCTATGTCAAGCTAAGGAGATTGGACTTTATGCTTTCAAAGAGATTTCTGCTGAAAGCATTGCTGCCCAGTTAGGAAGATCACTTTAGAGAAGGCACTGAGAATGGGTTTTGGTGGGATGTGACCAGAAGGCCCCGAGGGTCTGTTTGAAGCAAGGCGACAGATACAGGGGGTGTCACCAGTCATTATCATATTCAGGAGCAGGAACCTCCAGTTCTTCATGACATACTGAATGTTTCAGGAGGGAGAAGAGTGAGATTGTGTGAGTATGAGTCCCAGGTTGCACTCCCAGGCTAGCTCTGCATTTAGATCCAGATGATGCGGCTCCCCCTGATGGGAAGAGAAGCAGGAATGTGCTGTGTTGTGTTTGGTTTTGTTTTGCTTTTGATGGGAAAAGGTGGTATGGAGAATGAGGGCTGCTTTTGATGAACGGCTGGGAATGACCTTGGCTCCATTCAGGTGGAGGTGCATCCAGGAGGCAGGCAGGAATGAAAGGTTGGAGCCAGGGAGAAAGGCTGGAGCTGGAAGTAGGCACAGATCCTTGGAGAGCTGGACAGGGAAAAAGTAGGTATAGACATGAGGGAAGCTGTGGTGGGAAGAGACAAGGATGCATGGTCTATTCTGGAAGTTGAAAGAGGGGGGCAACCAGGCCAGGGTGATAGTAGAGTTTGTATCATCCCATGTGGAACGAGTCAATGCAAAGAAAGTTTTAAACAGCAATTCAGCAATTAGAGTGACAGCTGTGCGCTCAGTTGGCTTATCTCCTCCAACACTTAAAGTGAAATCCTTGTTGGTGAAAAAATTGTTTTATACTATCTTCCTCTTTACAATGCACTATTCCATATTTGTAGACTTTTCTTCTCAACTATGGATATATAAACAGAAAGCGTTCCACAGTTTTAAAAGTGTATAGACTCTTCCATAATGTGCATCCTGGTAATTAATTAGTTTTCACATTGATGAGTAATGTCACTGCATGACTGTTGGTCAACCTAAGGATTTTACTTTAAAGTCATTTATGTTTTCACTTTTTACATTTTAAAGCTTACAGATATTGAGGATCCAAGAGAATGGTGGAGGGAGAGCCAGAGCACAAGTTGAAGGAATATTTAACTGTAGCCCAGGAGGCTCTCAATGCCAAGAAAGAAATCTACCAGGTTAAGAAGCTGCAGTTCTAGCTGGCCCAGAAGGAAAACCAGCAGCTGCATAAAATGTGTGAGGATGACAGCTGTGAGTTGACCTGTCTCCTTTGGTTAACATGAATGACTTTGAAAGCTGTCTCTCTGCTAGGTTATTTGCAAACCCTGACCCTTTCTCAGGCAAGATGGCTTCCAAATATTCTGATCTCATACTGGGTAATCAATACTTGGCACTGGAATCAGACCAGCATCCTGTAGCCCCTCCTCTGGCAAAGATTTTTTGAAGTTGTTACTTTGTGCCCAGGCACTTGGATATGGTGGTAACTAAGACAGTAAATGTCCCTGCCCTTAGGAAGCTCATGCTTAAGTAGGGAAAACAGAAAATGAACAAACAAATGCAATTTCTGGTACTGTGTGAAACAACCTTATGCCTCATGTTTGTCAGTGTTGAAGAGGGCTGTTCTTGGAGAAGCCAAAGCATTTTGCTGTGAACACAGTCAGTCACATGTGAGCCAATTCCTTCCCAGCAGAACTGTTGCCCTCAACATTCCCCCCACAGGTATCCATGGACACAACTGACCTAGGCACCCATGAACGTGGAGAACATGGATGAAGTTTGTACCACCAGATTGTATTTTATAAAACCCTAAGTCTGTTTAAGACATGTGAGTCTTTCCTGTGATGGCACTCATTTTGCCACGTTTTTGATTTCAGTAAAAAAATTTAAACATTAAGGACATAGTCATAGCTTTGTGCTGTGTTGCTAATCACATTGGAATTAAGATGAAAAGGCATTATTCTTTGGTTTTTGTTTGTTTGGATTTAAACTGCAGTTATTGGTGAAGGCAAATAAGCCATACATGCTGTGGAGAATAATGAGATATTCCCCCTTAATACAAATTTAAGAAGTCTCTATAATCATGAGCCTCAAGAGAATAAGAGCACTAAAGCATACTGGCATGTCTTATTTTTTTTCTTCTTATAGGTAAATAACAGCTTTTTAAAGCCCTTATTCAGAATGATCATCTCAGTACAAATTTTTAGAGATTAGTTTCTCATTTCTATTGCTTTCTTTTCTTGCAATAGCTATCTAACTTTGTTATCAGAGTTACGCTGGCCTTAAATAATGAATTGTCAAGTACTCCCTTTTCTTTTCATTTCTGAAGACTTTGTGTAAGATTACCATTAATGCCTCTTGTTTTTTTTGTTTTTTGTTTTTGAGATGGAGTCTCACTTTGTCACCAGGCTAGAGTGCAGTGGCTAGATCTCAGATCACTGCAACGTCCGACTCCCTGGTTCAAGCAATTCTCCTGCCTCAGCCTCCCAAGTAGCTGGGACTAGAGGCATATGCTACCATGCCCAACTAATTTTTGTATTTTTAGTAGAGACAGCATTTCACAATATTGACCAGAATAATCTCCAGCTCCTGACCTCGTGATCCACTGTCTTCGGCCTCCTAAAGTGCTGGGATTACAGGCATGAGCTACCACACCCAGCACATTAATGCTTTCTTAAATATTTGCTACAACTTACAGCAAAAGCCATATGTGCTTGAAATTTATAATTTGTTTAAATACAGTATATTACCTTTAATAGATGCAGAACTACTCAGATTTTTTCTTTCTTTTTCAGTCAGTTTTGGTATTTATGTTCTTCAAGGAAGTTGTGTGTTTCATCTAATCAAAAATCTATAGACTTTTCCATAAAGAATCAGATAGTAAATATTGTAACCTTTTTGGACCATATTGTCTTATTTGCAACTACTTAACTTCATTACAGTACAAAAGCACCTAGAGAAAATATATAATAAATGTTGGTGACTGTGTTCCAATAAAATTATAACAACAGGCAAAAACAGGATATCAATCTTGGGATATTTGCTGTTCATTGATCTAAGATGTCAGTTTTATAATGTTCCAAGAATTCCCTTATCCTTCTAATATCTGTAGACTCTGTAGTGGTGTCCTTTCTTTTCTTTCCGGTAATGAATAATTGTGTTTTCTATATTTTCTTAGTCAATGCAAAGGTTTATCAGTTTTACTTATCCTTCCCATGGTCTTCTTGTTTATTGTACCTAATATTATTATTTTCTATTTTGTATTTTATTAATTTATATTCCTTATTGTTTCTCTTCCATTTAGTTTTGTGTTCACTTGTTACGGTTTTGTAAAGGGGCTGTATATCTAAAGCAGACCCCAAATGCTGAAGAAGCTGAGAAACCAAAGAAGGATGCAAACAAATGCAATTTGTGAGTTTTGGATAATTTATTAGGAGAATTTGCAGACAGAAGCGTGGTCTTGGGTGGTGATAAGACAGTTAGATCTGTACACCACAACTCCCCAGACCTTAGAATTGTATTCTGGGATAAAACATGTGTAGGAAATATGAAAGTCACAGGTTATAATTTCTGCAACAAGGGTTATTTTGAAGGGAAGTTACAGTGAAAAGGTGTCCCTATAAAAACAGCAACGTATCATCTAGACATTTTAGAGGTATGCCTGGCTCTGGTTTAGTCAAGAAGTTACATGGAAGAATAGCATTTAAAATAAAGTCACTCTTGTTCTCCACAGGTATTCTCTGTTTTCTAGCTTACTAAGTTAGAAAGTTAAATCACTTATTTCAGTAATTTCTTCTTTCTCATAGAAATTTTAAAATAATGCACTTTTCTTTTAAGCACATCTTTAGCTACATCTCATGAATTTCAGCATGGTTTGTTTCCATATTTCTTAACTTCAGAAGATTTTCTAATTTCCTTTGTAATTTATTTTTTAACCCACAGGTTATTTAGAAGTAAGTTGTTGTGACTTTACAGGATGTCTTTTTGTGGATGTTTAGTTTGATTCCATTATGGACAGAGAATATAATATTTAGGAATTTGCTCTTTGGAAATCTTTTGAGATGACTTTTGTGGCCTAGTATAGCATCTCTCTTAGTAATCTCATAGGAATGGAAGCCCATAGACATTTTGCTTTGAGCTAATATGTAATAAACTACCTTGCAACTGGTTGTAAGAGCATGTAGTTACTGATTCTAGCTTTTCAGGAAGGCTTTATTTGATTAAACCTAGGCTGTTTCTTTAAGCTATTTCTTCATAGCTTTTCAGGACAGTTTTCTTTATTTAATTAAAGCTAGGCTAAACCATACAAAATTATCATTTTATTGGTAAAAAAATCACAGAATATTAGTAATTTCATATTATTCTAATAGTATGTTTCCTTCCAGTAGCCTTTAATTATATGGTAGGTTTCATAATGTCTTCGATGAAATGCTTAAGCCAGTCTTTCCAAGAATGGGGTTGAAGAATAATATATCAAGCAAACTTGAGAAGAAACTTTATTTCAAGTTTCTTGTCATGTTTTAGCCATTCACAACAAAAATTTAGTCAAGATAAGTTTGTATATCGTACTGACGATTACTCTAGCAACTACGGCTTCAGCTGCAGTGCAGTCTAATCCCTTCAGTACCTAAAATAGTTTTCTACACCTACTCTGAGGGGAAGCAAAGAAGGAATGCAACGTGTGACCTGACATAGTTAGGATTCACTTGGAAATGGGACAATGCTGAGCCTATTGGTTAAGCAAATTTCATACTTGTTGTCACATGGGGCTGAGACATGTAACAGGTTCAGCTTTTATATTTCCTCTAATGTTTCATTCCCTTGATATTTAGATAAAAAGCGCATTACATTACGTTACATTTCTTTTTACGCCCCATGGAATTTGATTAATGGCTTAGTAAAAATATTAAAATGTTCTCTTTGAGCTGGCATATGTTTCTTTAGTGAGGAAGCTGATAACTGACTCTGTGGTAAGATTCTGACATGCTCATCGTTTTACAATCCAGACCTGCTAGAAGTGTTTCTGTAAATACAATTTCTACTTCCACTTGTGTAGGTTGCCTTGAAAGCCAGATAGCATTTGCCTCAACTTCAGGACCTTTCATGAACATGCTGAGGATGTTAGCAGATCTTGATGGCATGACTATATATAGGTTCCAGGACTTAATTCAAGTGGTTCATGAGGTTGCTGCTGTCCCTAGATCAAGACGGTGATCCTGTTCACTTGAATTATCAATATCTAACAGGTGTCCTGGATAGTCATACCAGAGGGGCTGGTCTCATGTCAGGAGCTGCTGATGATAGTATCTTACAAAAGGCCAATTCATTGACATAGAAAATAGAACAGAGATTACTTTAGGCTAGCAGGAGGCAAGGAATAGGGAGTTAGCATTTAATGGGTGTAGGGTTTCACTTTTCAAGATGAAGTGAGTTCTGGAGATGAATGGTGGTGATTGTTCCACAACAATGTGTCTGAAAAGATTAACTAAAATATTAGACAATTATTTGAAGCTGTTGTAGCAAAATTCTTTCTGTCTGTGCAATTTTATAAGGAAATGAGTGAAACAACATTAAATACATAGAAGGGGTATAGTAATATTGCTGGTCATCTAGGCAACAACTTTCTCGCCATTTTCAGGGAGGTAAATGAAGACAGTGAGTGGGATTGGGATAGACTTGTAGCCTCAAAAAGAATCCTGACATGACTTATGAGGGCCCTCTTTTTGAGGCTACAACTTAGTTAATCTTTTGGAATATAGTGGTGATGTTATCTTCTGCTATTTATAGCAAAGATCCTAGTGTAACTATTGTCATTTTCTTCTGTATCTGCAAGTTGGTATGTTTACATACAGGTGAAAGAGCCTCTTTTCCATATATTCTAGTCACAAGTAAAAGACTTTTTAGGCTTAGGTCTGGAAAACTTTTAAGTATGAAGTTGAGATTTTAAAAAATAGTTTAATGTTTTTATTTTTTCAAACATCACATTCCTGATAAGGCCAACTTACAAACTAAAGGTCTTTGTAAATTCTTAAGCAGCTTTTAAAATGAAACAAATTGAATATACAAGTTTAGTAAGCATTCAAGCACTGTTTATAATCCCCTTAATTATTTACATTCCCTAATGCATGTCAAATTTAAATCACAATTATAATCAGCTATTTCTAATTAAAAATATAAAACAAGTAATTAGATTCTCTAAAATGTCAGAGATTCTCTAACATGTCATCTCTTGAACATTTCATATGCTACATATAAGAAACATAATTATCATCATGACTTAAAATATATTTCACATAAACTATCACAGTATTAATACTTTCTATATATGATATCACTATCTCTATATTACTTCTACAGCCTGATGGATTTGCAAAGTCATTTACCCAACTAAAGAGTGAAAATCACTATCTTTAGCAGTGCCAAGATCTCCAGATAAAGATTGAAAACCAAGACCTTGCTACAGATGGTTAAACCATCTGATTTGGGGGACTGGAATTTGGGATCTGATCTGTGATCCTTTTCCAAGCCAGTAACACCATATCAACAGGGAAACTCAAATACATGCTTTTAGCTGCCATGCTGCTTTATAGCCCTTAAAATATATTCCTTCAGTAATTTTCCTTGTGGAAATTTCACCTTTATGCAAATTGTATTTTCAACTTTTTATTGTCTGATTTAGATAGATGGAATTCTGCACCCACCACAAGGAATCCAGCTAATTGCCTTCAATTAGAGTTAATTGAATTATGTACTGCTTTGATGGTGATAGCATCCTTTTATATTTTATTTTCCTTTTTTTAAAAATTATATTTAACTTCTGGGTTATATGTGCAGGATGTGCAGTTTTGTTACATAGGTATACATGTGCGATGGTGGTTTGCTGCACCCATCAACCTGTCACCTACGTTAGTTATTTCTCGTAATATTATCCCTCCCCTAGAACCCCACCCATCATAGGCCCTGGTGTGTGATGTTCCCCTCCCTGTGTCCATGTGTTCTTATTGTTCAACTCCCACTTATGAGTGAGAAGATGCGGTATTTGGTTTTCTGTTCTTGTGATAGTTTGCTGAGAATGATGGTTTCCAGCTTTGTCCATGTCCCTGCAAAGGACATGAACTCATCTTTTTTATGGCTGCATAGTATTCCATGGTGTATATGTGCCACATTTTCTTAATCTAGTCTATCAATGATGGACATTTGGGTTGGTTCCAAGTCTTTGCTATTGTGAACAGTGCTGCAATAAACATATGTGTGCATGTGTCTTTATAGCAGCATGATTTATACTCCTTTGGGTATATATCCAGTAATGGGATGGCTGGGTCAAATAGTATTTCTAGTTTTAGATAACAGAGGAATTGCCACACTGTCTTCCACAATGGTTGAATTAATTTACATTCCCATCAACAATGTAAAAGTGTTCCTATTTCTCCACATCCTCTCCAGCATCTGTTGTTTCCTGACTTTTTAATGATTGCCATTCTAACAGGCTTGAGATGGTATCTCATTGTGGTTTTGATTTGCATTTCTCTGATGACCAGTGATGACGAGCATTTTTTCATATGTCTGTTGGCTGCATAAATGTCTTCTTTTGAGAACTGTCTGTTCATATTCTTTGCCCCATTTTGTGGTGGGGTTGCTTTTTTCTTGTAAATTTGTTTAAGTTCTTTGTAGATTCTGTGTATTAGCCCTTTGTCAGATGGATAGATTGCAAAAATTTTCTCTCATTCTGTAGATTGCCTATTCACTCTGGTGATAGTTTCTTTTGCTGTACAGAAGCTCTTTAGTTTAATTAGATCCCATTTGTCAACTTACACTTTTGTTGCCATTGCTTTTGGTGTTTTAGACATGAAGTCTTTACCCATGCCTATGTGCTGAATGGTATTGTCCAGATTTTCTTCTAGGATTTTTACAGTCCTAGGTCTTACATTAAAGTCTTTGATCCATCTTGAGTTGATTTTTGTATGAAGCGTAAGGAAGGGGAATCCAGTTTTGGTTTTCTGCATATGGCTAGCCAGTTTTCCCAACACCATTTATTAAATAGAGAATCTTTTCCCCATTGCTTCTGTGTGTCAGGTTTCTCAAAAATCAGATGGTTGTAGATGTGTGGTGTTATTTCTGAGGCCTCCATTTTGTTCCATTGGTCTATATCTCTGTTTTGGTACCAGTACCATGCTGTTTTTGTTGCTTTAGCCTTGTAGTAAAGTTTGAAGTCAGGTAGCATGATGCCTCCAGCTTTGTTATTTTTTGCCTAGGATTGTCTTCACTATGTGGGCTCTTTTTTGCTTCTGTATGAGGTTTAAAGTAGTTTTTTCCAATTCTGTGAATAAAGTCATTGGTACCTTGATGGGGATAGTGTTGAATCTATAAATTACTTTAGGCAGTAAGACCGTTTTCATGATATTGATTCTTCCTATCTAAGAGCATGGAATGTTTTTCCATTTGTTTTTGTCCTTCTTTATTTTGTTGAGCAGCGGTTTGTAGTTCTCCTTGAAGAATTGCCTCCTTTTCAAATTAAAAAAAAAATTAGTTTCAGTAAGAATGGTACCAGCTTTTCTATGTAGAAGATCAGATAGTTGGTCCTAGTAGAATTCAGCTGTGAATATTTCTGGTTCTGGGCTATTTATTACTTCCTTAATTTCAGAACTCATTATTCATCTGTTCAGGGATTCAGTTTCTTCCTGGTTCAGTCTTGGGAGTTGTATGTGTCCAAGAATTTATTGTTTTTTTTTTCAGATTTTCTAGTTTATGTGCACAGACATGTTTATAATATTCTCTGATGATTATTTGTATTTCTCTGGAGTAAGTGGTAATATCCCCCTTATCATTTCTGATTGTATTCATTTGAATCTTCTCTCTTTTCTTCTTTATTAATCTAACTAGCAGTCTATCTTGTTCATTAAAAAAAAAAAGCTTCTGGTTTGTTGATTGTTTGAATGATTTTTTGTGTCTCTGTCTCCTTCATTTCTACCCTGATCTCAGTTATTTCTCATCTTCTTCCAGCTTTGGGGTTTGTCTGCTCTTGGTTCTCAATTTCTTGCAGTTGTGTTGTTAGGCTGTTCACTTGAGATCTTTCTAGCTTTTTGATGTGGTCATTTAATACTATAAATTTTCCTCTTAACACTGCCTTAGCTGTGTCCCAGACATTCCAGTATGTTGTATCTTTGTTCTCAGTAGTTCTACCTTAATCTAATCATTTACCCAGAAGTCTTTCAGGAGCAAGTTGTCCAATTTTCATGTAGTTGTCTGGTTTTTGTTGTTGTTGTAGTTGTTTATTTATTGAGACAGAGTCTCGCTCTGGCAATAGGCTGGAGTTCAGTGGCATGATCTTGGCTAACTGCAACCTCCACCTCCTGGGTTTAAGTGATTCTCCAGCCTCAGCCTCCCCAGTAGCTGGGATTACAAGCATGTGCCACCACACCTAGCTAATTTTTGTATTTTTATTAGAGATGAGGTTTCACCATGTTGGCCAGGATGGTCTCAATCTCCTGACCTTATGATCCAACCACCTTGGCCTCCCAAAGTGCTGAGATTCAGCCATGAGCTACTGTGCTCAGCCAGTTGTATCATTTTGAATAAAGTTCTTACTGTTGAGTTCCAGTTTGATTGTGCTATGGTCCAAGAGACTGTGTTATTATTTCAGTTATTTTGCCTTTACTGTCCAGTGGTTTTTGTCTGATTATGTGATCAATTTTAGAGTAAGTGCCACACAGTGATGAAAGAATGTATATTCTGTTGTTTTTGGATGGAGAGTTCTGTAGATATCAGGTCTACTTGATCCGGAGCTGAGTTCACATCCTGAATATCTTTGTTAATTTCCTGCCTTGATGAGCTGTCTAATATTTTCAGTAAGGTGTTAAATTCTTCCGCTATTATTGTGTGGGAAACTATGTCTCTTTGAAGGTGTCTAGAAACTTGCTTTAAGAATCTGGATGCTCCTTTGTTGGGCAAATATGTATTTAGGATAGTTTAGTCTGTTGAATTGAACTCTCTACCATTGTGCAATGCCCTTGTTTGTCTTTTATGATCTTTGTTGGTTTAAAGTCTGCTTTGTCATAAACTAGGATTGCAACCTTTCCTTTTTTGTCCTTTCCATTAACTTGGTAAATTTTTCTTCATCTCTTTATTTTGAGCCTGGGTGTGTCATTGCATGTGAAATGAGTCTCTTGAAGACTGCATACTGATGGGTCTTGGCTCATTATCCAGCTTGCCACTCTGCACCTTTTACTTTGGGTTTGTAGTCCATTTACATTTAAGGTTAATGTTATGTGTGGGTTTGATCTTATCATCATGATGGTAGCTGGTTATTTTGCAGACTTGTTTATGTTGTTGCTTTATAGTATCACTAGTATGTGTGACAGTGGTATGTATAGTAGGGACACTATAAAGAAAATTAAAAGAATTTTTTTTACTTTGGTTTTTAACTTGTGTTCATTTATTTTGAATTGACAAGCAAAGCCCAGCTACAGTGGCTTATGCTTATAATCCCAGAATTTTGGGAGCTCAAGCTCCTGGGCCTAAGAGAAGTGAGAGAATTGTTTGGGCCTAGGAGTTAATAATTTCCCTGCGATCTGTCCTGGGTGACAGAGTGAAACCCTGTTCTGCTGGCCAAAAAAATAAATATATAAATAAATGTCACTTTAACCATAGCTGCAGATCTTGGTTTATGGTACATATTAAGCAGTTCACCTTTATCTTTTAATGTGACTTTTCTCTGCCTCTTGGGAGCACTTTTAAAATTACTAGTGGCATTTCACATAATTTCCATGGCATTTTTCATGATTTACAGCATTGCATTAAATATGATGAAAAATATTGGACCTGAGAAACAGAGGTGTTTCTTTTTTACTGATACAATGCAGTTTACTGGAGAGAAGAATTTCTCCTATAGAGATAATTGTTAGTGTCCCATGGCTTTTTAGACATATACTCACAACAGCTGATCTCACTGCAATATCAACAGCAGGTAGTATGAAATTATTACAGTAGTGCAGTATGTACTATAGTTAATCAATCTTCCTTCCTTTCCCCTTCCCCTTACCTTTCCCATACCCTTTCTTTGTATCTTTCTTTCTTTCCCTTCTTTTTTCTTTCTTTCCTTTCTTTTTTCTTTCTTTATTTTCACAGGGTCTCATGCTCTTGCCCTGGCTGGAGTGCAGCGTTGCAATCATGACCCACTGCAGCCTTGACCTCCTAGGGCTCAGGTGATTCTCCCATCTCAGCTTCCCCAGTTGCTGGGATTACAAGCATGCACCATCATGCTCAGCTAATTTTTGTATTTTTTGTAGAAATGGGTTTTGCCATATTGCCCAGGCTGGTGTTGAACTCCTGAGCTCAACAGTCCTCTCATCTTGGCCTTCTGTAGTGCTGGGATTATAGGGGCGAGCTAGTGCACCTAGCTTACTAAAGTTTAATCTTATGCTGTATGATTTCATACTATATCTTTACATTTGTTTACATTTTCCTTGACTGCAAGTGGCTCTGTGTATAGCTGTCATCTGTGCATGTTTTGATAAATTTTAATGTTTTATCACAGATTTATGTTCATTTTATAGTTGTCCATTTCAAGACAGAGTAGTATTTACATACATTCATGCATTCATGAAATCCCTAGTTTTCTGTCAATTTTTTTCAATATTTCTATGCTGTGAAGCTGGTGAGTTTTTTTACATTCTTGCAACTTTCTACCTCCAAAATATCTAATATATTTATTGCCCAAAATTTCCACATATAAGTGGATCCATGTAGTTGAAGCCTGTTTTGTTTCAGGGACAACTACATTTGGATCAATGGTAAGAATACAGGAGGTGGTAATTTGGAATCAAGATAAAATACAAGGAGGTACATAGAGGAAAAGTAGAACCAATATTGAAATTTTACTACTTATTGCTGTTTCTGATATATTCTTGCAGTACAGATCTCACCTGTGTGTTTATTCAATAAGTATTTTTGACCCATAACCTAAGTGCTAGGGATAAACAAAGAAGGCATGGTTTTACTCTGAGAGAGTCTATAATGTTGGGAATTTACTTAAGCTGATTTCTTCATTGTTAGTCTATAGCAGAGGACATGAAAAATTCTAACAACTTTCATAAGATGTCCACAGAGAAAAGGAATTCATTCACCATAAAGAAGGAAACATACATAATTTTACTTTATTTTATTTTCAACAAAATTTTCTTATGTTTCCCAACTCTTTATGAAGATTTGGGTTTTTATTTTTATTATTGCTTAATGTAATACTATGATCTTATCTGGAAAGACTCTTATTTTTGTTTTAATCAGAATTGATCATAAAATGTCAAGTACTCACATGAACTGTAAATTGAGGCACAGGCTATAATGAGTGAGCTTGGCACTATGAAGAAAGCTATTTTTATGGGAGAGAAGGAGAGATGAGTCCTGATTCAAGTAAGGCTTGGGTACCACTGCTGGGCAGGCCTCTTATTTATCCACCTGTCCAACTCTGCCTAACTTCCTTTTACTTAAAAAAAAAGTGTGTATACGTGTATGCTTAGCCCTCCCATCTTGGCCTCCTATAGTGCTGTCTCCTCTATATCTATCTATGCACATGTTTTATTATTTTTAATTTATAATGGACAAATAACAATTGTACATATTTATAGGATACAAAGAGATATTTCAATGCATATATACATAGTACAATAATGAAATTGATGAAATAGAGATAATTAGCGTATTCATTGACCATTTGTTATTAACTTTAGTGATTTTATCATTTCTTTGTGTTGACATTCTAACATTGCTCTGCCACTATTGTGAAACATACAATACACTGCTTGTTGCTATAGTCACCCTACTGGGTAGATAGCACCAAATCTGATTTTTCATGTCTAATGCTAACTTTGTACCTATTGACCAATCCTGTCTTTCTCACTCCTCTACCTTGCTCATTCTCTGGTAACAACTATTCTACTCTGCTTCTGTAAAATTCACTTATGTTCTGCATATGAGTGACAACATGTGTTGTTTAACTTTCTGTGTGTGGCTTACTTCACTTATAATATCTTCCAGCTTTTTCCATGTTGCAGCAAATGAAAGGATTTCATTCTGTTTTATGGCTTAATAGTGTTTCATTGAATGTATATGCCATATTTTCTTTATCCATTAATCACTAGGCAATTAGGTTGATTCCCTGTCTTGGCTTTTGTGAATATTGCTGCAGTAAACATAGGTGTAAAGCTACATATCTAGCAATTACATTGCTGGGTCAGATGGTTGTTGGAGTTTTAATTTTTAATGGAAACTCCATACTGTTTTTCATAGTGGTTATATTACTTTACTTTCCCATCAACAGTGTGTTAGAATTGTCTTTTCTCTATATTCTCATTAGTTATGTTTTGTCTTTTTAATAATATTAATTCTTATGAATATTTTTCTTATTAATATTAGTTATTAATTCTCATTAACATTAATATTATTATTAATTTTATATTATTAATTCTTACTGGAGTAAGATGGTATCTCACTGTGGTTTTGACTTGCATTTTTCTGATTATTAGTGATGTTAAGCATTTTTCACATATTTATTGGTCATACCTAAAAATCTATTAGGTATTTTTCCCATTTTTTAATTAGATACTTTTTTCATATTGCATGTATACTTTAATATTTATCATACATAATATATACCTAATTTATATGAACTTAAAGTGTGTTTTAAAAATAGGGAAAACAGTCACATTGTTTAACAATCAAAATAATTTTGAAGGAGTTCTGCTATCACCATTTCCCCGCCTGTGGAACCTTTATAAGTTCATTATTTCTTAGTTTATAGTTTTATTTATTAGTTTATTGTGTATGCATCTAATGTTTATGCACACACACAAAAATATGAATACATATGCAACTGCCTTCATACCAAATTTACTTAGCACACTTTTCTATACTAGCTTACTAATATATTATCCTACACGTGTACACAAAGAACTTTTTTGTTTTGTTATAGTTGCGTAATACTTCAAAGTTTGGATGTTTCTTTTTTATTTTTATTTATTCATTTTTTGGTCCCTATTCTGTAGCTTCTGTTATTTTTACAAAAAAAACCTGAGGTTTTGAAGATGGGTGCATGATGGTTATTTTGCTTAATTTTCTCTGAATTATCATCAATATTAGTTACTTTTTGCTTTTTTTATAGTATTAATTCTTACTGGACTAAGATGGTTTCTTACTGGACTAAGATGGTATCTCACTGTGGTTTTGCCTTGCATTTTGCTTAATGTTTGAGTATATTCAGTTGTTTCTGGTTTTTTTTTGTTGTTTATTTAATCCTATAAGTGAGAACCTAGCACTTTATAAACATTAGTCTAAATACCATACAATGTAAGACCTGCAGTATAAATGAAGTGAAGCTCAGACTCATAGGCAAAATGAGAGAAATACACAAATAACCATATCGTAGTGCTTTGTGATGTCTCAGCTGTGGACAAATTGTCTAGCCTGAGTGATTATTATTATTATTTTTTGAGACAGAGTCTTGCTCTGTCGCCCAGGCTGGAGTGCAGTGGCGCAATCTCGGCTCACTGCAAGCTCTGCCTCCCGGGTTCACGCCGTTCTCCTGCCTCAGCCTCTCTGAGTAGTTGGGACTACAGGCGCCCGCCACCACGCCCGGCTAATTTTTTGTATTTTTAGTAGAGACGGGGTTTCACCGTGGTCTCGATCTCCTGACCTCGTGATCCGCCCGCCTCGGCCTCCCAAAGTGCTGGGATTACAAGCGTGAGCCACCGCGCCCGGCCTAGTCTGAGTGATTATTAAAATGCAGATTAGTGGGCCCCACCCTAGGACTACTGAAACAGAATCTATTCTTATGGGGCACAGAAATCTGTATTTATAAATGACCTCTCAAGATTATAAAAAGGCAATGATGAATTATTAGATTTACTGAATATTGGTAAGAAGAGTGGGTACCACTTATTGAGGACTCTGCATATGCAGAATTGAGCAAGTTGCTCTACATATATTACCCATATGGTGCTATCCAAAACCCCAAATATCTAAAAAGTGTGAATTAGGTGGTATTTCATGACAGGCTTCCCTGCAGGAGGTCAACCAGTCTTCGTGCTATGCCTTAATGTCATACTATAATATACAGCACTGGGCTTTGCCACCAAATTGCCTTCTTGGGTTCTCTCCTGTGGCAAAACAATATATTAATAATTAATAATAATATTAATATATTATGCATTGTAATATATTGATTAATTAATATATAATATATTATTAATATAATATCACATTAATATAATCATATTGATTATATATCAATTATTTTAAAATATATAATTAATACATTATATTAATTATATATTATTAATATAATAATTATATACTTACAATTATATATTTACATATAATTATATAAATAATTATATGTATTATTTATATTAATAATAACTTATATATTAATATAATTAATGCATAATAATATAAGCTAAATATATATATGCTTAATAGATTATAATATATTAATAATATATAATGATTACCATAACACAATATATTAATACTAATATTAATATATTGTTAGTTATAATATATTAATAATTATATAATGTATGATATATTAATTAGTATATATCATGATATATTAATAAATATATAATTATTAATAATGTATAATATATTGATAATGTATAATACTATATTAACAATATATCATATATAGTTACTATAGTATAATATATTAATAATTAATATAGTGTGATATATTAATGATTAATATAGTATGATATATACTATATTATATATCATACTCCCAAAAATGTTTGTCAATCTATGCTCTAAAAAAATTGTTAATAAACATTTAAATTAAATTAAATTAATATAGTATGTTATACTATATTATATATCATACTATATTAATCATTAATATATCATACTATATTATTATACTATATATCATACTATATTATATAATATACTGTTAATTATTAATATATCAGATATTAATACATTTCTAGAAGAAGCTTGATGTCCTCACATCTTTTTTGAGGTCTCCATGGTCTCTGAAGTCCTCTTCCACTATATTTAAATAAGTTATTTTGTCTTTTTTATACTACCTACAGTATTGATCTCTTTCAGGAAGAAGGCTTTATCTAGAGCCAGCTCCATAATTTATTCTGCATCGGATATTATGGTTCTTGAGTTGGAAGATGAATATATTTAAAAATACAAAATAAGTTTTAGAAAACATGATTTTTATTTAATTCATAACTTAGAGGTTCTATTTGCCAGAATACAACCTTTCTTTAATTTTTGGCAAATTAGCATTCCTATGAGATTACTTTGACCATATATAATTGTGATAAAAATAGCAAATTATGAAAAAAACCACAATGTCGAGATATGATGGCTCATGCCTGTAACCTGGCATTTTAGGAGGCTGAAGCAGGAGAATCACTTGAGGCCAAGTGTTCAAGAGCAGTGTGAGCAACAGAGTGAGACCTCATTTCTATAAAAACTTTAAAAAATTCGCTGGGCATGGTTTGTGTGCCTAGAGCCAGGTTCTCAGCAGACTGCGGCAGAAAGATTGCTTGAGCCCAAGTGTTTGAGACTTACTGAGGCAACATAGTGAGACATTTTCTGTACAGAAAATAATTAGCTAGGCATGGTGATGTGTGTTCTTAACCCCAGCTAATCGAAAGGCTCAGGCAAGAGAAGCTCGTGAGGCCAGGTGTTTGAGACAAGCATGGCAACTGAGTAAGACCCTATTTCTACAAAAAAATAGAAAATTAGGTGGGTGTGGTGGCATGTGGCTGTTGTCCCACCTACTTGTGAGGCTGAGGCAAGAGTCTGCTTGAGTCTAGGACACTGATTCTGGCAGTGAGCCACAATCGTATCACAGCATTCCACCCTGTGTGACAAGAGCAAGACCCTGTCTCTAAGAAAATAATAAAATAAAAATAACAGGAATATGTCAGCAAAATGGCAGACTCAGTAGTTCCAAGCATTTGTATCTACACAAAAAGAAGTAGTAGTCTAAATCAACTTTGTAAGAGTTCTGAAAAACAGTCAAAGGTTTGTAGTAACCAAGGAAATGTTCAGTCAAGGAAAGATGGTGGCTTATTACCTTTATTCTTGTGATTCAGTTTCTCAAAAAATTGGCAAATCATTTTTAGAGTTTAAATGTTTATTAACAGACACAATTTTTTTAGAGCATAGATTGGCAAACATTTTTGGTAGAGGGCCAGAAAGTAAGTATTTTAAGTTTCACAGGACATAGTCTGTTTCCAGTATTCAGCTCTGCAGAAAAGCAGCTATAGATAACAGGTAAACAAATAGATGTGGCTGTGTCCCTTTGATAGTTTACTTATAGAACTAGCCCACAGACAAGACACAGTCCCTGGGCCACAGTTGGCCAATCCCTGGCCTAAAACAGTAGTTTCTGAAGACTTTATAGTTGTACTATATAGTCTTTATAGTTGTACTGCTCTTGCCTTGGCCACCCAAATTGTTGCGATTACAGACATGGGCTACCATATGTAGCCTGAACAATTTCTTTTTCTTCTAAAAGTATATCAGGAAATGGACCTGAATTAAAATAAATTTTATTTGAGATTTTGGAGAATTTTAAAATGCCCTTTCATAATTTGTGAAGCCTTGAATTAGCCATAAAATCACAGTTGGTGATTACTACTTGAAGCAGGATTGTGAATATTTTTAAATGCTACTTTTGTAATCTTATTAAATGAAACATTATTAAATGGAAAGGCATTGGGCTTTTGCATTTACTTAAGGCTTAAGATGAAATATCAGTGGAATGCAGAAGACAGAAAAATATCGAAAGAAAAGGGGAAAATATTTAAAAAACAGAAATAATTAGCTACTATTTTGGAATTTTAGCAAATATTGCATAGTATAGTTAATAATGACAATCCATGTTTTAGACTTTCCACAACAGCCTATGTGCACATACATATTTTTACCACTTGTATTCTTTGGTTTAAAGGATATGGTCAAACTCTTTATCACATAGAGAAGAATCTATTACAAAAAACGATTTTTTTTCCTAATGATTTTGTAGTGAGTATGAGAAAGAGACATGGGACCCACTGAATTTCTTTAATAATTTATTGCTTTTTATAATAAGATTAGGAATAGAATTTAGATATTCTTAAACCAGTTTAAACTGAATCACAAGAATAAAGGTAATAAGCCACCATGCCCAGCCATCTTTCCTTGACTGTGTATTTGCTTGGTTACTACAAACCTTTGACTGTTTTTCAGAACTCTTACAAAGTTGATTTAGACTACTACTTCTTTTTGTGTAGATACAAATGCTTGGAACTACTGAACAGTTCTTTAATTACTTAGGTAGAATATCCTAAAAACAGCAAGTAAGTTGCAGGCAAGTTACACAGTTGTTATCCTTGTTTATGAGGCCGGCACTGGGCTGGCTGCTTCTCAGATATCTCATGGATGGAAGTATTTTTTTTTTTTGAGACAGAGTTTTATTCTTGGTGCCCAGGCTGGAGTGCCATGCCCCGATCTTGGCTTACTGCAACCCCTGCCTCCCATTTTCAAACAATTCTCCTGCCTCAGCCTCCTGTGTAGCTGGGACTACAGGCGCTCGCCACCATGCCTGGATAGTTTTTGTATTTTTAGTAGGGATGGGATTTCATCATGCTGATCAGGCTGGTCTTGAATTCCTGACCTCAGGTGATCCTCCTGCCTCAGCCTCCCAAAGTGCTGAGATTATAGGCATGAGCCATAGTGCTGGGCCCCCCAGATGAAAGTATTGTTGCAACCATGTTTGATGCAGAAACTGAGTTGTTAGTTTACTAAGGTCAAGTGGCCAGGAGAGGCAGGTATGGGTTTAAATATTTCTGACTTCAAAACCATGTAAAATATATCAATAAATATATCGGATATTCAAATATATTTTTTCAAGTGTTTCTTTTTGTTGTTCCTTTATTTTCTTTTGGTTGGGGGAAAGTGTCTTACTCTGTTGCCCTGGCTGGAGTTCAGTGGCACAATCATGGCTCACTGCAGCCTCAAACTCCCAGGCTCAAGGGATCCTCCTACCCCAACCTCCTAATTATCTGAGTCTACAGGCACACACCTCCACACCTTGCTAAGTTTTAAATTTTTTTGTATTTTCAGGGCCTCCCAATGTTGCCCAGCCTGGTCTTGAAGTTCTGGTTTCCAGTAATTTGCCTGCCTCAGCCTCCCAAATTATTGGGATTACAGGTGTGAGCCACTGTGCCTGGACTGTTTTCAAATATGCCTTGACATGAAGTTATTAAAAATAAAAAGACTTATTGGTTGTAACATGTGGTCTAGTAAAGTGAGATCTATAGTTGGAGCAGGTTTATTGAAAATTCAGTTGTCTGACATTTCCAGAAAGGGAGAGGTAGTCAAGTTGAGCTATAGTTACCTTACATATGAATCTTTTTGTTTTCTCTAACATTTCATTCAATTCAGTATAATTGATAAGAAAAATATTTAAGTACGATTATTGAGTTCATAACACCATATTTTAAATTGTAGTGCCCTTAAAGTAATATTCCCTTATAACAAGCATTTTTGATACTTTGTTTACCTTTTGTTCTTTTATATGCCATGAGATATTGGAAGGATTCCTTTCCTCCATACAACACACGATTCATTGGTCTTCTTAAGGTCTTGAACTTCTTACTAAATATCACTAATTTCTATTTACAAAGTGATTTCCTTCTAAGAAAGTTTTTTTAGAAACTTCATTTCTTCTCATTGTATAAAATTATAAAACTGATGAGTACACTTTCACTGTTAAAAAAAAAAAGTTCAGCAGTTTTGCTAAAACAAACAAACAAAGCCATTCCCAACTCCTGTGGTCAAACATTCCTGTAGAATGCTATTTGCTCTAGCATTTTCTTCAGATTTTTTAATAATTGAAATTGTGGAAAGACTAAAACAATATTAAAAATGGTTGCTGAATGTTTAAATGGATTTTCTCTGTTTAGAATATGTTTTCAATATTATTTCCTTTTCTTTTTTTCTGCTCCTGAAAGTTTGATTTTCATCGTAAAATGAAGTTGGTACACCAACTTGGACTTCGTTGGCAGTACTGTGTCTGGAATTGGTGGGTTCTTGGTCTCACTGACTTCAAGAATGAAGCCATGGACCCTTGTGGTGAGTGTTACAGTTCTAAAGGCGGCGTGTCCGGAGTTTCTTTCTTCTGATGTTCGGATGTGTTCGGAGTTTCTTCCTTCTGGTGGGTTCGTGGTCTTGCTGGCTCAGGAGTGAAGCTGCAGACCTTCCCCGTGAGTGTTACAGCTCTTAAGGCGGCACATCTGGAGTTCTTTGTTCCTCCCGGTGGGCTCGTGGTCTCGCTGGCTTCAGGAGTGAAGCTGCAGACCTTCGCGGTGAGTGTTACAGCTCATAAAAGCAGTGTGGACCCAAAGAGTGAGCAGTAGCAAGATTTATTGCAAAGAGCGAAAGAACAAAGCTTCCACAGTGTGGAAGGGGACCCGAGCGGGTTGCCACTGCTGGCTTGGGCAGCCTGCTTTTATTCTCTTATCTGGCCCCACCCACGTCCTGCTGATTGGTAGAGCCGAGTGGTCTATTTTGATAGGGCACTGATTGGTGCGTTTACCATTCCTGAGCTAGACATAAAAGTTCTCCACCTACCCATCAGATCAGTTAGATACAGAACATGGACACAAATGTTCTCCAAGGCCCCACCAGAGCAGCCAGACACAGTGACGATTGGTGCATCCACAAACCTCGAGCTAGACACAGGGTGCTGATTGGTGGGTTTACAATCCCTGAGCTAGACATAAAGGTTCTCCACATCTCCACCAGACTCAGGAGCCCAGCTGGCTTCACCCAGTGGATCCAGCAACTGGGGCTGCAGGTGGAGCTGGCTGCCAGTCCCGGGCAGTGCGCTCACACTCCTCAGCCCTCGGGTGGTCGATGGAACTGGGCGCTGTGGAGCAGGGGGTGGCGCTTGTCCGGGAGGCTCGGGCTGCACAGGAGCCGACGGAGGCGGGGGGAAGGCTCAGGCTGCAGGTGCCGAGCCCTGCCTCCTGGGAAGGCAGCTAAGGCCCGGAAAGAAATTGAGCGCAGCGCTGGTGGGCTGGCACTGCTGGGGGACCCAGTACACCCTCCGCAGCTGCTGGCCCAGGTGCTAAGTCCCTCATTGCCCGGGGCCGGCAGGGCCAGCCGGCTGCTGTGAGTGCCGGGCCCACCAAGCCCACGCCCATCCAGAACGCCAGCTGGCCCGCAAGCGCTGCACGCAGCCCCGGTTCCGGCTGGCGCTCTCCCTCCACACCTCCCTGCAAGCTGAGGGAGTGGGCTCCGCCTTGGCCAGCCCAGAAAGGGGCTCCCACAGTGCAGCAGTGGGCTGAAGGGCTCCTCAAGTGCCACCAAAGTGGGAGCCCAGGCAGAGGAGGCGCCTAGAGCGAGCGAGGGCTGTGAGGACTGCCAGCATGCTGTCACCTCTCAGTATGAAGAAGCAAGAAAGAGGTAAGACAGCCCATTTTAAAAATAATTCCTTCTGCTTACCTGCTTTTTCCAATAGAGAGAAATTTAACATAATTTAGTATGTGGCTAACAAAACTTTTATTGGAAGTGTGGGATGTAATATAGAATAATGATTCTCATTTATATTTAGTATTATTTAGATCAGGATTCAGTCTACCTCCCAACCTCCTTCTATTCAATAAGTGAGCATCATTCTCACACCAGTTTAATCCCACCATCTTTTTAAATGTGTGCTTTTTCTAACTAAGCTAGTGGGAAAAGCCACATTATCTTTGTTTAAAAGACATTTTAAATATTGAGTCAACCCAGAATAGCACCATTCTATTTCATTTTGTTTGGAAAGAATGTAAATGCAGCCATTTATATTGGCCCATGTTTTAAATAATAATGCCTTCTGAAAATCAAGACTTGAAAGAAAAAGGAAAGAAGAAAAAATGAACAAATCTTGGAGGAACTGTGATGTGACATAATCGTGTGTATCAGAATGTGTATCATGGTATTCGCAAAGGGAAGAGAGAGAGAGAGAAATGGCCAGAAAAAATAATGACTGAAAACTTCCCTAGTGTGGAGAAAGATATGAATATACCCAAGAGACTTGCCAAACTGTTACCAGGATAAACACAAAGTTATCCACCTGAGATATATAATAGTTAATCAAAATCCAAAGCCAAAAGAGTCTTGAAAAAAAGCAGGAGAGAAGCTTAAAAACAGGAATCTTCAATAAGATTAAAGGCTGTTTTCTCCTGTGAAAACATGGAGGACAGAGGGAGAATTATGCCATATTTAAAGTCCCAAGCCAAAAAAGCTGTCACCAGATAATACTTTTTCTGGAAAAAACTACCTATCCAGAATGAAGAGAAAATAAGACTGTTTGAGATACAAGCTGAGGGAGTTTACTACCAGTAGATGATCCCTACAATAAATGATAAAGGAAATTCTTTGTGATGAAATGAAAGGACACTAGACAATAACTAGAATAAGAAGACGTAAAGAATATTGGTAAAGATAATTAGATGAGTAAACATAAAAGCCAATATAATTGTACATTGGCTGAGTATCTCCTCTTTTATTCTGTATGATTTTTTTTTTTTTTTTTGAGATGGAGTCTTGCTCTGTCGCCCAGGCTGGAGTGCAGTGGCGCAATCTCGGCTCACTGCAAGCTCTGCCTCCCGGGTTCACGCCATTCTCCTGCCTCAGCCTCTCTGAGTAGCTGGGACTACAGGCGTCTGCCACCACGCCCGGCTAATTTTTTGTATTTTTAGTAGAAACGGCGTTTCACCATGGTCTCGATCTCCTGACCTCGTGATCCGCCCTCCTCGGCCTCCCAAAGTGCTGGGATTACAAGCGTGAGCCACCGCGCCCAGCCTTCTGTATGATTTTTGAAGTAGATACATAAAACAAGAAATATGTATATAATACATAATTTATTTATATATTTTATACATATTTTATGTATATATACACCTACATATATGTTAGTTGGCACACAATGTATAAAGCATAATCTGTAATACAAAACTATATAAAGCAGGGGGGATGGAGATATATAGGAGTAGTTTGTGTAGTATTAAAAGTACTATTTGAACTATGTTGTTGCAAATTTAGCATGATAAAAGTAATCCCCAAGAAAACCACAAAGAAAAAAACTAGCAAATATACGCAAAATAAAAAATGAGGGAATCAAAGTGGTACACCAAAAAAAGTCAACCAAATTATCTTAAAATGTGTTTATGGAAGGACTGAGTGCAAAAAACATATTATACATACAGAAAATTAATAGCTAAGTGGCAGGACAGTTGATCCTTGAACAACGTGGATTTGAACTATGTGGATTTATTTATATGTACATTTTCTCTGCCTTTGTCATCCCTGAGATAGGAAGACTAATCCCTTTTCTCCTCCTATTTCTCAACCTTTTCAACATGAAGATCCTTATGAAGAATGAAGACCTTTATGATATCCATTCCCACTTAATGGATAGTAGATATATTTTACCTTCTTTATAACTTTCTTAACGTTTTGTTTTTTCTAACTTAATTTAATATAACAATATAGTGTGCAATACCTATACTTTACAAAATACATATTCATCAATTATTTATGTTGTTAGCAAGGCTTCTAGTCATCAATAATCTATTAGTAGTTAAATTTAAGTCATTCATGAATTTTTGTCTGTGCAGGGGTCAACACCTCCAATCCCCACATTATTCAAGTGTCAACTGTAATTATATATTGGTAATTACTTTAATGTAAATGGATTAAGCTCAAATTAGAAAGTAAAGATTGACAAAATGAATAAAATCTATCCTTATGCTCAAGTAAAGATTGACAAAATGAACAAAATCTATCCATATGCTCAGTACAAGAGACTAACGTTAGAGAAAGACATGTAACAGTTGGAATTATAAGGAGAAGAAATGATATTCTATGCAAACAGTAACCAAAAGAAAAGTAAATGTATTATTCCATTGAAATAGACTTTATGTCAGAGAAGATTTACAAGAAATACAATGATACTTTATTTATAAAAATTTTATTTCAATGTTTTTAAAAGAAAGACATAGACAAATTAAATTTAACAGAGTTTATTTGAATAAAGGATTTTTTTTTCATGAATTAACTAGCCCTGAGAATCAGGAGGGATTCAGAGAGTTCCACCCAGCAAAGAGGGCAGGCAATATTTATAGACAGAAAAGGGGAGTGACATACAGAAATGGCTTGATTGCTACAGCTTACTTTTTGCCTTATTTGGCAAGGTCTGGCATGGTCTGATGAGGCATTCTCATGTGGACATGATCTAATCAGTTGGCAGGTTGTGATTGGCTGAAGTTTGTATTCTGTGATTGACTGAGACTCAGCTACCTTTTAAAAGAATATACCACAGAATGGGGTTGCAGTTTGTTTAGGTACTAAATTAGGTTGTAGTTTATTATGTAGGGAATCAAAGTACAGAGGTGGCTTTATGCCAAATTTAATTTAACACCTATAAGAAGGCATAAACATTAGATGTTTATATAGTCCTAGCAAAACAGCAGTCCCCAAACATTTGAAGCATGAATTCACAGATTTATTTTTACTTTATTTATATGTTCTGAGATACGGTCTCGCTCTGTCACCCAGGCTGGAATGCAGTGGTGCAATCATTGGTCTCCGAAGTCTCAACCTCCCAGCCTCAAGTGATTCTCCTACCTCAGTCTCTTGAGGAGCTAGGACTACAGGTGCACACCACCACACTCGGCTATTTTTTAAAAAATGTTCTGGTTGAGGTAAGGTTTCACTGTGTTGCCCAGGCTAGTCTCAATCTGCTGGGCTCAAGGGATCCTCTTACCTTGACCTCCTAATGCAGTGTGATAATAAGCATGAGCCACCTTGCTTGGTCAAAGTGGCAGATTTGAAGAGAAAAATAGAAAGTTCTGCCATAATACATTCAGACCCCACTTAAGTAATGAATAGAACAATCAGAGAGAAGATCAATGAGGAAATAGAGAACTTTGCTAAAATTATTTGAACATATTAGAAGTAACAGACCTCTTCAGAACACTCCTCCTAGCAGCAGCATAATATACATTTTTTCAAGTGCACACGGAACATTCTACAGAATATTCTTGCTTCAATACCTTAGGCCACACAGTAAGTTCCATAACATTAAAAATGTGAAAACAAACAAAGTATCTTTTTAAATCTTAGTGGAATGATGGAATGACTCCAGAAATTAAAACAGAAGATAAAGTGGAAAATTCACAAATATTTGGAAATTAAACGAATTCCTTTAAACAAATAATGAGTCAAAGAAGAAATTACAAAGGAAAATTTTTTAAAATTAGGTTAATAGAAAAACATACATAATATATGAAAATATGAGATGCAAAAAAGCAATGCTTTGTGAGAAACTGATAATAGTAAATGCCTATGTGTATGTAAAGAAAGATCTCAATTAAATAACCTATTTGTACTTCTAATGACACTAGAAAAAAAGCCAACTAATCCCAAAGCTTGCATAAGAAAGTTAATAAATATTGCCCTATAGATAAATGCAATAGTGAATAGAAAAACAATAGAGAATACAAGGAAATTAGAAGTTGCTTCTTGGGAAGATTAACAAAATCGACAAAATTTTGGTGAGACTGACAAAGGAAAAAATACTCAAATTGTCAAAATCTGACACATATGTAGAAAAATTACTACCAATTTTACATAAGTAAAGAGGATTCTAAGAAAATATTGTGAAGAATTGTATGTCAGCAAATTGGGTAGGTTAGATGAAATGAATAAATTTCTAGAAATGCTCAATTTCTGAAGGCTGAATTGTGAAGAAATAGAGAATCTGAAAGCACATATAATTAATTTGCAAAGCTACTGAATTAGAAATCAAACATCCAACAACAAAGAAAAGTCAGATAGCTTGTCAATTAAAATATCATGTATCAATGGAAATATTATGGTACTGTAAGGCCAACAGATCAGATAATTGCCATTGGAAAGGCAGCTTGTTACTCACAGTTCCAAGACCCACAGGGCATGCCATGCCAGTGGCAGCACATAGGAAAGCACCAGATTGGTCATAAGGCAGAGAGAGAAGGGATTAATTAGAACAGAGAGGTTTTATTGAGGTTTCTGAGGGAAGGAATGATGAAGTAGAATAAGCAGGCATACAATTGGCCAGTTGGAATAATTCCACTGGGCTCTAATGCAAGAGGGCCGTCTCGTTTCCCCTGCCTTGCTATTGGGCTATTAGGGTAGGTGGATAATGTTTTAAAGTGTGAGAGTCCAGTAATGGAGGTGGTTGGGAGTGTGGACTGTTGATTGTTTTGTTTGTATTTCAAACCCTGTCCCTATGTGGAGAATTTCTTCTCAGAGTGGAGATGATGAGAAAGCTATGCAACTCAGGCAGTTTCTAAAGTTATCAATGTTCATCTTATATATATTGATTGATGTCTCCTGTCTTCCTAAAATGTATAAAACCAAGCTGTGCTGTGACCACCTTGGGCACATGTCATCAGGACCTCCTTGTCAGGCCTCTGAGTCAAAGCTCAACTATTGTAACCCCTGTGACTTGCACATATATGTCCAGATGGCCTGCAGGAGCCAAGAAGTCTGGAGTAGCCAAGAAAACCACAAAAGAAGTAAAACACCCAGTTCCTGCCTTACCTGATTAATGAACATTACAACATTTCACCATTGTGACTTGTCCCTACCCTGCCTTAACTGATCAATCAACCTTGTGATATTCTTCTTCTGGATAATGAGTCTTATGATCTCCCCACCATGTACCTTGAGACCTCCTCCTCTGCTTATAATAGATAACCACATTTTACTATAATTTTCCATTACCTACCCAACTCCTATAAGGCAACCCCTTCCCCATCTCCCTTCACTGACTCCTTTTTCAGACTCAGTCCACCTGCACCCAGGTGATTAAAAAACTATTGCTCACACAAGGCCTGTTTGGTGGTCTCTTCACATGGATGTGCTTGACACTTCTAAGGCCATATCATGGGCATGTGCCGTCAAGCTTGGCAAAATACACTTTCTAAGTTAACTGAGACCTGTCTCAGATTTCTGGTATTCACACTTTGGTAACCACAGGGGGATTGTGAGTGGATCCCTGACCCTTGATGGATTTCCTATCAGTGTTTGGTACTAGGAAGAGCTAATTTTATGGCTGAAACCAATAGGGGAATTTGCTGAGGTCTGACAGCACTCTCTTCAGAGAATCCCTGATCTCCCAAAATTTGGTCAAGACCTAAAGTTTATTTTGCTGTATAACTCCTCTTTTCTTGTTTTACTTGCTTCCAACAGGGAGGCAGTTTTCTTGCTTCCATGATGATGGAAAGCAGGTAACTCCTTTATGGAGTTTGAGCTCACTTCCAACAGGAGAGAAGAGTTTTTTTTTTTTTCCTGCTTCTAGGATGGTAGAAAGTACCCTACAGCCTGAGACCCATTACTATGTAAGAAACTGGTTTAGGATTCTGTCTTGCATATTCTTTTTAAACAGCTAAAGTTAGCATTAACAACCAGCTGGTGTTAATTTCTGCTTATACTTAGGTGATCAGAAATCATGTAACTCATCATCATTGTTAGTTTAGCAGCATTTTGTCCTAGCTGAAATATGGTAATGAGATTTTAGAAGTTTTTTTTAAAAGAGCTTAATGGTTATGTCAGCTTAATTAAAAGACTAACACCCAACATTTGTGTTTGTGTATGTGTACATGTGTGCATGTTTGTATTTAAAAGTCCTTCATGTTTTTGTTTCTTTCATTTGTTTTCCATGCTTAAAACCTTTTCTTTTTTTAGCAAAAATTTTTTCTTCTCAGTTGACTGAATTCTGTTTTCACCTGATTTTTTGTTTTGTTTTGTTTTGTTTTTGGTAAAATACTTATTGCAACAGAGCCTACTTGAATTATTTAGGAAAAATGTAGTTTAGACACTCAAAAATGTTTTTGTTAAAAAAATTTAAGTGTACTGTAAAAGCATCTCCTTCTAGCACCACTAGACTTTTTCTCTCTGTACCTTAAGATGTTAATTTTGCTATTTGATTTTCACCTCAGTTGTTTCCTTTAATATGCAAATTTAAGGCTATTTTGTTGACAACTGTCTAACACTGTAAAACAGGTTATCAAGCGTCTAAAAGTCTAAGATAGAAAAAAAGGGGTAGAGTGATTTTATGAACCTATAAAATGTACTTCCATTGACATGCCTAATATATCTATGTAGTTGTGTTGTGTACACAGTGTTTTACTACTAAAATCTATGAGAGCTCTAATTAATTGGCTTAAAGAAAAATAAAAGCACTTAAATCCAATACTTTATTAGGAAAAAAAGACTAACCAAATGCTTTTCCGAGTTTATGTAACTTAGCTAAAATTTCAATAAATAAGCTAGTTTGAAAATTATTGGTAAAGTAATATTACAAATGTCTTAAGAATTGTCAGCATATGTTTTTTGTTTTGCATTTATTAATCAAGCAGTTTCATACTTAACCTTTGCCAAATACTATAAGGTGTCAAAATTTGGCATAGAATTTACAAAACTATAAACCCAACCCAAAATAGAGGACTTTGCTTGAATTTTTTTTAACAAATAATGCATTGATATGTGTTTAATGAAAATAGTTACATCTTGAATTTAGTAAGATTGCCATAACTTCTAATCTTGTGACTTTAGGTGGTCTAGTCAACAGGCAATAAAGAGGTTTGTTTTGGGAATAAGGTTTGTTTTGGGAAAGGATTGTTACCATCTTTGTTCCAAAGCTAAACTATAAACTAAGTTTCTCCAAATGTTAGTTCAGCCTATGCCCAGGAATGAACAAGGACTGCTCAGAGGTTAATAACAAGATGAAGTCAATAAGGTCAAATTTTTTTGCACTCTCAGTTATAATTTTGCAATGGCAGTTTCATAACTTTCACAGTTTTCATAAATAATCAGAGTAAACAATTAAAATAAAATAATTAGGTAAATGTAATTGGATAAATTATTGTACACAAACTGGCCATAATTTAGAAAATAAAGTTATATGAAATTAAATAATAGATATTTCACTATTTGGGTATTGCCCCATAAATATATATTGTAAGAAAACATTCTTGCTTAAAAAAATGTGTCTTTTTAAAAGAAAACTGTGAACAGGTTTTGTCTATTTCAAAGCTTATTTAAAGGTTATGTATAAAACAAGGTAAAAGGAACCAGGAAATAAAAACAGATGTAAAGAAAGTTATAAAAATAAAGAGGTACTTTTTGTGGTATGAGAGCTTAAAGAGAAATAATTTTATATGAGAAAGAATTTTGTATGGTAAATTTTAGACCTAAAATAAAATGACTGGTTGAGAAGAAGAGATGCTCAGCACAAACCAGAAAATACAAACGTGTTATGAACGGTTGGTGTAAATAACAATAAGTAAACAACAACCCCCCCCCCCACAACTTTAATATGATGAAGTTATATTATTAAGTTTTGGTTTGCTTAAGGAAAAAAACTGAGATTAAGGTTATTACATCCATATATCTTCCTGTATGTGCTTTTAAAGTCCTTGTGACATTAAGTTACAGGGCTTTGACTCCTGGGCCTAAAAAGATGTCCATCAAAATAAACTCCATTCCTAAGACACAGGGCCAGAAGTTAAAGCCATTCAACATTCAACTCCTGAAGGTACAGGGACTGTCTTAGATGAGGTGAGCATGTGAGATTGCAAAGGCTGATTTTAAGAGATAAAATAAATTCAGTTTCTCTATGAACTAATAATTCATGTCAAAGATAACTGATGCAAGACCAGCATATGGGCTGCTGTGTAAGATTAATATGGTTTTCTTGAAGCATTAACCAAGTCCTTAATAAAGGTTATAAAAGGCTTAGGGAAGCTATATTTTATAATCAGTTTTATAGATTGTTTACAAAATTTTGAAAAACAAATTTAATTGGCTTCATGCTGTTTTTATTAGGGCTTCTTGTTTGGCAAATTAAGTCTCCTCTCTCAAAGAATGAAAGTTTTCACTTTTTTGAAATCTTTGTGTTATCACTTTGGTTAAATGAATGTCTTTACAGTGACCTGTAATCCTATTTTGTGATAGGAAAGGTTTTAAACCTTCAATATTTGATAAACTTTCCAAAATCAAGTTATAATTTATGTCTTTTTCTGACCTAATTAATCCTTTGAGATATTAGGTACCCTAACATCCAAAAAGGACATAATTTGGCCCATTGGTATAAAAAGTATACAGGAAATATTGTGTAATATGAAATGGTGTTTGGTTTTCTTTGGACTGAATATGTATAAATATGTTATTGGTATGTTATTCCCAAAATTTTGGGAAACTCCTGTAATTCTGATGTAACTTAGTATACATTATCAGTAATAATCATAATTTTTATGTTAAAATTATTGTGTGTCACAAAAGTATAAATTTCCTTGTCAGTTGTTTCTTTGACTATGTCTGTCCTAAAACTTTTTGTCATCCATGGACAAATGTTGTTTTGTTTTGGTCCTCTTTAGAAGGTGGCTTTATAATCAGCTATAAAACTCTAACAGGTGCTCTTGAATATAGGTTTCTGATAACTTTGGAGACTGTGACATCAGAACAGAGGAAAAACTTCCAAGACTCATGGAGAGCTAAAGTGTTCAAGCATATCAGTCAGAACAGGAATTAACTGCATGGACTGAACTAATCTTTCTTTTTGCCTAGAATGTTTGCTGATTTTCTATTTTGGGTTTCAGTCTTAAGACTTTTCTTTTGAGCTATTTATTGACAGCTGTTAACAATTTAGTATACTCCTGTGAACAAAATTTAGAGCATTTTATTTGTTTGTTTCTACCTGATTTCTCCAGAATTTGGAAACTATTTGTAAGTATTCTTAACTTATGGCAATAGAGTTATTTGCATAAGTGCAGTAAGAATCTGTTTTCATTTGTAATGGGACACAATTGGAGAAACTGGTTATTTTACCAAGTCTTTGACTGGAATGGTGTGCTTTTCTCTAAGGAATAAAATGTGACATATGGAGCCAATAAAGTCCTTGGAAAACTGGCCTCATATTCCGTGTACACAGTCCCTGCACACCATTTCTTACCTGTGGTAAGTAAAGAATGCTACTTTCTGACAGGCACAGAAGCCCCAAGTTTATCTTGGAACCTCACAAGGAGAGGAAATTCACCCAACTCATAGATATTTGATTGCATAAATCCATGGCTGAGCCTGGCTTTAAAAAAGTCTTACCTGAGATTCCTCCTGTGGAACAAATTCCATTACAGCCAATTTAGAAGCCTATGCAACAAAATTATTCTTGCTGCACAGTATACAAATAATTAGGCCAAGTATAATAAAGCAAAACCAGTCCTACTGTGATTTTTCTTTAGCAAAAATGAGAAATTGGAGAGAGAAAAAATCATGTTTCAAAACTATAGTGCACCTGTTGTTAGATGCTAGTATTGCCTAATGCTTGTTAATTTTTATTATTTTCTACAGTTTGGACTACATTCTAATTTTTTATTGGCTATAAGTTTTTAGAATAATGTTTTCAATTTTTCCTTCATTTTTTCTAATTTTGAGTCACTGAGAACTAAGGTATGCCTTTGTAAAGCCATGTAAACTGAAATTAGACAACTTAAACTTCAGAGGAAAATAACAGTAACCTATTTATATATATAAGCCACTTTCATACCTACTTACTAATGCATAGACTTCAGAGTAATGTGTCCTATATTGATTTTCCAGGCTTATTCTTTAGTTTGTTGTTGCTTTTCTCCCTTCCTCACCCTATTTTCACTTTATGGGACACGAGACTTTAGAACTTGCTAAAAAAGAGCTTTCCTAATAACTCAGGACTTACCTGTACAGGAACAAACCATCTTAGGCATGAGAGATCAGCCAAAACCTGGGACCAGCCAAAACCTGAGACCAGAGACTCATTTTCTTCTAAAATGCTTTCTTAGAAAGATTTTCAAAAAGTAAGGCAGGGAAATGTGAAAGGAAAACATGTTGGGCTCCCAAAATTACTCAGGTAAAGGGAAAAAGCAGCTGGGAACTGCTCAGGGCAAATCTGCCTCTCATTCTATTCTAAGTCACCCCTCTGCTCACTGAGATAAATGCATATTTGATTGCCTGTTTTGCAAAGGCTCATCAGAAACTCAAAAGAATGCAACCATTTTTCTATCACTTATCTGTGACCTGGAATCATTCTGTTTTAAGTTCTCCAGCTTTTGCTTCGAGTTTGTCCACCTTTCTGGACCAAATCAGTGTTCATTTTACATATGTTGATCGATGTCTCATCTTTCCCTTAAATGTATAAAACTAAGCTGTGCCCCAACCACCCTGGGCACATGTTGTCAGGACTTCCTGAGACTGTGTCATGGGCGCGTCCTCAACCTTGGCAAAATAACTTTCTAAATTAACTCAGACCTCTCAGATTTTCAAGATTCACAATAGAAACAAAACATTATGGCCAGGTGTGGTGGCTCATGCCTGTAATCCCAGCACTTTGGGAGGCAAAGATGGGTGGATCACGCACCTGTGTTTGAGACCAGGAGTTTGAGACCAGCCCAAACGACATGGTGAAACCCTGTCTCTACTAAAAGTATAAAAATTAGCCAGGCATGGTGTTGTGTGCCTGTAATCCCAGCTACTCAGGAGGCTGAGACAAGAGAATTGCTTGAACCCAGGAGGCAGAGGTTGCCGTGAGCTGAGATCACGCCACTGTACTCCAGCCTGGGCAACAGAGAGCAACTCTGTCTCAAACAAAACAAAACAAAGCAAACAAAACAAAACACATTCTGTCCATCCAATTTCTCTGTGTCTTAGTTTTTGTTGCCAGGATCAGTACTACTGATCATCAGTTGTCTGGAATCAGTGTAGTGTTACAATTCTAGTTGAGTTTAATCAGCCATATGTATTTTTCATATTTCTCAGGTGATGTGCTATGTGGATTTGAGGTTGTGGGATGAAACTGTGACAAGCAAGGAAAGGCATCTGAGCCTTTGCAGCCCTATCTTCCCTATGAGGGTCAATATGAAGAAGTAGTATGTTAGTATACATACTACAAGATTTGTAGACTGTATCTCCTTGTATACAAGAAGAAGACTGTATGCTGCTTTTTATTTGATGAAGTTGCTCTCTGAAGATCTGTCTGTTGCAAGGGGAGAAGCTGTTGGGTCAGGGAAGCTGAGGACAGGGTAGAATGTTGTTGTATTACTAGACTGTCTTACACCACATATTCTAGATTAAGACTTCTTGAACTTCCAATATAAGTTTAGCAGAATAGACACTGATTTGTGAAGATTTATTTCTATTGGCTGAAGTGACTTCATCATCCGTGTGACTTAAATATAAGCTGATGTTTTAATTTTGCTTTTTTTTTTTTTTGAGACAGTGTCACTCTGTCTCCTGGGCTGGAGGGCAGTGGTGCGATCTCAGCTCACTGCAACCTCCGCCTCCAGGGTTCAAGTGATTCTCCTGCCTCAGCCTCCCAAGTAGCTGGAATTACAGATGCCTGCCACTATGCTCAGCTAATTTTTGGTATTTTTAGTAGAGATGGGGTTTCTCCATGTTCGCCAGGCTGGTCTTGAACTGCTGACCTTGTGATTCACCCTTCTCAGCCTCTCAAAGTGCTGGATGCTTTGCTTTTACATAGATACTTACAAAAAGGAAACTAAGAGAAAATATAAGATGTAGCAAACCTGTAGCCATAATTGAAATCTGAATCACAAGGTTCCAGCCTACATCTCATCCTGGAATGTGGCATTGGGGTTTCTCAACACTCATTACCATTGGATGAGACTGTGAGCTGCCTAGAATTCTATTTACTATTCTAGGAAGCAGCAGGATTTTAGAAACATGAGAAATTATATAGTTGACTTCATATTTTAGGTACAAATTCAAATAATTTGGGATTACAGCTGATACGGCAAATTTGCCTCAACTTCTTGTAATTATTTTCTTTTAAAGTATATTATTTTCTTTTAAAATGCAAATCATACTTAAGATTTCCATATGAATTGTGAAGGATGCACTTTGTATTTTTGCAGTGTATACAGGTTGTTTTTCATGTCTTAATGATGCCTGGCTTGTAACAGCAAAAGTATGCAGGAAAAAATAGTTAAGGGAAAGATGATTTGTACTTTAATTCTGTCAGCATTAGGCCTGCTTTAGAAATATAATTTGGAAATAGGAGGATAAATATAAAACTTTTATGATTGATTGACAATTTGGTTTTATTTCTTTCTATCCAAGGCATGAGGCCATGTATTTTAAAATTTCATAGGACAGTTGTGAGAACTTTCAAAATGCAGTTGTGAGAATTATGTACAGGCCATAATGCATATCAGAAATAAGAATCAATTAAAAATGCAGTGTACTTGTAGGAAAAGAAAAGTTGACAAAGTTCCTCTTCGTTTTCTTCAATAATAAACTTAGACAATAATTTTGTGTAAATTTTCATGATGATCTTGTTTTGCCTCTTTGTGTTCAATTTTATTAAAAGTGAATTTCAAGGAACAGACATTCTGCAAATTGCTTTTCCTTTAATACCCAGAATTGGCTTGAAGGCACCGGCAGGAGTTGATTTTCCAACCTGCAGATGAGCTGTTTGGAATGGATGTAAAAGAGGGTGCATTATAACCCAGTATATTTTCCAACACAATTTCAGAAAATTTGTTTTTAGAAAACAACTTGCCTAATAAAACTACTGATGTGAAACCAACTTCTTTACTACTGGGGAACTGAACAAGAGCAAAATGTGTACATTTAGCCATAATCTATATAACCACATTTCATTTTATTGTGCTCTGCTGTCTGAGCACTTTGCAGATAGTTTGTTTTTTACAAATTGAAGGTTTGTGGCATCCCTGCAACCAACAAGTTTATTGTTGATATTTTTCCAATAGCACGTGTTTGCTTTACGTCTCTGTGTCCTATTTTTGTAATTTTTGCAATATTTCAAACTTTTTTGTTTTATTACATTTGTTATGGTGACCATAAATCAGTGATATTTCATGGTTTATTATAATTGCTTTGAGGCAGCATGAACCACAGCGATTTAGGATAGCAAATTTAATTGATGAATATTGTGCGTTCTGACTGCTTCCCTGAGCAGCTGTTTCCACATCTTCCTCTCCATTCCTCAGGGCTCACTATTTTTTGAGACCCAACAGTATTTAAAGTAGACCAATTAGTAACTATACACTGGACTCTAAACGTTCAAGTGAAAGGAAGAGTCTCAATGCTCTCACTTTAAATCAAAAGCTAGAAATGGTTAAGTTCAAGGAGGAAGGCATGTTGAAAAGCCAAGACAGGCTGAAAGATAGACTTCTTGTGCAAAACAGTAAGCCAAGTTGTGAATGCAAAGGAAATGTTCTTGAATGAATTAAAAGTGCTACTCCAATAAATAAAAATTGATAAGAAAACAAAACAGGCTGGAATACAGTGCAGCATTATGGCAAACTGAGACAGGAATAGTGAGCAGAGTGGCACAGCGCATCCAGATGGTAGCAGGGAAAATAACTAACTCCCTGCAGGGGATGGGGAGCAGCACGAAATGCAGCCACTGGCCTCCAAATGGGTGCACATTCAAAATAAGTGCTTCTACCTGGATGTGAAGCAGACATGCTGGGGGCCACTTCCTGAAGATCACTGAAGTCGGTGTGTGAGGCAATAGGAGCCACTTCATTCTGTGCCAGTGGCGGTGGAGTTCTGCAACTACCTGGATGGTTCACTGAGCACTATGTGCAGCTGGGCCCCAGCCAACTCCCTGACCTGGCCCTGGTACAGGACAAGCCATGGGTACGCAATAGTGACTGCAAGGTGCACAAGAATGACACGTACTACATGGATCTCAAGGAGAACCAGGCTGCTGGCTATTTATGCAACCTGCAGATATTCAAACCTGGGGCCTTTTGTTTCCTGTGCAAGGCCTCATGGGATTCCCTGAAGATCTGGCCAAGCGCTGGCACCTCTTTGACTATGGAAAACAAGTGCTTTTCCTTGATGTGCCCTCCAATAATTGTGGCATGTTTATGCACATGAGTGAGGGAAAGCCCACTTATCACAACACCATTACTGTTCCCTGGAAGGTGGAGGCCAAGTTCTGACACACTTTGTGCAAGTCCTCAGAGCAAATGAAGATTCAAGAGAATCAGGGAGAGAAGGAGGCTGCCTGTGAGCAGCTCCACCGGCACCACCACAAGCAGCAAGAGGATGTCTCTGCCACCCTGCTACTGCAGATGAGGGAAGAAGGGGAATAAGATTTGTCAAACTAAATAGAATGCCTTTACACAAACACTTCCACACATACACACACAGCCATACCCAGAGAGAATATATGTAAAGAAAGAGAGAAAATAGTTGTTTTTTAAAAAAAATAACTATTAACTCCAAGGCAGCACCCCACACAGAACCTCCAGCAAATGACAATTTCTCTTCTTGAGTTGCCACCGATCGCTGGATTTTGTTCACATTATTGACTGTATAAAATAGAAACCAGCTGCTAAAAACAAACAGAAAAACAAAATATGAAAGGTAACAATTTTATATCTAAGTTTCCCTTTAGATTTAAAAATATAAAGAATTTATTTCCCTAATTATCCAAGAAATACTCATTTAAACTATGATTCTTAAAAGGATTTGCCAAATGGTCAAGATTATGTGATTGCCATATTATATAAAAGTTTTTTTCATTTTGAGCTAACATTTGACTTTATCACAAAAGCAAGATATTTTAGAACATGCAGAATAATATTTTTCATTTTGTTAATAAATTTCAAGCCTTATGTGAAGGTTATAATAGTATATTTGACATCCTCTTTACCTCTCATTAGAGATGTATATATATATATATATATATATATGTATATATGCTGTGTGTCTGACCTTTGTCTAAATGTCATGCAGAAGTTTGTAGAGAGTAAGATATGTAGGTTTAACTCACGCATGGTAAACAGTAAGTGCTGTCTTTTATATACTATGCCTTACATGTGAACCTTAAGCAAGGAAACTTCTGTGAACATAAATAAATGATTTTCAAGGGCATTTAGTGGTTGAGGTAGGAGAAAAAGCTAAAACAGCCTTACTACAAGTATGGAGAAAGTTTAGCTTATCTGGATAGAAGTTCAAACTAGCCACAGCATTTTATTAAGCCAAAGCCTAATCCTGCATTTTATTAAGCCAAAGCCAAGGTCCTAACTCTCTTCAATTCAGTGAAGCCTCAGATCAGTGAAGAAGCTATAGAAGAAAAGTTTGAAGCCAGCTGAGGTTGGTTCATGAGCTTTAGGGGAAAAAAGCTTTCTCCAAAACAGAAAAGTACAGGATGAAACAGCAAATGCTGATGCAAAAGCTGCAGCAAGTCATCTGGATCTATTCTATCTAAGTCAGCTGATGAAGGTAGTTACAGTAAACAATAGATTTTTGTTGTAGGGAAAAAAACCCCATTAGAGTCAGATGCCATCTAAAGCTTTTATAGCCACAGAGGAGAAGGCAGGGCTTGGCTGCAGTGCTTCAAGGGACAGACTGACTTTTGTTAGGGACTAATGCAGCTGGTGACTTTTAAGTTGAAACAAATCTTCATTTACCATTTTAGAATTATAGAATTCTTTGGAATTATGCTAAATCTACTCTGTTTGTGCTTTGTAAGTCAAAAAACAAAGCCTGGAGGACAGCATATCTGTTTACAGCATGATTTACTGAATATTTTAAGCCCACTGTTGAGACCTACCACTCAGAAAAAAAAAAGATTTATTTCAAAATATTACTGTTTATTGACAATGCGCCCGTTCCTCAAGGGCTTTGATGAAAATATTCAAGAAGATGAATGTTGCTTTGAGGCCGCTAACATGACATGCATTCTGCAGACCATGGATAAAGGAGTAATTTCCACTTTGAAATATTATTATTTAAGAAACACATTTCATAGGCCGAAGCTGCAATAGACAGAGATTCCTCTTATGGGTCTGGGCAAAGTAGTTTGAAAACCTTGTAGAAAGAATTCACTATTCTAGATGCCAAAAAGAACATTTGTGTCTCATGGAAAGATTTCCATGAAAGGATGACTCAATTGATGTGGCAAACTTCATTGTTACCTTATTTTAAGAAATGGCCACAGCCACCCCAACCATCAGTAACTGCCACTCTGGTCTGTTGGCAATCATGAACATTGAGGCAAGACCTATCCCAGAAGAAAGAGTGCAGGTTACTGAAGGTACAGATGATTGTTAGCATTATTTAGCAGTAAAGCATTTTTAATTACTTGCTTACATTTTTTTAGACATAATGCTATTGCACACTTAGACTATAGCATAAACACAACTTTTATATGCACTAGGAAACAAAAAAATCCATGTGTCTTGTTTTATTGAACTATTTGCTGTATTATGGTCACCTGGAACTGAAACCTCAGTATGGCCAAGGTATATCTGTATACCCTTTTCTTTTTAAGACTTTGTGTTTTCTGACTGGAATAGTATCTGGAGGAAGATTGTTACCCAATCCTGAGGTCAGGCTGAGCCCTTGTGCTCCTGTCTAGTTAAGGTGGATGGAACGTCACTTGGCAAAAAGCTGGGCAACAGGTTTTAATATATGTGCCAAATGCAGGTTATTCACAGTATCTGTGTGGACTACAGTGTTGGGAAGGATTCTGAAATTTGGACTCAGCAGGCAGGAAGCCAGCATTGGTTATTAACATGTGCCTTGGGGACTAGAAGACCTGTCTTGCATTTGCCATTCCTGCGTGAGGAGCATTATCTTGGAGGGTAATACAAATCTTTGAGGACACTGTGGCCAATTAGAAATCTCCAGATCAGGTTGGGCTGCAGTTTAAGTGAATATCAGAAGTACTTGTATGGCTTTTCGAAACACAGATTGCCAAGTTCTGTCCCCAGTATATCTGTTTTAAAAGTTCTGGGGTAGGGAAAATGTTTTCATTTGTTTCAGGTCCCAAGTGATGCTGTTACTCTTGGTCTTTGGACCCCACTTTGAGAACCACTTCCTTTGGGACCTCAGAGTTTTTCTTACATGTTCACTTAGCTGTGATCCCAAATAAATCCTTGGGTTTTATTTTTGGATCTGTGCACAAAAATCTGTCTCCCTTACTATTTTACCCTCTCTATATTTATTGGTTCATAAACTACAGGTGTCACCGTTTCTTTTTACCTTCATTTGACTTTATTTTCTCCTTAGTTAAAAAGTTAACTTCAACTTAGTTAAAAAGTTACAGAATGAAGATACAAAGCTAGATAGAAGGACACAGAAACAAGCAAGCATTCATCCTTATGGTTAACGATGGCTTGTAGCCTTGTAGTCATCTGGCTGAGGACAATGAAAGAAAGTGATTTTTAATAGTGATACTTAGAGGAGGGGGTTTTTGTACCATGTCTTGGTGGACATCATGAAGAATAGGTACTTGCGTGTTTTAAGTACCATTCTTGTTGGGAACAGTGTAAACAAAGATTGTTTAGGATGTTTAGGACTGTTTAGGCTGTTTAGGATTGTTCAGGATTGTTTAGCATGTCCAGGTTATAAAGCTAGACTGCATTACAGGGTGCATGAAGAGGAAAGAATGGTACATAAATCTATAAAAGTAGACAATTGCAAGACTTGGAGGAAATCAAGAGGCTTGACTGGCAACTAACTGTACTGTGGAAGAAAAATGCCAAACACTTTATTTCAATTAACTAAGTCTTATTGTGCACAGTTTTCTGAGGATGAGATTCTTAGACAGAGTGGTAACTGACTGCTAAGAACTACAGAGCCGAGTACCACATTACCAAAAAATGTATTAGTTATCTGTTTGCATAACAAATGATGATAAACGCAGCAGATAAAAACAATGCACATATGTCACCAGATTTCCTGTGGGTCAGTAGTCTGGCTGTCATTTACCTAGGTCATCTGTAAGATTTCAAGCAGAATGTTGGCCAGGATTGATGTAGTCTCATCTAGAGGCTCAACTAATGATGATCTGCTTACGACTTGGTGTTGGCAGAATTTATATCCTTGTGGCTGTCAACTGAGGGCCTTATTGTATTGCCTTCTTAGACTGGCCACTGCCCTCAGTACATTGCCATGTAGGCTTCTACATTTTTATTGTTTCTTTGTTCTTCAAAGTAAGCAAATGAGAGAATTTCTCATCAGAAGAGAGGCCACATCTCATCACTTTGCCATACTAAATCAGCTAGAAGCAAGTCACAAATCCCACCCATTCTCAATGACAGCTAATTGATTATGTAAGAGCATGAAAGTTAGGAATTATGGTGGCCACCCTGGCATCTCTGTCAGTTGTAATGGAAAAAACACCAATACAGATATTTGGAAATTGAAGCTTGTAAGTCAGTTCAATTTTTGAGAATGACACTTCAGAATGGTCACATTTTCAGAATGCTAAGTTAAAGATTCAGTCTCAGTATTTTCTTACTTTTAAAATAATCATTTACACTAGACGTGTTTCCCAGAAGTCAGGGAACCAAACATTGTTTGTTGGTGACAGTAAAAATAAAGTCCTGAGAAGTGAATACGAAAAATCTTAGGAAGATAGAATTGGTGGAATTTTGTTATAGTGATTGGGAGGGCAGGGTTTAGAGGAGTCAATTGTAATGGGAGAATGTGAGTCAATATAAATCTTATTTCCAGATGAGCTATTGGTAAATGGGGCTCACTGGACTTTTATATTGCCAGCAACTTCAAAGCATTATCTAATATTTGTAAAGTTTTTTTTCCTGCAAAATGCATGGAAGCACTGTATGTAGTTTCCATGTCTATCAGTATGAACTTTTTGTTTGTTTTTGAGACAGGCTCTCACTCTTGCCCAGGGTTGAGTGCAGTGGCACAGTCATAGCTTACTACATCCTCTACCAACACACTTAAATGACCTCCCAGGCTCAAGTGACCACCTCACCCACTCAAGTAGCTAGGATTACAGCTATATGCTACCATATCTGGTAAATTTCATTAAAAAAATTTTTTTTAGGCCGGGCGCAGTGGCTTACGCCTGTAATCACAGTACTTTGGGAGGCCGAGGCGGGCAGATCACGAGGTCAGGAAATCGAGACCATCTTGGCTAACATGGTAAAACCCCGTCTCTACTACAAATACAAAAATTAGCCAGGTATGGTGGCGGGCACCTGTAGTCCCAGCTACTTGGGAGGCTGGGAGGCTGAGGCAGGAACATGGTGTGAACCCAGGAGGCACAGCTTGCAGTGAGCCGAGATTGCACCACTGCACTCCAGCCTGGGCAACAAAGCCAGACTCTGTCTCAAAAAAAAAAAAAAAAATTTTTTTTTTGAGGAAACAAGGTATTATTATGTTGCCCATGCTGGTCTCAAACTTCTGGGCTCAAGTGATCCTCCCACCTCAGCCTCCCAAAGTGTTGAGCTTACAGGCATCAGTCACCAGGCCCATCTGTGTGAACTTTTTTATTTTGTAATTTACCAAGTAAATATTCCAAGAAGCCCACATACACCCACAGGTACATTTTTGAGGGACGTATGTCTTATGTGCAGTGCTACCTGCCTCTACTTTGTCTGTCTAACGGGGAGGTAATATTCATTTTTGTCTCTCTATTGTTGTACATTGTCAACTCAAACCAGGTCAAGGGAGTTCTTGGCCCTACTAGAATGGTAGGTGCTCTGAAAAGTTTGAGGTTCATGCCAAATTTGAAAACCTTGTTTTTAGATAACCTGTGAAACAATACCAAATCCTGTATGTGTATCATGTCCAACAGTTTTATTTTTAAACCATTGAGCAGCACAACTGATCTTCTTGGAGATTAAGTTTGCGAGTGTCTATGACGGGACCCCAATCCATACCTTGGTTTGGTTTGGCCATAAGAAGAAATGAGCATGATTCTTGGAATCCTTTAACTGATGGTGATTTAGACATGTTAGTAGTTTTATTCATGTTAGCAGCTTTATTGAAATTTCATGTACATACCATAAATTTTAATCATTCATTTTAAGTGTACAAACTGGTGGCCATTCGTAAGTCTATAGAATTTTGTAAACCAAATTTAGAACATTTCTGTCAGTCCAAAATATCTGTCATGTTCATCTGTACTCATTCCTTTTTTTAAAAAATTACTGTTTTGGTCATTTTTGTTAGGTAACAGGGGTACCTTAATGGCACTGGTTCCGGGTTCTTCTTCCTCCTGGATACAGACCTGCCAAAGAAAAACCAATCAGAAAGAGATGCCTTCCCGCCTTGGTTTGAGCCCAGCCTCCCAGCCAACCATTGACCTCCACGTAACGTCTCAGAGTATAAAAAGCCGAAGCCCCGAAGCCCTGAAGCCCTCTCTCTCTGCTTCCTCTTTGGCTCCCTACCTGATGCCTCCAATAAAGATCTCTTGACCATAACCGGTGTAGCGTGGTCTTAGCCTGAGTCTGTAGAGTTGCTCTTTCAATTTTTCTTATCTGGACATTGACATGGTATTATAGAATCTTCTTATGTGGCATGTTTCACTGATACACTCTAATTGAAATTCATCCACGTTAATATTCATGAATTTTAATTTATGGATTTGGGCTTCTAAACTCAAGTTTATGAACAATTGCTCTATTATTCTTCCAAAATAGCCATAGAAGGGTTAGCATGGTGCTGATAAGCTGATAAGCAATTTTATGGCTTTTTAAAAGTTTAGAGTTTCTTATTTCTGTCTAGAAACAGATATTCCTCATGTTTAGCCCTATTTGAATTAAAGGGCTTTAAAGCATTTTACTTTTTTTTAAAAAGAATTCAGTAAAAATACATTACATTTGCTTTCCTTAGTGACAAAATATTGATCCAGTCTGCTAAACAAGTTCTTGAATATTTAAGGCCATGTAATGTAACAATAATGTCTATATATGTATATTTTTTTGTTTTGTTTTGTTTTGTTTTTGAGATAGAGTCTTGCTGTGTCACCCAGGCTGGAGTGCAGTGGTGCAATCTTGGCTCACTGCAACCTCCACCTCCAAGATTCAAGCAATTCTCTTGCCTCAGCATCCCCAGTAGCTGGGACCACAAGTGCGTACAACCACAACTGGCTAATTTTTGTATTTTTAGTAGAGACAGGGTTTCACCATGTTGGCTAGGCTGGTCTCAAACTCCTGACCTTGTGATCTGCCTGCCTTGGCCTCCCAAAGTGCTGGGAGGTCCATGTTCTTGCATGAGGCACCGTGCCTGGCCTATATGAATTATCATAATTATGCATTGTTAATAGTTTACTGGTTTGCATCCACCTATATTATTTGACACCAAAATTGATGCACATAATTTGGCTGCCTCTCATCCTCTTACATTATTTGCTGGCATGTTCATTAATTGTTTAATACATTCAGATTTTCTTTAGTGCCTGTTCTCTGAAAAGTGATTTGAATTTTACATATGGTAGAGGTCTGTGGTATAGAAAGGAACACACACAGTGAGAAGATGTGGAACATTGGGCTTCAGAGATTTTCTCTTCAGAAGTTGGGTTGACAGGTGCAAATCTCTCCTGTTATGTTATCAAGGCACTGCTAATCTTCAGGCCCAGTGTAGGAGGCAGAAAGTATGAAGCATCTGTAAAGGTCCACCACAGCATTTACCTACTGATGAGGGTGAGATAGCCAATTTCCTCCTGCTCTAAGATAGTTTCAGTTAGGAAAGCAGGAATCAGAAATAACACAGAGTAAGGACATATTGAGGTCTGGTAGCTTTTTCATCAGTTCTTTGAAACACACACCATGTGGTTATTGTCACCTTATATCTTAGGGCAAAGGAGTTTCAGCAAAGGACTTCTGCACCATTTTTTAGTACCCATCATTTCCAATTCCCTTTAAGTTTAAGGGTTACTCAGTGCAATTATTTCACTACTTACTTGGCAAAACAAGCTTACAGAATTTGAATGAGAAGATGTGAAGACAGCGTTTTCAGTCCGCTCATGTCCTTATTTTCTCTCTGTCTTGCAGAGTATCCAGCAGCAGCTGGCCGGGCTTGAGGAGTCCTGGCCAAGGCTGCAGTTGGAGTCCTGGCCAAGGGCCTAGCTGCAGTTCCTCAAGGAGGCCGGCCCTGTGGGAGGAGCTTCAGCCATCATTGCACAGCGCTGCTCCGCAGGAGATGGCGCCTGGCTGGAGGAGGAGTGGCTGCGCCCACGGGCCACCTCCAGACAAGGTGCCACGGAGAGGTGGGCCCACTGGAAAAACTATATAAGGGGGGCTTGTGTATAGCTAAAGGTGTTTGTTATGATCACTCAGAGTAGAGAAGAGAAAGGAGTATGGAAGGTGAGAGGACACTGCCTTCCACTTGTAGGAGGTGCCAGTAGCTTTCTGGGAATCCCCAGGCTCCTGTTCTTGATCAGAAGCAGGAACTGATTGAAGGAAAGGAGGGAACTAGGGAATAAATTTACCTCCACCTGCTTCCCACTTCTCCTATTGTAGGTGCTCAGTGCTTTTGGCTGTATTTGCAAGAAAGGGCCATGAACAGGCTTTGGGTCACCAGCAGAAAGATGAGGATTAGTCAGTGACAACAAAAATGAGTGACTGAGGCAAGTGTCTCAACCAGTTGAAGTTTATTGAGCGAGCTTAAGGGCACACGTAGGAAATATGTGAGTAACAGACACATCTGTGGTGGTTTTTTCTAAAGAACCTCTGAGGAATTTTAGTATGTATGCATTTTCCTGTAAAAAATTGGAGGTGGTGGGGATGTGTAGGGGGTGGGCAGTAGTGAAACAAATGATTACATACTTGTGAAACTTTAATTGATACCCAGTAAATCTATGTATTCCATTAGATAAAGGGGCTATTTGAAAAAAAAGTTAATAGAGGAAGCAGACATTTTTGTTCTACACTTGCGAAGATAAACTACTTTTCTTTTGAAAGAGGTGGTATCTGTTTAGCCATTAAGGAACAAAATATGTGACTGTTAGCAAATGAGAAGGTATAATGAGGCATGTGCAACCTTTGCCTCCAATCATGGCCATGAACTTAGCTTCTGAGATTTTTCTGGGGTCCGTTTAGCTGACAGGCGGTCCTTCAGAGGGGGACTTAAAATGTTTTTTATTTCTTGGTAACTTTGCTGTGGTGAAAGGGGAAAAGTTTGGGATCCAACGTCACCAGCAACATGGATGTCTGTCAACTTTTTTATATTGCCCAGGCTGGTGTCAGTCTCCTGGGCTTAAGCAGTCTTCCAAAGTGCTGAATTACTGGCTCACACTGCCACGCCTGGCTTACCTACTGCTTCTTTCTTCAGCTTTATCTCTAGCCAGAATATTTGAAGAGATCTGTTCTGAATCGAATATGAGTGAACAATGGCCCATGACACAGCCTTCAAGAGATCCTGAGAACATGTGCCCAAGGTGGTTGGGCTAAAGTTGGTTTTTTACATTTTAGGGAGACATTACACATCAGCCAACACATGTAAGATGGACATTGGTTTTGTCGAGAAAGGTAGAACAACTGGAAGCAGGGACTTCCAGGTCATGGATGGATTCAAAGATTTTCTAATTGGCAATTGGTTCAGATAGTTAGCTAAAGGCCTGGACTAGCTGGATTCAGGTAAGGGGTTTTATGCAAAGCACAGTTTTATGCAGAGCACAGTTTTATGCAGAGCACAGTTTTATGCAGATGAAGCCTCCATATAGCAGGCTTCAGAGAGAATACACTGTATGTGTAGTGGTGTGATCATAGTTGACTGCAGTCTCAACTTCCTGGGCTCAACCCATCCTCCTGCCTCAGCCTCCGAAGTAGGTGGGACTAAAGATATATGCCACCATGTCTAGCTTTTTTTTTTTTTTTACTTTTTGTAGAGATGGGGGTTTCACTGTGTTGCCTAGACTAGTCTTGGATTCCAGCTTCAAGGAATCCTCCTTCCTTGACCTCCCAAATTGCTGGGATTACAGGTGTGAGCCACTACACAGGCCTGTTGTATCAGTCTTATGGTCTTTCTGTTGACCGATGTTAATGCTGGTCAGCTGGGCCTCAATTCCAAAAAAGGAGCAAGATATAATAAGGCATATCCGACCCCCCCACTTCTCATTGTGGCCTGAAATAGTTTCTCAGATTAATTTTGGAATTCTCTTTGCTGAGACCTCTCTCCAGTTCCATCAGTCAATTGGGGGGGTTTAGAATTTTATTTTTCACTTACATTCTTCTGCTCTGGCCAAGATTTGCTGGAGACAACTGTGGCTACCAAACATATTCTTGTCTCATAGCCAAGTATTGCCAAGGTGGCATAGCTCCCTGACCCAGGTTCATCCTGTCTTTTGGTGAAACTCCTATTGCCAAGGGACTTAGAGCCAAAAGGCTTACAGCCAATTTAAATGCTCTAGGCTACAGAGGAATGGAGGCAAACAAGCATTCATCATCCCTTAAAATTAAGCAGTATACATGCTGAAAAATCAAAATCCAAAGGCAAGGTTACAAAACTGATTGATCTATATAACTTCTCTGCCTTGAGCTACTGTGATCTTGATTTTAGTTTCAGACTTATCACAATTAGCTATACAAAATATAGGCATTGTTGAAAGCTTTTAAGAAACCTTGTAGATAATTTTGTTGTGCCAGAATGTTTTTTGTGGTCTTGTTAGTAATTTCTCCTAAAGTGTCTGATAAATTTTTTTAATGTATCTTCATGAATCTTATAACTGGGAGTACTATACCCAGGAGACTTTGTTACAAGTTGTGTTTATATCCTCTCAGTAATAATTTTCTTTTAAAATACTTTATGGGAAGCAGGAAATTCTTTATGGTTGAGACAGATGAAAAGGCATCATGTAATAGCTCAGGAGACAAGGTTCCTTGTTTTACTGTCTGTTCAGGCATCTGTGTACCTGTCCTTGATTTGGAGGGTCTGAACTAATTCTATCCCTCAAAACCAGCCTTTACAATCTCATGTGCCCATCTCTTCCATGATAGTCCCTGGGCTTAGAGGAATGGAAGTTTCTATTATTCGTATAAACAGTAGCATATAAACTTAGCTACAGGGCATTTGCAGTGAAAAGCAGATCAGGCCCAGTGGAATGCTAAATGAGGGAGATTTGAGGGCTTTGTGAATCATCTCTGGTCACGATTCTGTTTTTCTCAGAAGAAGTAATACAATGAGAAATAATATTAATAATTTTGACAATTAAGAGAACTAGTATGGCAGAACAGAAAAAGGAACCTGCTCTATTAGGCTGCCAACTAAAAACATCATAATGAAAATTATAACTTAGTTCATCTTTAGAGGATTCTTGTAGTCAAGAAATAATTCATGATTCAATCTGCATTTAAAAACAAAAATCAGGACTGGAATCTAGTAACTAATGTGTTATAGCTTTCTTCTGAAACCTAATTTTTCTCTAGTCCTCCTTACCTACTAAAGAGAAATTATATAAAAACCAATTTATGTGCAAAATAAATTTTACACTCATCGTATTTGTCTTGATTATTCATATAAACTGCTGCAAGAATTTATTGGTCTTATATGTTCTTTTCAAGATGGCTTTGCTGGAACTTTACCTAAAAGTATGTTATTCAAGTCAAAATCTGGTAAAATAACCAGTCTCCAGTTGTTTCAAAAGAAAAGGCTCTTACTAAACTTATGCAAATAACTATATTGTCATAAAATCAGAATGCTCCCAAATAGCTTCCAAATTTTCAAGAATTCAGAGATAAAGGTAAATTTGCTCACAAAAACATACCTCACCCAGTTCCTCTAAATTATGAAGAACTCAAAGGAAAAAAGATTTCCATGACTTTTCTTTAACCGGAGCAGCAGCCTTACAAACGAGATGCCATTTGTGTACCTTGGAACTCTCACTCATATGCTAAGCAGCTCTTGTCAGATGAGAGCTGTCAGGCACTGTACAATTTGGCAGCTCTTCACATGATTAGAGTAAGTCCTAAGGAAGAAGGAGCCTCCCTGCTCATGAGTATCTCCTCCTTGTATTTTCCAGGTAGTAATATTCTATGTAAAGCATTATTAATTTATCATGAAACTTTTGGGCAACATTATTTCCATTAGCATGGGGGAAGCTTCAGTTAACATCCCATAGCAAGGCAGTTAATGCCCCTCAAGTGGAAATGTTCTAGTTCAGTCATTGTCATCGGGAAGTGCTCACAGGCTTATGGTAGAAGCCCCAGTAAATGCTCCACAAAGGCTGTGAAGTGGAGGATTTGTTCTATCACTGCAGCTTCTACCTTACATTCTGTGGGCTCAGGCAGTCTTACTAGTTCCTGTTTAGCATGTCCAGTGTAATTAACATTTCTCAAAGGGCAGATTTACGTGCCTTCAGTTGTTGTTGTTTTTTCTTTAGTTTCCTCAGGTTGAATACATGCCTTCAGCTTTGCTGAAGGCACTAGTTACGGGAAACATCCCTGCATCAGATACATTGGTACCCATTTTCATAACACGTTTAGGACCCACAACTACCTAACAGAAAGCATGTTTAAACACTCAAATTTCATAATCCTACCAATCTTTACATTTTTAATGTTCTGGTTCCAGGTACTTTTCTTCTCTACCCTTAGACTAATGAAAAACTATTTTACCCTTTCTGATGAAAAAGGATTTGGATTCATAGCAGGGAGTTGAGCCAAGGGACTCAGGACTTTTTTGTCAGTCTTTTTCTTTATTTGGCTCAACACTGCCACAGGCAATGTCAGCTTTCTTGTTATAACATTTGACTTTTGATTTTTCCTAAATTTCTCCAGTCAGGGCAAATGCAGAAAACTGATATGGTTCCCTTTAATTTTGGGGGACCAGCAGGAGTTCTGTTTAGTCCAGCTAACCTTTGATAGTGTTGCAGAAATATTTGTTTTAACCTAATCATTTTTTATTTTATTTACTTCATCTCTTAACTGTTTTTCTGTTTGGGAAAAAAAAGTGCAACTCACTGCCAGCACTCATTTTTAAAAATATTTTTATTTTATTTTATTTTATTATTATTATACTTTAAGTTTTAGGGTACATGTGCACAATGTGCAGGTTTGTTACATATGTATACATGTGCCATGTTGGTGTACTGCCAGCACTCATTTAATTTTACAAAAACATGCTCTTTGAGGCTGAAGCAAACCTGACTGATTTTCTTTGTGAAAATAAAATATAAGAACTGTCTATGGAGTTATTTCTAAACAGAACTTGTCTCTAATCCTAATGTAACAGAAATGGGTAAAATGGTCATTATTTAATAATTTTTTTCAAGTGGTAATTTCAAAGCATAGAATGACACAAAGAAACATTGCATTAATAGACAATAGAAGACAATAATAATAAAAGACAATATATTTTCAGTTTTATAGTGCTGAAAAACAGTATTGATTTTGGAAAGCCTTGTCAAATATCAAAAGTTTAAAAAATATTAAGTGATAAAATCCCAGGTCACTATAAATCATGTATTTAGCCAAAATGAAACTCAGAGATTTCAAAAAGGCAATAAACATTTATTCATTGACAGAAGGAATACTTGGTGTTCCAAACAGCAAGATCAATAAAGACATCATGAGGCCAAATAAATAACTGTCTCCACTTTCTCCTTTCTTTTTTTTTGTAGTTTATTTAAATGGCAAGCAAACATTTTTTATTGTTTCTCGGTATTATACAAAAGTCTTTCTCAAAAGAGAAAACTAAACTCCACTTTAGAATCAGTGCGTTATTCATAGTAAAGCTAATTTTTAATACACACTTTTAGTTAATTTGCCCATAAGGTAAAATTTCCATAAAGCCTTTATAACCCTATGAAGGAGCAGGTCAGGGTTCTAAAAAACCGTGTTATTCAGAAGCATATGCCCAGATTCTGATCCTGCATCAATTTATTAAAAAACTAAATAATACTGCTGCCGTATTCTTATTGAGCAGTTTGCAAACCAGGGACCCACAAACAGCGATGCCTCACCAAGGCCTTGCTTGGCCACGCTGGTGTGCCTTGGCTTGCTTATGTTATAGCTCGTACCTGAGTTCAGCAGTTCCCATGCTATTGTACCTCACCCAAGAAGAATGACAGCAAGCAGAACATTGGAGCTTGAGGAGGGCAGAGACGAATTTTATTGAGTGATGAAAACAGCTTTCAGAAGAGAGGGGACATGGGGGTGGTGATAGTTCCCCTGTGTAGCTGAGTCTGGGGACATTTATGGACCCAGAATGGGGAGTGCAGTCTGATTGGTTTATGAGTATGCAAAAAAGTTGAAGCAAAGACACCAAAGATAACATGACAGTTGTTCCCATCTAACCTTTTTGGCATACTCATAAACCAATTTGGAAAGGGTAGGTGTATGTAAAATAGGTGAAGAGTGGGGAGAAATCAGAGGAAAGCATGCCAGATAGGAAGACAAATTCTTAATCCAGTTTGAGGATTTAACTTGCAGTTTGGCTTTCAGGCTTTAAACCGTTTTTGGCTTGGAAATGGGGCTTTGCTGGGGACCTGCTTCTATCAGTCTAGGCATTTTTCTGATTTGGGTACATGTAAATGCCATTATGGGAATGAAGACCAATCTTAGCTGCTTCCTGCTGACAGGGGGTACTGTTTTGGGAAAATGGTAGTCAGATCTCCCTCAGAGGCCTATCTCAGCATCCCCAGCAAAAGGGGACATTGTCCGAGGATCTGGTTGCACAAACATTTGGAATTTGATGCAGTGAAGGTGAGAAGAGACAAAACAAGATTATTAGAAGTCATGTATGAAAATAAGACAAGGTTGGCTAAAGACATCTCAGATATCTGGAGGCTGCCAACATGCCTAGATAACTTGTGTCCACAGGTATGCCTATTAAGATTTTGGTGCATGAGTATTGGCTTTGGTTAGCTCACTTGGTCCTATTTTCCCAAACACAGAAACCTCTGGGTTATGGGTATCTTTTTTACTCATATCATATGGTAGGATTTGTAGGATAATTGCTCAGAATTAGAATACTAATTCAGACGTTTACATTACCTGTTTTGTTTCTTCTGAGCTGCAACTGTACATCACAGGAATGTTCATAGGAATAAGCAGCATTAGCGTAAGTGTAGGCAAAAGGGAGTCATTTCCAAAATGGCTGAATAGGAACAGCTGTGGTCTGCAACTCCAGTGAGATTGACACAGAAGACAGGTGACTTCTGCATTTCCAACTGAGTTATCTGCTTTGTGTCACTGGGAGTGGTTGGACAATGGATACAGCCCACGGAGGATGAGTCAAAGCAGGGCAGGGCGTCACCTCACTTGGGAATTGCAAGAGATCAGATGATTTCCCTTTTCTAGCCAAGGGAAGCTGTGAGTGACTGTACCTGGAGGAATAGTCACTCCTGCCACTTTTCCCGTGGTCTTCACAACTGGCAGACCAGGAGATTCTCTCGTATGCCTGGCTCGGTGCCTCCCATGCCCATAGAGCTTGCTTGCTGCTAGCACAGCAGTCTGAGATTCACCTTGGATGTTGGAGCTTGGCAGGGGATGGGGGTGTGTCCACCATTGCTGAGGCTTAAGTAGGTGGTTCTATGCTCACAGTGTAAACAAAGTGGCAGGGAAGCTCCCACCACAGTTCAGCAAGGCCTACTGCCTCTCTAGATTCAACCTCTGCAGGCAGGGGATATCTGAACAAAAGGCAGCAGACAGCTTCTGCAGACTTAAACGTTCGTATCTGACAGCTCTGAAGAGAGCAGTGGTCCTCCCAGCACAGCATTCAAGCTCCAATAATGAATAGACTGCCTCCTTAAGTGGGTCCGTGAGCCCTGTGTAGCCTAACAGGAGACACCTCCCAGTAGGGACTGACAGACACTTCATACAGGTAGGTGCCCCTCTGGGATGAAGCTTCTAGAGGAAAAAATCAGACAGCAATATTTCCTGCTCTCCAACCTCTGCTGGTGATACCCAGGCAAACAGGGTCTGGAGTGGACCTCCAGCAAACTCCAACAGACTTGCAGCTGAGGGGGCCTCTCTGTTAGAAGGAAAACTAACAAAAAAAAGGAATAGCATCAACATAAACAATAAGAGCATCTACACCAAAACCCCATCCTTAGATCACCAACATCAAAGCCCAAAGTTAGAAAAAAACCACAAAGGTGGGGAAAAACCAGATCAGAAAGGCTGAAAATTTCAGAAATCAGAATGCCTGTACTCCTCCAAAGGAACATGACTCCTCATCAGCAAGGAAACAAAACTGGACAGAGAATAAGTTTGATGAGTTGACAAAAGTAGGCTTCAGAAGGTCAGTAATAACAAACCACTTGGAGCTAAAGGAGCATGTTCTAACCAATTGCAAAGAAGCTAAAAACATTGAAACAAGGTTAGATGAATGGCCAACTAGAATAACCAGTGTAAAAAGAGCTTAAATGATCTAATGGAGCTGAAAACCACAGTACTAGAACTTTGTGAAGCATACACACAATCTTCAGTAGTTGATTTGAACAAGTGGAATAAAAGGTATCAGTGCCAAATTAATGAAATCAAGTGAGAAGACAAGATTAAAAACAAAGAGTGAAAATAAATGAAGCCTTCAAGAAATATGGGACTATGTGAAAAGACCAAATCTACATTTGAATGGTGTATCTGAAAGTGATGAAGAGAATGGAACCAAGTTAGAAAACACTCTCCAGGATATTATCCAGGAGATCTCCCCCAACATAGCAAGGCAGGCCAACATTCAAATTCATGAAATGCAGAGTAAACTCCAATGATACTATTTAAGATCAACCTGAAGACACACAGCTGTCAGATTCACCAAGGTTGAAGGAAAAAATGTTACGGGCAGCCAGAGAGAAAAGTCGGGTTGCCCACAAAGGGAAGTTGTTCAGACTAACAGCAGATCTCTTGGCAGGAACTCTGCAAACAAGAAGAGAATAGGGACCAATATTTGACATTCTTATAGAAAAGAATTTTCAACCAGGAATTTCATATCCAGCCAAACTAAGCTTCATAAGTGAAGGAGAAAAAAAATCCCTTGCAGACAAGCAAACACTGAGAGATTTTGTCACCACCAGGCCTGCCTTTAAAGAGCTACTGAAGGAAACACTAAACATGGAAAGGAATACTCGGTACCAGCCACTACAAAGTCACACCAAATTGTAAAGACCATCGATGCTATGAAGAAACTGCATCAACTAACAGGCAAAATAATCAGCTAACATCATAATGACAGGAACAAATTCACGCATAACAATATTAACCTTAAATGTAAGTGGGCTAAATGCCCCAATTAAAAGATGTAGACTGGCAAATTGGAAAGAGTCAAGACCCATCAGTGTGCTGTATTTAGGTGACTCATCTCACATGCAGAGACACAAAAAGGCTCAAAATAAAGGGATGGAGGAAGATCTACCAAGCAAATGGAAAACAAAAAAAAGCAAGGGTTGCAATCCTGGTCTCTGATAAAACAGACTTTAAACCAACAAAGATCAAAAGAGACAAAGAAGGCTGTTACACAATGGTAAAGGGATCAATTTAACAAGAAGAGCTAACTATCCTAAATATATATGCACCCAATACAGGAGCACCCAGATTCATAAAGCAAGTTCTTAGAGACCTACAGAGATGTAGACTTCCACACATAATAATGGGAGACTTTAACACACTGCTGTCAACATTAGACAGTTCAACAAGACAGAAGGTTAACAAGGATATCCAGAACCTGAACTCAGCTCTGCACCAAGCAGACCTAATAGACATCTACTGAACTCTCCACCCCAAATCAACAGAATATACTTTCTCCTCAGCATCACATTGCATTTATTCCAAAATTGACCACATAGTTGGAAGTAAAGCACTATTCAGCAAATGTAAAAGAATAGAAATCACAACAAACTGTCTCTCAGACCACAGCGTAATGAAATTAGAACTCAGGATTAAGAAACTCACTAAAAACATCACAATTATGTGGAAACTGAACAACTGGCTCCTGAACGACTACTGAGTAAATAACGAAATGAAGGCAGAAATAAAGATGTCTTTGAAACTGATGAGAACAAAGACACGATGTACCAGAATCTCTGGGACACATTTAAAACGTGTGCAGAGGGAAATTTATAGCACTAAATGCCCATAAGGGAAAGCAGAAAAGATACAAAGTCAACACCCCAACATCGCAATGAACAAAGCTAGAGAAGCAAGAGCAAATAAATTCAAAAGCTAACAGAAGGCAAGAAACAGCTAAGATCAGGGCAGAACTGAAGGAGATAGAGACATAAAAAAACCTTCAAAAAAATCAGTGAAACAAGGAGCTGGTTTTTGAAAAGATCAACAAAATAGATAGATTGCTAGCAAGACTAATAAAGAAGAAAAGAGAGAAAAATCAAACAGACTCAATAAAAAGTGATAAAGGGGGTATCATAACCAATCTCACAGAAATACAAACTACCATCAGAACATACTACAAACACCTCTACACAAATAATCTAGAAAATCTAGAAGAAATGGATAAATTCCAGAACACATACACCCTCTCAAGACTAAATCAGGAAGAAATTGAATCTCTGAATAGACCAATAACAGGTTCTGAAATTGAGACAATAATTAATAGCCTACCAAGCAAACCAAGTCCAAGACCAGATGGATTCGCAGCCAAATTCTATCAGAGGTACAAAGAGGAGCTGGTACCATTCCTTCTGAAACTATTCCCATCAGTAGAAAAAGAGAGAATTCTCCCTAACTCATTTTATGAGGTCAGCATTATTCTGATACCAAAACCTGGCAGAAACACAACCAAAAAGGGGACTTTTAGGCCAATATCCCTGATGAACATCAATGTAAAAATCCTCAATAAAATACTGGCAAACCAAATCCAGCAGCACATGAAATGATTTATCCACCATGATCAAGTCAGCTTCATCCTTGGAATGCAAGGCTGGTTCAACACACGCAAAGCCATTGCATAAATGTAACCCATCACGTAAACAAAACCAATCACAAAAACCACATGATTATCTCAATAGATGCAGAAAAGGTCTTAGACAAAATTCAACAGCCTTTTATGCCAAAAAGTCTCAATAAACTTGGTATCAATGGAATGTATCTCAAAATAATAAGCGCTATTTATGACAAACCCACAGCCAATATCATACTGAATGGGCAAAAACTGGAAGCATTCCCTTTGAAAACTGGCACAAGACAAGGATACCCTCTCTCACAGGTCCTGTTCAACAATATTGCACGTTCTGGCCAGGGCAATCAGGCAAGAGAAAGAAATAAATGGTATTCAATTAGGAAAAGAGGAGGTCAGGTTGTCTGTTTGCAGGTGACCTGATTGTATATTTAGAAAACCCCATTGTCTCTGCCCAAAATCTCCTTAAATTGATAGGCAACTTCAGCAAAGTCTCAGCATACAAAATCAATGTGCAAAAATTACAAGCATTACTATACACCAAGAACAGACAAACACAGAGCCAAATCATGAGTGAACTCCCATTCACAATTACTACAAAGAGAATAAAATGCCTAGGAATCCAACTTACTAGGGATGTGAAGGACCTCTTCACAGAGAACTACAAACCACTAGTCAATAAAATAAAAGAGGACACAAACAAATGGAAGAATATTTCATGCTCATGGATAGGAAGAATCAACATTGTGAAAATGGCCATACTGCCCAAGGTAATTTATAAATTCAGTGCTATCCCCATCAAGTTACTACTGACTTTCTTCACAGAATTGGATAAAACTACCTTAAAGTTCATATGGAATAAAAAACAGCCCACATAGCCAAGACAATCCTAAGCAAAAAGAACAAAGCTGGAGACATCACGCTACCTGACTTCAGACTATACTACAAGGCTACAGTAACAAAAACAACATGGTACTGGTACCAAAACAGATACATAGACCAATGAAACAGGACAGAGCCCTCACAAATAACACCATACATCTACAACCATCTGATCTTTGACAAACCTGGCAAAAACAAGAAATGGTGAAAGCATTCCCTATTCAATAAATGATGCTGTGAAAACTGGCTAGCCATATGTAGAAAACTGAAACTGGATCCCTTCCTTACACCTTACATAAAAATTAACTCAGGATGGATTAGGGACTTAAAAGTAAGATGTAAAATCATAAAAATCCTAGAAGAAAACCTGGGCAATACCATTCAGGGCAGAGGCATAGGCAGACTTCATGACTAAAACACCAAAAGCAATGGCAACAAAAACCAAAATAGACAAATGGGATCTAATTAAACTAAAGAGCTTCTGTGCAGAATAAGAAACTGTCATCAGAGTGAACAGGCAACCTAGAGTATGGGAGGAAATTTTTGCAATCTATCCATCTAACAGAGGGCTAATATCCAGAATCTACAAATAATTTAAACAAATTTATGACAAAAAACAACTCCATCAAAAAATGGGCAAAGGATATAAACAGACACTTCTCAAAAGAAGACATGTATGCAGCCAACAGATATATGAAAAAAATGCTCATCACTGGTCATCAGAGAAATACAAACCAAAACCACAATGAGATACCATTTCATGCCCGTTAGAATGGCAATCATTAAAAAGTTAGGAAACAACAGATGCTGGAGAGGATGTGGAGAAATAGGAACACTTTTACACTGTCAGTGGAAGTGTAAATTAGTTCAACCACTGTGGAAGACAGTGTGATGATTCCTCAATTACCTAGAACTAGAAATACCATTTGACCCAGCAAATCCATTACTGGGTATATACACAAAGGATTATAAATCATGATAGTATAAAGACACATGCACATGTATGTTTATTTCAGCACTACTTACAATAGCTAAGACTTGGAACCAACCCAAATATCCATCAATAATAGATTGGATAAAGAAAATGTGGCACATATACACCATGGAATACTATGCAGCCATAAAAAGGATGAGTTCATGTCCTTTGCAGGGACATGGATGAAGCTGGAAACCATCATTCTCAGCAAAATATCAAAAGGGCAGAAAACCAAATGACACACGTTCTCACTCATATGTGGGAATTGAATAATGAGAATACATGGACACAGTGGGGAAACATTGGACACCAGGACTTGAGGTCTGGGGGAGGGATAGCATTAGGAGAAATACCTAATGTAAATAATGAGTTGATGGGTGCAGCAAACCAACATGGCACATGTACAACTGTGTAACAAACCTGCACATTGTGCACATGTACCCTAGAACTTAAACTATAGTAATAATAAAAAACTTTTTCTCAGTTTTTATCTGACTAAATTAATTCAAAAAACTTTCTTCTAGTCCTGAGATTGTTTCTTCTGCTTGGTGTAGTCTGCTGTTGAAGCTTTGAAATGTATCGTGTAATTTCTTCATTGAATTTTTTATTTTCGAAAGTTCTGTCTTTTTTTTTTTTTTTTTGGGGTTTAAGAACCGATCTCCTTGGTAAATTTCTTATTCATATCCTGAATTAGTTTTTTTATTCACTTGTTTTTATTTTCAGATTTTGTTTACATCTTACTGAGCTTCTTTAAAATACAAATTTTGAAATTTTCATCTGTAATTTTGAGGGTTTCTTTTTGATTAAGATCCATTGTTGAAGAACTGCTGCCTGAGTGAAATCCATGCCTCTCAGTCAAATCTGTTGTTTCAGTCCTGTGAAGACTGGGAAGCCAAATTCCTGTGCCCCCAGCTGGAACCCATGCTAACTTCTGACTATAGGTGACTTCCCCTTCTAAAGATGCAGTACTCCAACCCCCCATGGAGACTTTCCAAAACCAGAGGCTGCCATTGCCACTAGATTTCAGGTCCTCCACTATGTGCTAGGATCAAGAGTGATGCCCTCCTGGCTACTGATTGTGAAATAAATAAGTATATATATATATACTTATTTATATGTGTGTGTGTGTATATATATATATACTTATT
>NW_026652300.1:6487320-6500897 GCF_009828535.3 Hylobates moloch | reverse complement strand
CATGCCCTTAAGAGAGCATTCCTATCAGGAAGGGAGGCCATGGGCACAAGAGAGTTTTCTCACAATCACAGAGTAGCTACTGAAGCTCCGTACATCATGCCCTCAAGAGAGCATTGCTAGCAGGAAGGAAGGGCATGCACACAACAGAGTTTTCTCATATTCACAAAGTGGCTGTTGAAGCTCTGGACATCACACCCTCAAGAGAGCATTCCTAGAAGGAAGGGAGTCCATGGGCAAAACAGAGTTTTCTCGTAGTCACAGAGTGGCTGCTGAAGCTGCAGACATTACACCCTCAAGGCAGCATCCCTAGCAGGAAGTGAGGGCATGGGCATGGCAGAGTTTTCTCATACTCACAAAGTGGCTGCTGAAGCTCCGGACATCACACCCTCAAGAGAGCGTTCCTGGCAGGAAGGAAAGGCATGGGTACAACAGAGTTTTCTCATACTCAACAAAGTGGCTGCTGAAACTTGGACATCACACCATCAAGAGAGCATTCCTGGCAGGAAGGAAGGGCGTGGGCACAGCAGAGTTTTCTCATAGTCACAAAGTGGCTGCTGCAGCTCTGGACATCACATCCTCAAGATAGCATTCCTAGCAGAAAGCGAGGGTGTAGGCAAAAATAGTTTTTTCCCTGTTCCTATTTTGCCTTGCTTCTCCTACACACTTTACCAAGTCTGAAGCTTGGCCACCAGAAATGGGGAACAGATCAACCTGCCTGGTTCATCCCCTGGGTTGGGGCAGGATCCTGTGAAGGAAATCAGGGTCTTATTAAAGAAGTGAGGGGGCGGGGCGTGGTGGCTCATGCCTGTAATCCCAGCACTTTAGGAGGCTGAGGAGGGTGGATCATGAGGTGAAGAGATCAAGACCATCCTGGTCAACATGGTGAAACCCCATCTCTACTAAAAATACAAACATTAGCTGGGTGTGGTTGTGTGCGCGAGTAGTCCCAGCTACTTGGGAGTCTGAAGCAGGAGAATTGCTTGAACCTGGGAGGCAGAGGTTGCAGCGAGCTGAGATCACACCACTGCACTCCAGCCTGGGCAACAGAGCGAGACTCTGTCTCAGAAAAAAAAAGAGAAAGAAAGGAGGGCGAATGGCTTTTTAAAAGTTAAGGAGAATGGTCATCGTGGAGGAAAGACACACAAAGTCACAAACTTCAAGAGACTTAGTGAGTGGAGAGGAAATGGGCGTGACTGATAATGGGTGCAGGGTCTCCTTGGGTTGAAGAGAATGTTCTAGAAGGAAATAGACTGATGGTTTCACAGCATGGTGAAAGTGTTAAATTGAGCTGTTCTCTTCAAGATAGTTAAGGGGAATTTCATTCTATGCAAATTTTATCCCAATAATAAAAAAAAACTTTAGGCCAGGTGTAGTGGCTCATGCCTGTAATCTCAGCACTTTGGGAGGCCGAATTGGGTGGATCACCTGAGGTCGGGAGTTCGAGACCATCCTGGCCAACATGGGGAAACCCAGTCTCTACTGAAAATACAAAACATTAGCCGGGGTGGTGGCGGGCACCTGTAGTCCCAGCTACTTGGGAGGCTGAGGCAGGAGAATGGCTTGAACCTGGGAGGCAGAGGTTGCAGTGAGCCAAGACTGTGCCACTGCACTCCAGCCTGGGCGACAGAGCAAGACTCTGTTTCAAAAAAAAAAAAAAAGTTACCTTTTGGTGGAGGAAGACAAGTGCATATGTACACATGTACAGACACACATGCCCGCATACATATGTGCATATACAGACACGCAGTTTCTTTTCTTTTAATAAGCTTTCTTATTGGTAAGACAGAGCATTTTCATGTAAATGTTCTTATTTTTATAATTAAAAAATGTGATTTGTAGGGTTTTTTTTCTGTTTTGTGAGCAGTTCTCCTATCTACTAAAGTTTGATTTTTTTTTTTTGTTTTTTTTTTTTTGAGATAGAGTCTCTCTGTGTCACCCAGGCTGGAGTGCAGTGGCAGTGGCACGATCTCAGCTCACTGCAAGCTCCGCCTCCCGGGTTCAGGCCATTCTCCTGCCCCAGCCTCCTGAGTAGCTGAGACTACAGGCACCCGCCACCATGCCTGGCTAATTTTTTGTATCTGGTTTCACCATGGTCTCGATCTCCTGACCTTGTGATCTGCCCACCTCGGCCTCCGAAAGTGCTGGGATTACAGGCGTTAGCCACCGCGCCTGGCCAAGCCTGATTTTTTTTAGTTGCCAACTTCATATTTATTTATTTACTTTTAATTTTTTAATTTTTTTACACAGAGTCTTGCTCTGTCACCCAGGCTGGAGTGCAATGGCATGATCTTGGCTCACTGCAATCTCCTCCTCCTGGGTTCAAGTGATTCTCCTGCCTCAGCCTCCCGAGTAGTTGAGATTCAAGCACCCATCACCATGCCTGACTAATTTTTGTATTTTTAGTGGAGACGAGGTTTCTCCATGTTGGCCAGGCTGGTCTCAAATTCCTGACCTCAGGTGATCCACCAGCCTCAGCCTCCCAAAGTGCAGGGATGACAGGCGTGAGCCACTGTGCCCGGCCTGTTTTTTCTCGGAGATAGTCTGTGTTGAAGGGTTCAGAACCCAAGCTGGGGCCGGGCATGGTGACTCATGCCTGTCATCCCAGCTACTCAGGAGGCTGAGGCAGGAGAATCACTTGAACCCAGGAGGTGGTGGTTGCAGTGAGCCCAGGAGGTGGAGGTTGCAGTGAGCTGAGGTTGCGCCACTGCACTCCAGCTTGGGTGACAGAGTGAGACTCTGTCTCAAAAAATAAAATAAAATAAAATAAAAAATAAATAAATAAATAAATAAATAAAATAAATAAAGATCTCAAAGGTACAGATACCAGGAGGCCCCATCCAACATCTTGAGGTCCTGTTGGTGTCTGTCACATCCTGATACTGCCCGTTAGCTGGGGTTTGACATAGACAGTCCCAGCACACTTTGCATCTGCTCTTTTACTTTCTTTGAACCTGTTGTGGGAGATCGTATCTCTCTGTGCTGCCGAAGGGACTGTTGTGATGGTCCAAGTTCACCTTCAGTGAGGAACTCTTCACCTGAGTCTTCCAGCTCTGCCTCAGATCATGCACAGATGGTCTTCGACAACAACCACTCGGTCCTGTTCTCTTCACAGCTACAACTTCCCCCTCAATGGTGCCAGTTCTCCCCAGTACAGTCACATTAACTGGAGGGGTTCATGGCTGCACCCGCAGACCTCACCAGAAGCTGCCATTCCTCAGCCCTCTGTCTTCTGCACGGTCCTCAGCCCTCTGTCTTCTGTGATGCATAAGATAGGTGGATGGATGGATGGATGAATTGATAGATGGATAGATGGATGGATGAATGGGTGGATGGATGGATGGATGGACAGATAGGTAGATAGGTGGATAGACAGATGGACAGACACATGAACAGACAGAAGAATAGATAGATAGATAGATAGATAGATAGATAGATAGATAGATAGATAGATAGATAGAGACAGAGATAGACAGATAGACAGATGGATGGACAGATGAATGGACAGAAGAATGGATAGATAGATACAGATAGAGAAAGAGATAGATAGACAGATAGGTTGATAGAGAGCTAGATAAAGAGATAGAAAGATCGATGATAGAGATAGATAAAGCTAATAGATGGGTAGATGGACGGATAGCTAGATTAGATAAAATAGATAGTCAGGTGGGCAGGTAGATAGATAGATGGATAGATAGAAGAAAACATTGATAGAACAATGGGATTGATGAATGGAATACATAGAAAGATAGATAAATAGAAGGATAGACTGATAAGTCGATAGGATAGATGTGTAGAGATGGACAGATAGATGGAGGATAGATTGATGCATCAATAGGATAGATGGATAGATAGATCAATTGATATGATAGGTGGATGGAGATGGATAGATGGATGGATAGATAGAAGGATAGATTAATAGACACATAGATAGACCAATAGATAGATAGATAGATGATAGATAGATATATAGATAGATACACAGATTGATAGATAGACCAATAGATAGATAGAGAGATAGACACATAGATAAATAGATAGATAGATACACAGATAGATAGACACATAGATAGATAGATGATAGATAGATAGATAGATAGATAGATAGATAGATAGATAGATGCACACATAGATAGATACATAGACAGACAGACAGACAGGTAAGTACGTAGATTGACACACAGAGAGATAGCTAAATAGATAGATAGATAGATAGATAGATAGATAGATAGATAGATAGATGATAGCTAGACACATAGATAGACAGTGATAGATATGTAAAAATAGACGAGACCTTTTACTGACATTCAACATATTTTCAGCTGCAAAAGAAGGAAGCTGATCAAGGGTCCTCATGTCTTCTTCTTATAAAGGTTCTTAGGGAGGTGGCGCTGGATCACAGGAGGGCCACAAGGGTTTGGGTTCCAGGAGAGGTGTGATATCCTCCCAAGGAGGCAAGAGGCTGTGGAATTAGCCGTGGTCCCAACAGGCTAGTGAAACATGAGCCTGTGGTGTTCCTCTCTAGACCTCCCAAGTCCAACCTTGGGCTTGGGAGCACTCCCAGGACAGCCCCAGAGATCTTGTATGGCTTGGCTGTGTTGCCTAAACCCCTTGGTAAGTTGACTTCTACGGCAGATCTCACACCTTGTTTAGAACAAGCCCACAACTCCTGCCTCCCTGCCTGGCCTCTGCCCTAATCTGTCTCCCTCTTCATCATCTTGCCTTCATGAGATGAGTCTTTGGGGCAGATGGAAAAGGCAACTGTAAGAAAAATAACACAAAGCAATCAGACAAGGAGCTAAATCCAAGGGCCAGATAGGTAGCGATGCAAGAGCTTGAGGGAATCAAAGAACGGATAAGACTGGGAACAGATAAGATTGTGTTCATACAGTTTTTCCAAGGTGAAAAGAATGAGGGAGTCAGAGAAACCTGGTTAATTGTACAAAAAGCCCGTACTCAGCATGGAAAAGGCATGTGACAATCAGTGCCTAGGAAAAAGCCCACACTTCCTGGGCCACCAGATTTGAAGTGCAAGAAACAAAAAGGCCATCAGAGGGAAAGTTCATATGACGAGGTGCCCAAGCTTTGAGGACAGAGCAAAGACTGAAGGAGAAATCTCACTCCTTCCTTGTAGACAGGCAGGACACAGGTTAGTGACTTTGGAGAATGAGCTAGAGATGAGGCAGTGATTTGGAAATTGTTCAGACAATAGACAAACACAGGGCAGGCTACCTTCACCCAGGCACCATGATCAGAACTGGGTGGACTTGGGGAGAAACTGAGACAGTGGCTTATCTCAGACAGAGCCTGCTATCAGCTCTTCTGTAGACTTCAGATGTGGTCTCTGGTCTATTGAGTCAGTGTGGTTTCTAAAGAAAGGAGCCTCGGGTTGATGAACCATTGGAACCCTGTCCATCAGTCATGTCCAAGTGGCCACACCAACTTCTCCACTGGTCACTCTGCTTTCATATACACCCATTGATATATTCTCCAAACCATGTTCAGACCAACTTGAAGGTGGAGGTCAACTTGGAGGTTGGAGGTCAATTTGGATGGTTGGAGGTCATCTTGGAAGTGAAGGCCAACTTGGAGGTTAGAGCTAGCTTGGAGGTAGAAGCTAGCTTGGAGGTGGAGGCTACTCAACTTGGCGGTGGAGGCCAATGTGGGAAGTGAAGATCAACTTGATGGTGGAGGCCAACTTGGAGGTATAATAAGATATAATAAGCAGATTGATATAATAAGCAGATTGATAATCTCCCAGCTGGTAAATTAGCTAACTTGCAGGTGGAGGCTAACTTGGAGGTGGAGGCCAGTTTGGAGGTTGGAGTCCAACTTGGAAGTGGAGGCCAACATGTAGGTTGGAGGCCAACTAGGAGGTAGAGCCCAATTGGGAGATTGGAGGCTAACTTGAAGGTGGAGGCTAACTTGGAGGTGGAGGCCAATTTGGCAGTGGAAGACTAACTTGGAGGTGGAGGACAGTTTGGAGGTTGGAGTCCAAGTTGGATGTGGAGGCCAACATGTAGTTTGGAGGCCAGCTAGGAGGTAGAGTCCAGTTAGGAGATAGGAGTCTAACTTGAAGGTGGAGGCTAACTTGGCGGTGAGGTCAATTTGGAGGTTGGAAGGTAACTTGGAGGTGGAGGCCAGTTTGGAAGTTGGAGTCCAAGTTGGATGTGGAGGCCAACTAGGAGGTAGAGTCCAACTGGGAAACTGGAGGCTAACTTGGAGGTGGAAGCCAATTTAGAAGTTGGAGACTAACTTGGAGGTGGAGGCCATTTGGAGGTGAAGGCCTACTTGAAAGTGGGAGGCGCTCCTGCTAACATTGCCCAGCTGCTGAAGCCCATGCAACACCTTCCTTGTTGTTGCTGAAAGAAAGACAAAATGACAGCTCAGGCCCACAAGGACAGCACAGCAGCTCTCAGCTTCTTTGTCTCTTCTTCACAATGCATTCTAGCTAAAGTGGACATTAGCCACTACTTGCTATAATGCAAAGGGATGAGAAAATAACTTTAAGAAACAAAGCCAAGAACAAGACAGAATCTTAATCCCCAAAGAACTCACAGGCTAACTGTAAGTGTTAAGGTTGTGGATGACATTAACCACAACACAAGAAAGTGTTCTGTGCAAGAAATGCGTGAGGGGAGAAGAAAAGACACACACACAATACCTTGAAGGGGTAAACAACCTTTATCCCTTGTAAATGGCAATGCAGATATAATAAGCAAATAATAGGCTGGGCGCGGTGGCTCACACCTGTAATCCCAGCACTTTGGGAGGCTGAGGTGGGTGGATCATGAGGTCAGGAGATCCAGACGCTAAGGGCAAGTCCAAAGGAGGCAAGGCTGTGATCGTTGTGCACGCGTCCATGAACGTGGTATTAACCAAACCCAGGTTCCATCGCTCATGGCTTGAAAACCAATCTGGAGAGCTGGTGGGAAGAAAAGTAGGTTTATTTGGATAGCCAGAAAACCAAGAATCTGTTGAACAAGAGTCCTAGTATACCCCCTTAAATAAGTACATATTTCAGGCTCTTTTCATATGAAGGGCATGGGAAAGAGGAGGGGGTTGGGATTGAGAGATGACCAATGGCCACAGACCTCTGGGTGCTAGTCAGGGTCCAAAGAAGTTGAAGACTTCTTTGTCTTTGGCCAAGTCACCATGCTCCCAAAAATCTTTAACAAAACATAGTTAGTTGTTTTACATGTTTTCCCTTTAATCCCAGAGTTAGTTTTAAAAACTACATGATTGTGGCTGGGGGCGGTGGCTTACACCTGTCATCCCAGCACTCAGGAAGGCCAAGGCAGGTGGATCACCTGAGGTCAGGAGTTCAACATTAGCCCAGCCAACTTGGTGAAATGCTGTCTCTACTAAAAATACAAAAATTGGCCGGGCGTGGTGGCGGGCACTTGTAATCCAAGCTACTCGGGAGGCTGAGGCAGGAGAATTGTTTGAACCCGGGAGGCGGAGGTTGTAGTGGGCCGAGATTGCGCCACTGCATTCCAGCCTGGGCAACAGAGCGAGAGTCCATCTCAAACAAACAAACAGAAAAAAACTACATGATTGCTGTTTTTGTGTTTTATCTCTGTGCTCTGAAACTATCCTATCCTATGTGCAGGAATGAGTAAGGTCCCCTTAAACAAAAAGTAGAGTTAGATATGTTCCTTGTTTTGCTGTTTCACTGTTACTGTGGCCCCTGGAAGAAATGTCATTTAGAACGAGGTTCTCAACCCTGGATGGGAGGATGCTTTGGTGTTTAGTGTTTTTTTGTTTTGTTTTTGAGATGGGTCTTTCTCTGTCTCCTGGGCTGGAGTGCAGTGGCACAATCATACATCACTGCAGCCTCCACTTCCTAGGCTCAAGGGATCCTTCCACCTTGGCCTCCCAAAGTGCTGGGATTACAGGTGTGAACAACTGTGCCTGGCTAATTTTCTAATTGTTTTGTAGAGGTGGGGTTTTACTATGTTGTCCCGTCTGGACTGAAAATCCTGGGTTCAAGCAATCCTCCTTCTTCACCCTCCCGAAGTGCTGGGATTACATGTGTGAGCCGCTGCACTGGGCTAATGTTCTAATTGTTTTGAAGAGATGGGGTCTCACTCTGTTGTCCAGGCTGGATTCAAACTCCGGGGTTCAAGCAATCCTCCTGCCTCAGCCTCCCAAAATGCTGGGATTACAGGTGTGAGTGACTTCACTGGGCTAACTCTCTCATCGTTTTACAGAGATGGGGTCTCACTATGTTGCCTAGATGGATTCATGCTCCTGGGTTCAAGCAGTCCTCCTACCTCAGGCTCCCAAAGTGCTGGGATTACAGACATGAGCCACTGTGGCCAGCAGAGCTTTGAAACTAGAACGTGGAGGTCCAGTGGTAAAGATTTGACAAGTCTGGGAAGAGATTGGGCCGTGGCAATGTTGATTATTATTATTATTTTTTTTTCAACAGAGTCTTGCTCTGTTGTCTAGGCTGGAGTGCAGTGGTGCAATCTCAGCTCACTGCAACCTCTGCCTCCAGGGTCCAAGCAATTCTCCTGCCTCAGCCTCCTGAGTAGCTGGGATTACAGGTGCGCACCACCACACCAGGCTAATTTTTTTTATTTTTAGTAGAGATGGGGTTTCACTGTGTTAGCCAGGATGGTCTTGATCTCCTGACCTCATGATCTGCCTGCCTTGGCCTCCCAAAGTGCTGGGGTTACAGGCATGAGCCACCGTGCCCGGCCACATCAGGCTAATTTTTGTATTTTTTTTTTTTAGTTGAGATGGGGTTTCACCATGTTGGCCAGGCTGGTCCCTGACCTTGTGATCTGCCCACCTCGGCTTCCCAAAGTGCTGTGATGACAGGCATGAGCCACTGTGCCCAGCCAATGCTGATGACTCTAAACAGCAGCCGCTAATGTGAAAACCATCCAGCTGGAAGCCCTGGTCTTGCCCAGAGGACACAGTCTGGGTTGTGGGCAGAGACTTCAGCTGCCTTCTAAGGCAAGCAGCTCCCTGCTGCCTGCTTCCTGGAGATTTTACTTACGGGCGGAAGCTGGCAGGTGATTTTAGAGCAGGAATTGCTTCCTGGATGCTGTAGGATGAACACCACTCCCCAGGAAGGCACCCATCCTGGTGGCCTAACAGAGGCAGCCCTCACCCCAAAGGGCAATGTTGCTCCACTCGTTTTATGGGGTGACTCCTTCCTGTAGGTTCCTTCCAGCTTTGCCGGAAAATCACAGAACATCTTTCCTGACAGGGCATTGGTTTTGTTTTTGAACAGAGAGATCCTTCTTTTAAAAAGTTAGTTTTTTCTTTCTTTCTTTTTTTTTGTAATGGAATCAACCTAGGTCCTAAGCCTAGCAGGTTATTATTATTATTTTTATGATTTTTTTTTTGAGATGGAGTCCCACTCTGTGGCCCAGGCCGGAGGGCAGTGTCATGATCTCGGCTCACTGCAATGTCTGTCTCCTGGGTTCAAGAGATTCTCCTGCCTCAACCTACAGAGGAGCCAGGATTACAGGCATGCGCCACCATGCCCGGCTAATTTTTGTACTTTTAGTAGAGATAGGGTTTTGCCTTGTTGGCCAGGCTGATCTCAAACTCCTGACCTCAGGTGATCCACTCACCTTGGCCTCCCAAAGTGCTGAGAATACAGGTGTGGGCCACCACACCCAGCTACAGGTTATTTCTGTTGATCTTCTCCCTCCTCCCACCTTCTGCCCTCAAAGAAAATGTGGTACATCTACACCATGGAATACTATGCAGTCCTGAAAAGGAACAGAATCATGTGTGGGTTTTTTTTGCAGCAACATGGATGTAGCTGGAGGCAATTATCTTTTTAAATTATTTTTATTTTTTTTATTTTTTCTATTCTGCTTAAAGTTCTGGGGTATATGTGCAGAATGTGCAGGGTTGTTACATAGGTATACATGTGCCATAGTGGTTTGCTGTACCCATCAACCCATCATTTACATTAGGTATTTCTCATAATGCTCTCCCTCCCCCAGTCCCCCACCCCACAACAGGCCCCAGTGTGTGATGTTCCCCTCTCTGGGTCCATGTGTTCTTATTGTTCAACTCTCACTTATGAGTGAGAACATGCGATGTTTGGTTTTCTGTTCCTGTGTGAATTTGCTGAGAATGATGGTTTCCAGCTTCATCCGTGTCCCTGCAAATGACATGAACTCATCCTTTTTCATGGTTGCATAGTTTTCCACAATGTCTGTGTGCTACATTTTCTTTATCCAGTCTATCAGTGATGAGCATTTGAGTTGGTTCCAAGTCTTTGCTATTGTGAACAGTGTGGAGGCCATTATCTTAAGTAAATTAACAGAATGCTGCACGTTCTCACTTATAAGTGGGAGCTAAATATTGTGTATACATAGACGCCGAGAAGGGAACAGATACTGGGGTCTAGTTAGGGGGAGAGAGGAAGGTAGAAGGACAAGAGTTGAAAAAACCAACTGTAGGGTGTTATGCTCACTACCTGGGTGATGGGATCACTCATACCCCAGACCTCAGTATCACACATGGTACCCATGTATTAAACCTGTACATGTACCTCTTGAATCTAAACTGCTCCACCATTTGCCCCAGCAATTCCAAGACTGGGCATCTACCCAAAGGAAAAGAAGTCATTCTACCAAAAAGACACATGTATGGTAAAGTTCCTTTTTCTTTTTTGAGACAGAGTCTCGCTCTGTTGCCCAGGCTGGAGTGCAGTAGCAATCTTAGCTCACTGCAACCTCTGCCTCCCAGGTTCAAGTGATTCTCCTGCCTCAGCCTCCTGAGCATCTGGTATTACAGGTATGCACCACCATGCTTGGCTAATTTTTGTATTTTTAGTAGAGATAGGGTTTCATCATGTTGACCAGGCTGGTCTTGAACTCCTGACCCCAGGTGATCTGCCCACTTCAGCCCTCCAGAGTGCTGGGATTACAGTGCCCACCCTGTGAGGTTCATCACACATGATTCACAATAGGAAAGTCATGGAATTGACCTAGTTGCCCATCAGTGGGTTACCAGATAAAGCAAAAGTGGTTCTTCTACAGCATGGAATACTACATAGCCATGAAAAAGAATAAAATCATGTCCTTTGCAGCCACATAGATGTAGCTGGAGGGCATTATGCTTAATGAATTAACACAAGAACAGAAAGTCAAATACCACATGTTCTTGACTGGATAAAGCAATTGTGGCCCTTCTACACCATGGAATACTGCACAGCCATGAAAAAGAATAAAATCATGTCTTTGCAGCCACATGGATGCAGCTGAAGGGCATTATGCTTAGTGAATTAACCCCAGGAAAAGAAAATCAAATACCACATGTTCTCCACTAGATAAAGCAAATGTGGTCTTTCTGCATCATGGAATACTACACAGCCATGAAAAAGAATAGTATCATGTCCTTTGCAGCCACATGGATGAAGCTGAAGGACATTATGCTTAGTGAATTAATGCCAGGAACAGAAAATCAAATACTACATGTTCTTAACTGGATAAAGCAAGTGTGGCGCTTCTACACCACAGAATACTACACAGTCATGAAAAAATAAAATCATGTCTTTGCAGCCACATGGATGCAGCTGGAGGGCATTATGCTTAGTGAGTCAATACGAGGAACAGAAAATCAAATACCACATGTTCTCCACTAGATAAAGCAAATGTGGTCCTTCTGCATCATGGAATACTACACAGTCATGAACAAGAATAAAATCATGCTGTTTGCAGCCTCATGGATGTAGCTGAAGAGCATTATGCTTAGTGAATTAATGCCAGAAATAGAAAATCAAATACCACATGTTCTCAATTAGATAAAGCAAATGTGGTCCTTCTGCATCATGGAATACTACACAGCCATGAACAAGAATAAAATCATGCCCTTTGCAGTCACATGGATGAAGCTGAAGGGCACTATGCTTAGTGAATTAATGCCAGGAACAGAAAATCAAATACCACATATTCTCGCTTATAGATGGGAGCTAAACATTGCCTCCACCTGGACAAAATGAAGGGGCACCACAGACCCTCAGGACTAATAGAACAGGAAGCAGGGGCAGGGGTACAAGGATTGAAAAACTACCCTGAGGTTCTTTGAATTTCAGGCAGAAGGCAGCAACTGGAGAGATCTTTGGGTCACGGATTTTTCTATTGCATTTTCTTGCTTGTTTGTTTTCTCTCTCTCTTTTTTCTTTTCTTTCTTTTTTTTTTTTTTTTTTTTGAGGTGGAGTCTAGCTCTGTCACCTAGCTGGAGTGCAGTGGTGCAATCTCGGCTCCCTGCAACTTCTGCCTCCTGGGTTCAAGAGATTCTCCTGCCTCAGCCTCCCGAGTAGCTGGGACTACAGGCACCCACCACCACACCTGGCTAATTTTTGTATTTTTAGCAGAGACAGGATTTTACCATGTTGGCCAGGCTGGTCTCGAACTCCTGACCTCAGGTGATCCATCTGCTTCAGCCTCCCAAAATTCTGGGATTACAGGCCTGAGCCACCGCACCTGGCTTCTCTTCTTATATATTTCTAGAATTCCTCTAGAAGTTGGGGTTTATTTTTCTTAATTACAAGGAATCAAGTTGAATCATTAGTGCATATATATACATTTTATATCTAATACACATTATATGCCACAGGGATGTACAGTGCTCAGTTTCTGGGTGACGGAATTATTCATACCCCAAACCTCAGCATCGTACAATATCCCCAGGTCACAAAGCTGCCCGTGGATCCCCTGAATCTATAATAATAATAATAATAAATAAAAAGTGACTTTGTCATTCACAGGGAAATGTGAATGACATTCACTCTGCCTCTCAGGCCCTTGGATTCCCAAAGTTTGTTTTCCTCACGCTCAGGGGAAACTCAGAATCTCATTTTCAGAACGCGGGTTGTTTTTCTTAGAAACGCTTTGCAAAACAAAATAGGAAGCAAAATCTTTCTCACTCCTTCGGCTCCGTAATAGACAAAATAAAATGAGGGGGAGAGAATCCAGAGGCTTTGATTGCAGTGGGCAGATTTATTGTGGTACAGACGTGAAGGCAAGCAGTGTTCTCTTTGATTCTATGAACCGTATAGCCCAGGCCGGCCGCCTTCTGCTTTCTGGATAGCGCAGGCTTGAGCTCCAAGTCCAAATTTCACCAGAGCTCCAGGAATCGAGCCTGGCCCAGAGACTCACTGCACGGGGGCCAAGCGTGAAACCGGTGATCCCTCCAGCAAGGTAACAGGACAGCTTGGTGATCGTTCTTGCCGGCTACAAAAGGTTATAGCCAGCATTCCACTGAATGTGGTCTTTCTGTGTCTCTCCCCAGACAGCAAAGCTGGACAAACCTGGGGGTGGGGGGTGCTGACCTCAGTAGGGTTTCCTGGAGAGGCAGGAACCAGGGTTTACAGGGTGCAGATCCTACTGAAGCAAATGGACGTGGCATCCACAGGCAGAGCCGGCTGGGGCTGGCCTTCCAGCCTGGACGTCCCCCTCTCTGCCTGGGGTGTCACTAAATGCACCCAGAGACCCCTTCTAAACCTTCAGGGTGTGCTGACCTCAGTGGAGTGTCCTGGATACACAGGAACCAGGGTTTACAGGGTGCAGATCCTACTGAAGCAAATGGACATGGCATCC
>NW_026652300.1:6478116-6487310 GCF_009828535.3 Hylobates moloch | reverse complement strand
GGGTTTACAGGGTGCAGATCCTACTGAAGCAAATGGACATGGCATCCTCGGGCAGAGCTGGCTGTAGCGTTGCCCCTCTGCCTGTGGTGTCACCAAATGCACCCAGAGTCCCCTTCTAAACCTGGAGGATGTGCTGACCTCAGTGGGGTTTCCTGGAGAGGCAGGAACCATGGTTTACAGGGTGCAGATCCTACTGAAGCAAATGGAGGTGGCATCCACAGGCAGAGCTGGCTGTGGCGTCCCCCCTTCTGCCTGCGGTATCACCAAATGCACCCAGAGACCCCTTCTAAACCTGGGGAGTGTGCTGACCTCAGTGGGGTGTCCTGGAGAGGCAGGAACCAGGGTTTACAAGGTGTAGATCCTACTGAAGCAAATGGACTGTGGCATCCTCGGGCAGAGCTGGCTGTGGCTGGCCTTCCAGCCTGGACGTCTCCTGCTCTGGCTGGGTTGTCACCAAATGCACCCAGAGACCTCTCGTCCAAAAGCCTATTCCTGGGAAGCCTCCAGGTCTCCGCAGCAGGCAGCATCACGTCTGATTTAACTGTGTTATCAGGTAACGCAGGCCTGTTCTACCTGTGTGCATGAGCGCGTGGGTACTGTGTGGGCGTGTGTGTGTTGATGTGGGTGTGAGTGTGTGCTTGTGTGGCTGTGTGTGTGCCTGTTTATGTGACAATGAGTGTGTCTGTGAGTCTGTAATACAATGTGTGTTTACATGCGTGTTTCTGTGTGAGCGTGCATTCCTGTGTTTTATGGAAGTGTGTTTTTGTGATGGTGTTTGTGTGTGTCCCTGCATTCATTGTATTTGTATGTTTGTGAATATGGGTGTATGTGTGTGAATTTGTATGGCAATGTATACATTCTTTTTTTGAGACAGACTCTCACTCTGTCGCCCAGGCTGGAGTGCAGTGGCATGATCTTGGCTCACTGCAACTTCTGCCTCCTGGGTTCAAAGGATTCTCCTGCCTCAGCCTCCAGAGTAGCTGGGATTACAGGAGTGCACCAACACATCTGGCTAATTTTTGTATTTTTTGTAGAGACAGGGTTTCATCATGTTGGCCAGGCTGGTGTCGAACTCCCGACCTCAAGTGATCCACCCGCCTTCGCCTCCCAAAGTTCTGGGAGTACAGGCATGAGCCGCTATGCCTGGCCCCAGTGTGTGAATTTTTATGTTTGTGTGTCCACGTGATTATGTGAGTCTTTTTGTGACTGTGTTTGCATGAGTGTGTGACTGTATTTATGTGTTTGTGTGGGCTTGTGTGATTCTGAGTGTGTGTATAAGTGTGTATGACATATGTGAGTGACTGTGGGTGAGTAGTCATCCACGTGTTTATATGAGAGTGTTTGCATGATTCTGTTTGTGAGTGTCTTTGTATACGTGTTTGTGTGCTTTGTGAGAACGTCAACATGCATGTGCACCCACTTGTGCTTGTGCACCCACTTGTGCTTGTGCACCCACTTGTGCTTGTGCACCCACTTGTTCATGTGAGGGTTTTCATAATTGTGTTTGTGTGTGTGTGTTGCTGTGTTTGTGTGAGTGTGCATGTCTTTGTGTGTCCATGTGTTTCTATGAGTGTGTTTTGTGATTCTGTCTTCCACTCGGCTTCCTGCCTGCTCCAGAGAAGGATCCCTGTGGGGGAAAGGACCTCCCTGATGAGACGTTCACACTTCCTAAGCTGCTTTAGGGAGATTTCTATTTATTTATTTATTTATTTATTTATTTATTTATTTATTTATTTATTATTTATTTATTTATTTTTCAGATGTAGTCTCACTCTCTCACCCAGGCTGGAGTGCAGTGGCACCATCTTAGCTCATGGCAACCTCCACCTCCCAGATTCAAAGCATTCTCCTGCCTCAGCCTCCTGAGTAGCTGGGATTACAGGTGTGCACCACTGCAACTGGCTAATTTTTGTATATTTAGTAGAGATGGGGTTTCACTATGTTGGCCAGACTGGGCTTTAGGGAGACTTCTAAGGAATCCACACAGCAGACTCCCTTGTCTTTTTTCTTTTTGAGACAGAGTCTCGCTCTGTCACCCAGGCTCGAGTGCAGTGGCACGGTCTTGGTTCACTGCAACCTCCGCCTCCCGGATTCACGCCATTCTCCTGCCTCAGCCTCCCGAGTAGCTGGGATTACAGGTGCCCACAACTACGCCTGGCTAATTTTTTGTATTTTTGGTAGAGACGGGGTTTCACTGTGTTAGCCAGGATGGTCTTGTGTTAGCCAGGATGGTCTCAATCTCCTGACCTCATGATCCGCCCACTTCGGCCTCCCAAAGTGCTGAGATTACAGGCGTGAGCCACTGCACCCAGCCCCAGACTCCCTTGTCTTGGGGCCACCCAGTACCCAGTATCTTTCTCCAGAAAGATAAGAAAATAATAGGAGTTATACATATCTCCTATTATTTTACATATATGTAGAGAGAGAGAGAAAGAGAGGAGGGTGATATATAGGATAATAGGAAATAGTTGAATATAAATATATTATATATTATATAATACATATAATATGTAATATATAGAAATAATATGATATATGTCCTTTTACTTCCTATTATATAATATATGTATCCTATTATATATTATATATCCTATTACATATTATATTATATATAGTATATCCTATTACATATATTATATAATAGGATATATATATCCTATTATTTCTGTATTCTATGTATTCAACTATTTCCTATTATCCTATATATAAATATATATATAATTTATATTATATATATATATATAGAGAGAGAGAGAGAGGGAAATTAAAAGGAAATTAAATTAAAAGTCATTTACACGACTGTGGAGGTTGGCAAATCCGAAGTCTGTAGAACTGGTTGTGGGTTAGAAATTTGGGCAAAAGTTGTCGTTGCAGTCCTGATTCCGATGGCTGGAAACTCAAACAGATTCCTGTGTTTCAGTCTGGAGGGAGAATTCTATCTTCTTGGGACAATTTTGTCTTTTTCCTGAAAGGCTTCAACTGATTGGATGATGCTTACCCATCCTATGGAGGGTAAATCTGATTTACTCAAAATCTACTATATAAAATGTTAAATCACATCCAAAAAATACCTTCACAACAACATCTAGACTGTTTGACCAAATATTTGGGCACCGTAGCCTAGCCATGTTGACACAGAAAACTAACCATCACAGAAAGTCAACTTAGCAAGAGCTAATAAAAGCAAAAGAATTCCAAAGATGGTTGGATCAGAGTGAACAAGACTGGGTATCTGAGAAAGGCTGGCAGGTGCTGCGTGTGGGTAGAAGAGACAGCAAGGTTGCAGATAACTTGAATCTGCTGGAGCATGAAAATGGTGTCCTGAGTTAGGTCTGCAGCAAAGGTTGTAGGTAACTAAGAGCAGTCAGAGGTACACAAAGATGTCAGAACTGGGAATACTTAGGCTCCACTAAACCAATGCACTTCATCGCATTGATTTTCATTGTTTGTTCTCATTCCCTTGTTTGCTTATTCATTACATGCTGCTCCATTCAGAGCATTTTGACTTGCTTGAACATTTCTTTATTAGCTTGTTCGTGTTGGTTTTGCTTGTCAGCTATACTATTCATTTCTGGAGTAACACTTCATACTAAGGCAGTTGGTGCTCCTTGACGGAACAGGCCAGTTGTAATTTCTCTGCACTCTACAGTGATGTCAGTTTTCTTCAAGCCAAGAAGGGCAGTTTGCACAAGAAAGTTGCTTTCACTCTTAGTGTTTTTTGTTTTTTCACTGCCAGTCACCAAACTTTGTATCTTCTTGACTCTTCTGTCGTGACTTCATTATCCTGTGGGCCCACCAGGTATGTACATGTTACCTAAGGGAATTATTCTGTTCTCAGGCTCCATCTAGTATATGCAGAATTTTAATTTTCCCCAAATTTGGTTACTTTGGATAATACCATTACTACTGTGGTTTTTAATCTTTTTGAAAGTTTTTGGGGCCTATAAAAGGCACAGGGCTTTAGAAAAGTAATTCTTACATATTGTTGTGTATAATTTAAAAACCATGTAAAATGTAGATTACTGGCTCCACTTGGAAAAAAATATGATTTACTGTATATGGGGGGGGCAACAAGTATGCATTTTAAAGAAGCTACAGCTTTCTCTCTTGTATGATTAATAGTGATTTGTAGTTAATTCACCATGATGTAATCTATAGTTTAAAATGGAAATCTTTGATTTTAGAATAATTTCAGATTTATGAAACATTTGCAAAGGCCTTACAAAGCAGTTTCGTGCACATTTCACTCAGCTTCCCCTAAAATTAATATCTTCCATTGTACATACATTTAAACTAAAAAATTAACATTGAAATATTACTATTAACTAAACTTCAGACTTAATTCAGATTTGTAGATTTTTTACTGCCATGTCCTTTTTCAGTGCCGGGATCCAACCCAGCCTACCACACTGAATTTAGTTTTCATGTCTCTTCAACCTAAAGTCCATGACCGGTTCTCAGTCTTTACTTGTTTCCCATGACCTTTATGGTTTTGAGGAGTACTTGAGAATTTTGTAAAATGTCCCTGGACTTGAGTTTGTTAGATGTTTTCTGCTAATTAGACTAGGATTCCAGAATTTAGGGGAGAATACTACAGAAGTGAAGTGTCTTTCTCATCACATCCTATCAGAGGAGTGCAAGATACTGGTGTGACCTCTCACTGCTGATACCAACAATGATCACTTGGTTAAGGAAAGAACTGTCAGTCCTCTCCACTAAAAGGTCACTATTTTTTCCCATTCCATATTTTACTTTTTAGAATCCAGCCCACACCCTGGGGAGGACAATTAATTTCCACCTCCTGAAGGGAGGAGTATCCATTTTCTGAAATTCTTTGTAAAAATATTTGTACCTGTTTCCTCATTTATTTATTTGTACAATTATTTATATCAGTATGGACTCATGGATATTTTATTTTATATTGTGTTATAACTTTTAAATTTTAATTCATTTTGTTGCCTGAATTGTTTTAACTTTGGCCATTGAGTGCTCTTTCAGTTTGCCTCCTAATCTGCTTCTATTCTTTTGTTTTCTGAGAACTTCCATGTTTTCTGGCATTACATAATACTCCAGGCTCATCTGTGTTTTCACTGCCCCAGGCCTAGAATTACTAATTTCTCCAAGGATATCTCTGTTTTGTTTTGCTTTTGTTATTTTAGAGAATGGTATTTAGAAACCAAGCTTTGGGCACTGGATGTACTTGTTGTTACTTGGGTGTCATTTTTTTCTAGTTTCTCGCAGAGACAGAGCTATAAAACATAAGCATGTATACTAACGAATATGTACACACATCTATAATTATTTCTTTAGCTATATATCTCTATACATGTTAAACTACTGTGTATTATACATTTTTTGTTTTCTTAAGTTTTAAGAATTATTTATGTATTCTAGATGTGAGTCCTTTGTATAATATTCAACTGTGAAAAGTGAAAAAAAATGAACTGGCTTTAAGGAACAAAAACTGTTTTAATAAACAGGCACATGAAAAATTGTATATCGGCCCAACTGAACTTTAGGAGATTCAATACGTGTTTTTTTCTGGGATTATTTGGAATATAGAAGATTTTTTCAAACTCTCATGCATTTTAGATAAGTAAGTATTCATATGAGCTTGCTAGTTAGAGTATTGTTATGGAGAATTGTTGAAGCATTGGCTCTTGAATGTAACATGCAGTCCATGGAATTTTTCTATTAAAGAGCTTCTGCACAGCAAAAGAAACTACCATCAGAGTGAACAGGCAACCTATAGAATGGGAACAAATATTTGCAAGCTACTCATCTGACAAACGGCTAATATCTAGAATCTACAAAGAACTCAAACACATTTACAAGAAAAAAACAAACAACCCCATCAAATATGGGCAAAGGATAGGAACAGACACTTCTCAAAATTAGACATTTATGCAGCCAAAAGACACATGAAAAAAATGCTCATCATCACTGGTCATCAGAGAAATACAAATCAAAACCACAATGAGATACCATCTCACACTAGTTAGAATGGTGATCATTAAAAAGTCAGGAAACAACAGGTGCTGGAGAGGATGTGGAGAAATAGGAACACTTTTACACTGTTGGTGGGCCTGTAAACTAGTTCAACCATTGTGGAAGACAATGTGGTCATTCCTCAAGGATCTAGAACTAGAAATACCATTTGAGCCAGCCATCTCATTGCTGGATATGTACCCAAAGGATTATAAATCATGCTGCTATAAAGACACATGCACATGTATGTTTACTGGGGCACTGTTCACAATAGCAAAGACTTGGAACCAACCCAAATGTCCATCAGTGATAGACTGGATCAAGAAAATGTGGCACATATACACCAAGGAATACTATGCAGCCATAAAAAAGGATAAGTTAATGTCCTTTGTAGGGACATGGATGAAACTGGAAACCATCATTCTCAGCAAACTATCACAAGGACAAAAAACCAAACACCACATGTTCTCACTCATAGGTGGGAATTGAACAACGTGAACTCTTGGACACAGGAGGGAGAAGATTACACACAGGGACCTGCTGTGGAGTGGGGGGAAGGAGGAGGGATTGCATTAGGAGATATACCTAATGTAAATGATGAGTTAATGGGTGCAGCACACCGACATGGCACATTTATACACATGTAAGAAACCTGCACATTGTGCACATGTACCCTAGAACTTAAAGAATAATAAAAATAAAAAAGAAAAAAAAGAAAGTTAAAAATAAATCCATATCAAATTTGGTCTTACCAACCTCACATTATGAAATCTACTAAATATCTTGAGACTTTAACATAGATTCTTATAATCAATAAATGAAAATATTTGTGATATGTAAATGTATGATGTTGCTTTTCCTTTATATAGACATCAAATGTAGAATATTTTTATTTTCAAACTGTAGTAATACTATGTAAATTAACAATATTTTCCAGGATGCTTATTCTGTTCCAGACACTATACAAAGTCATGTTATATAGATTATCTTGATTTACACATAATCTAGTTCTTCGATTTAGTGAGAAACCTAAGAGGAATATACATTGTGTCTATTTTACAGAGGAGGAGACAAAAGCAAGAGAGGCATTGATCTTACCTCATTTACAAGGAGGAACTAGGGTATACCTCCTTGTAATGGTAGAAAACATTGTTCTACCTTGTTAGCTGCACCTAACAAGGGAAGTAAGAAACCTTCTTTTAAAAAATGAGTAAGAATCTACAGAAAAAATTATTATGTGATGAGAAAATGGTATGCTTAAGGAATAATGCAGGCTGAATTTGTCTATAATTAAATTTTTTTATAAAAATGCTTTTCGTAGTGTTGTTTTAAGCACTATAAGAGAGATAAAAATTTAACTGATATTATTTAAAGGAAAATGAAGGATTGCAACTGGAGTGGTGGGGATATAATGATATTCAGATTGGAAAGGGAGGAGGGAAACTGTCTTTATTCACAGATGACACTATCGTATATATAGAAAATTCAATGAAATATACAAAAATGCTTCTGAACATAACAACAAAAAATTGGAAATTGCAACTAAAAAAATTCTACATATAATACTATGAAAAACAATATTTAGGAAAAATCTGGAGAGAAAAAGATGTGAAAGGCACATACACTAAAAAACACACAATATTCCTGAGAAAATGAAAAATCACATAAAACAGAAAGCTGTACATTTCTCAGTGGTCAGATTTCCTATTGTTAACATGCCAATTATCCTCAAATTGATCTATAGATTCAACAGAATCATAATCAAATTCCCAACAGGACTTTCTTTTTTTGACACAGACAAACTGACTAAAATTTCTATGGAAATTCAAAGGACCTAGGAAGAACTAACTTTGTAAAAGAACATTGTCAAAGGACTAATACAGCCTAATTTCTAGATTTATTATAAAGTTAAAGTAACCAACAGAGTGTGAAATTTGTGTGACAGAAAAATCAATGGAAGAGAAAAGGGTGTCCAGAAATTGACCTTCAAAAAATATACACAACTGATATTCTACCAATTTCCAAATGTCATTCAGTGGATAAAATTTAGTCTTTACAAAAATAGTTCTAAAATTGTCAGACATATGTAAGCAATAGGTACATTTTTAAATAAAAACTTTGGTCTATATCTTGTGCTGTTTACAAAAATTAAACCTTGACCTTTGGAAAGGCCAAGTTTTCATAGATACATCAAAAGAAGCACAATCCATAAAAGAACAAATTGATCAATTGGACTTCATCAAATTAAAAAACTTCTCTTTGACACTGTTAAGACAATGAAACGGAAAAGCTAAGTGAAAAATTTACCAGTCATATATCTGATAACCTATTTACATCTAGAACACAGCAAGGATTCTCAAAACTAAATATGATGTCCAGCAATACAATTTAAAAATGGGGAAAAGATCTACAGAAACTTCAACTGAGGAGAGATAAGGATGGCAAATCAGCAAATATAGAGATGTTCAATAGCAGTAGTTATTAGGAAACGCACATGAAACCCACAATGAGATTCCACTACACACCTGTTAGAATCTAGGCTGTGCTTGTGGCATCAGCGCTGCTCACCTCCAGGAAGGAACCTGGGCTGCCCGTGGCTGGTGGTCTCCGAGCAACTAGAGCGGCAGGGATCAGGAACCGCAGAAGCTGGAGACTTGGCACCCCAGCGAGGGCCACCATGGGGGACCAGAGGCCGCAGGACCGGCTGAGGCCTCCGGGCATGGACTCCAAGCCCCAGTACTGTAACCAACCGCCTTCCAATTACTTTGAGAAGTGCAAGCACAGCGGCCTGAGGTTCCCATCCATGGACACCCAGAACTGGGTATTTGTGAAGGAGGGCCTGGATGACTTCCGCTACAGCTGTCCGTCTCCTGAAGACACACTCGTTTGTCGCCGTGACAAGTTTTTACTCCCCAAAATGTCTCTCAGAGGTCCCAAAATGGGCCCCAAAAGCAGGCAGAAAAAGCTGCTCAAGAAAGTGGCCCTATTGGCCGGGCGCGGTGGCTCACGCTTGTACTCCCAGCACTTTGGGAGGCCGAGGCGGGCGGATCACGAGGTCAGGAGATCGAGACCACAGTGAAACCCCGTCTCTACTAAAAATACAAAAAATTAGCCGGGCGTGGTGGCGGGTGCCTGTAGTCCCAGCTACTTGGAGAGGCTGAGGCAGGAGAATGGTGTGAACCCAAGAGGCAGAGCTTGCAGTGAGC
>NW_026652300.1:6476049-6478106 GCF_009828535.3 Hylobates moloch | reverse complement strand
ATTTTCCAAGCTCTCTCCAGCGCAGCTAGCACAGAAGGCATTTGTTAAGCAAGCTGAATCCCAGCTCATGGCCAAACATCCCTTGGCCATGTACCCCAATCTGGGAGAAGATCTGCTTCCAGATCTCCTACTACAGGGGCTGCAACAGCTGGATCCTGAGAGGAAGCTGGAGGACGCTTGGGTTCTTTGTGAGGCCCAGGACAAGACAACCGAGGTACCCACCGAGCCTGCTCAATATCCCTGTGGGGAGTTCTGCCCATGGCCTTTCAAGACTGGCATGTCCCATCTCCACCCGGTGCCTCCCAAGACTGCAGTGTCCAGTCTCCACCTGGAGCCTCTGGAGACAGGAGTGTCCCATGTCTGCCCGGAGCGTCCCAAGACTCCTCGGAGGTCCAGTCTCCGCCCGGAGGCTCCCGAGACTGGAGTGACCCATCTGCACCCAGAGCCTCCCGAGACTCCTCAGGTGTCCCATCTCCACCCGGATCCTTCCAAGACTGGAGAGTCCCATCTGCACCCAGAGACCCACAAGACTCCTCGGTGGTCCAGTCTACACCTGGCGCCTTCTGAGACTGGAGTGACCAATCTGTGCCCGGAGCCTCCCAAGACTCCTGGGGGGTCCAGTCTCTGCCTGGAGCCTCCCAAGACTCATCGGGTGTCCCATCTCTGCCCAGATCCTTCTGAGACTGTAAGTCCCATCTCCACCGCGAGCCTCCCAAGACTCCTCGGGGGTCAAGTCTCTACCTGGATCCTTCCGAGACTGGAGAGTCCCATCTGCGCCCGGAGCCTCCCAAGACTCATAAGGTGTCCAGTCTCCGCCCGGAGACTTCCGAGACTGGAGTGACCCATCTGCACCTGGAGCCTCCCAAGACTTGTCAGGCGTCCCATCTCCACCCAGATCCTTCTGAGACTGTAAGTCTCATCTCTGGCCCAAGCGTCCCATGACTCCTCGGGTGTCCAGTCTCCATCCAGAGCCTCCCATGACTCCTTGGGTGTCCTATCTCTGCCCGAATCCTCCCAAGACTCCTTGGGTGTCCAGTCTCTGCCCAGATCCTTCTGAGACTGCAGAGTCCCATCTCCACCTGGAGCCTCCCAAGAGTCCTCGGCGGTCCAGTCTCCACCTGGAGCCTTCTGAGACTTGTCGGGTGTCCAGTCTCTGCCCAGAGCCTCCTAAAGCTCCAGAGTCCCATCAATTCTCAGAGCCTCCCAACATTTAAGCATCCTACGTAAAAGAACTGCTTCAGGAAGATACACCAAGCACAAAAGAGTGTGTTTCTGACGCTCTTCAATATAGATACACATCGGAAAAACTCCGTGAATTCTTCAAGTGGGCTGGAGACTTGGGAGTTGACGAGGAATCCATCTGGAATCTGTTTGACTTTACCCCCAAGTACAGCACAACCCATGAGGACCAAAAGTTGAAGAAGGTAAAGCGGTGTTCCTCAGAGCTGAAGTACACTATGGAGCTAGTTAAAAAGCATAAGCACAAATTCTTCTCACAGGAATAATACCAGGGCAGGAAATTCCACAGGCCATCGAATTCTTATACCACACAGCGTGTGAAGATCACATATGGACCATGGTATCTCAAGCCTAAGTTGTGGAAAAAGCAAAGAAGTGATGAACCTTTGATTGACCCCAAGCTCTTACTTAAAAAGCTGATGAACCTGATGTTCTTGACAGTCTTTATGGACCAAATGCCTTTAAGGATTTCATTCTAAGCAAGGGCTATGAAATGCCTGCAATCCTTGAAAGGCTGTTTGCCAGGAAGGATGGACTTATGACTCTGTTAAGACTCCTATTCAAGGCCGGGCGCGGTGGCTCACGCTTGTAATCTCAGCACTTTGGGAGGCCAAGGCGGGCGGATCACGAGGTCAGGAGACCGAGACCGCGGTGAAACCCCATTTCTACTAAAAATACAAAAAAAAAAAGTTAGCCAGGCATGGTGGCGGGCGCCTGTAGTCCCAGATACTCGGGAGGCTGAGGCAGGAGAATGGCGTGAACCCGGGAGGTGGAGCTTGCAGTGAGCTGAGATTGCGCCACTGCACTCCAGCCTGGGC
>NW_026652300.1:6421951-6471178 GCF_009828535.3 Hylobates moloch | reverse complement strand
AGGTGCAGTGGGGTTGGGCAGGTGCAGTGGGGTTGGGCAGGTGCAGTGCGGTTGAGCAGATGCCGTGCGGTTGGGCAGGTGCAGTGGGGTTGGGCAGGCGCAGTGAGTTTTGGCAGGTGCAGAGTGGTTGGGCAGGTGCAGTGGGGTTGGGCAGGTGCGATGCTGTTGGGCAGGCGCAGTAAGGTTGGGCAGGCACTGTGGGGTTGGGCAGCTGTGGTGCAGTTGGGCAGGTGCGGTGCTGTTGGGCAGGTGCGGTGCGTTTGGGCAGATCCAGTGCGTTTGGGCAGGTGCAGTGCGGTTGGGGAAAAGCTCCCTCTCAGCCAATATTGACAGCATCTGCCCACCCATCCCTTGGAGGGGGTCCTTAGGTGCCAGAGAACACCGGGGAGGGGCTGATCTCCACAGCTTTTGGGGCCTCATTGCATTTATCTAATGAACAGTGATGATCAGCTTTTTTTCAAATATTTGTTGGCTGCATAAATGTCTTCTTTTGAGAAGTGTCCATTCACAGTCTTTGCCCACTTTTTGATGTTTTTTTTTCTTGTAAATTTGTTTAAGTTGTTTGTAGATTCTGGATATTAACCTTTTGTCAGATGGATAGAATACAAAAATTTTCTCCCATTCTGTAGGTTGCCTGTTTACTCTAATGATAGTTTCTTTTGCTATGTGGAAGCTCTTTAGTTTAATTAGATTTCATTAGTCAATTTTGGCTTTTGTTGTTATTGTTTTTGGCCTTTTAAACTTGAAGATTTTGTTTATGCCTGTGTCCTGAATGGTATTACCTAGATTTTCTTCTAGAGTTTTTATGGCTTTGGGTCTTGTATTTAAGTCTTTAATTCATCTTGAGTTAATTTTCATGTAAGCTGTAAGGAAGGGATCCAGTTTCAGCTTTCTGCATATGGCTAGCCTGTTTTCCCAACACCATTTATTAAATAGGGAATCCTTTCCGCATCACTTGTTTGTGTCAGGTTTGTCATCTGAGCAGTGGTTTGTAGTTCTCCTTGAAGAGGTCCTTCACATCCCTTGTAAGTTGGATTCCTAGGTATCTTATTCTCTTAGTATCAATTATGAATGGAAGTTCACTCATGATTTGACTTTATGTTTGTCTTTTATTGGTATATAGGAATGTTTGTGATTTTTGCACATTGATTTTGTATCCTGAGACTTTGCTGAAATTGCTCATCAGATTAAGGATATTTCTGGGCTGAGATGATGGGGTTTTCTAAATATACAATCATGTCATCTGCAAACAGAGACAATTTGGCTTTCTCTTTTCCTAATTGAATACTGTTTATTTCCTTCTCTTGCCTGATTGCCCTGGCCAGAACTTCCAAGGTTATGTTGAATAGGAGTGGTGAGAGGGCATCCTTGTCTTGCGCTGGTTTTCAAAGGGAATGCTTCCAATTTTTGCCCATTCAGTATGATACTGCCCGTGGGTTTGTTATAAATAGCTCTTGTTATTTTAAGATACATCCATCAATACCTAGTTTCTTGAGAGTTTTTAGTGTGAAGGGCTGTTGAATTTTGTCGAAGGCTTTTTCTGCATCTATTGAGATAATCATGTGGTTTCTGTTGCTGGTTTTGTTTATGTGTTGGATTACATTTATTGATTTGTGTTGAACCTTGCATCCCTAGGATGAAGCTGTCTTGATTGTGGTGGATAAGCTTTTTGATGTGCTGCTGGATTTGGTTTGTCAGTATTTTATTGGCAACTTTTGCATTAAGGTTCATCGTTATTGGCTTGAAATTTCCTTTTTTTGTTGTGTCTCCACCAGGTCTTGGGATTAGGATGATGCTGTCGTCATAAATGAATTAGGAAGAATTCCCTCTTTTTCTGTTGTTTGCAATAGTTTCAGAAGGAATGGTACCAGTTTCTCTTTGTACCTCTGGTAGAATTCAACTGTAAATCCATCTGGTCCTGAACTTCTGTTGGTTGGTAGGCTATCAATTACTCCCTAAATTTCAAAACTTGTTATTGATCTATTTAGGGAAAGAGCTTCTTTCTGTTTTGTCTTGGGAAGGTGTATGTATCCAAGAATTTATCCATTTCTTCTAGATTTTCTAGTTTATTTACAGAGAGTTGTTTATAGTATTCCCTGATGGTAGTTTGTATTTCTGTAGGAACCATGGAAATATCCTCTTTATCATTTTTTATTGCATCTATTTGATTCTTCTCCCTTTTCTTCTTTATTAATTTGGCTAGTGGTCTATCTATTTTGCTGATCTTTTCAAAAAACCAGCTCCTGGATTCATTGGTCTTTTGAAGAGTTTTTTTTTGTCTCTATATCCTTCAGTTCCGCTCTCATCTTAGTTATTTCTTGTCTTTGGCTAGATTTTGAATTTGTTTGCTCTTGGTTCTCTAGTTCTTTTAATTGTGATGTTAGGATCTCGATTTTAGATCTTTCCTGCTTTCTCTTATGGGTATTAAGTGCTATAAATTTCCCGCTTAATACTGCTTTAAATGTGTTCCAAAGATTCTGGTATGTTGTGTCTGTGTTCTGATTGGTTTCAAAGAACATCTGTATGTCTGCTTTCATTTTATTATTTACCCAGTAGTCATTCAGGAGCAGGTTGTTCAATTTCCATGCAGTTGTGCAGTTTTGAGTGAGTTTCTTAATCCTGAGTTTTAATTTGGGTGCACTGTGGTCTGAGAGACTCCTTGTTATGTTTTCTGTTCTTTTGAATTTGCTGAGGAGTGTTTTACTTTTAACTATGTGATCTATTTTAGAATAAGTGCAGTGTGGTGCTCAGAAGAAAGTATATTGTGTTGATTTGGGGTGGAGAATTCTGTAGATTTCAATTAGATCCACTTGGTGCAGAGCTGAGTTCAAGTCCTGGATATCCTTGTAAATTTCCTGTCTTGTTGTTCTAACATTGACAGTGGGGTGCTAAAGTCTCCCACTATTATTGTATGGGAGTCTAAGTATCTTTGTAGGTCTCTGAGAAATTGCTTTATGGATCTGGGTGCTCCTGTATTGGGTGCATATATATTTAGGATAATTAGATTTTTTGTTGCAATGATCCATTTACCGTTGTGTAATGGCCTTCTTTGTCTCTTTTGATATTTGTTGCTTTAAAGTCTGTTTTATCAGAGACTAGGATTGCAGCCTCTTTTTTTTTCTGTTGTCCATTTACTTGGTAAATATTCCTCCATCCCTTTGTTTTGAGCCTATGTGCGTCTTTGCATGTGGGATGGGTGTCCTGAATGCAGCACACTGACTATCCAATTTGCCCAGTCTGTATCTTTTAATGGGGGCATTTACCCCATTTACCTTTTAGGTTAATATCATTATGTGTGAATTTGATCCTGCTATTATGATGCTAGCTGGTTATTTTGCCTGTTAGCTGATGCAGTTTATTTGGCATGTTTTTGCAGTGGCTGGTACCAGTTGTTCCATTCTGTGTTTAGTGCTTCCTCAGGAGCTCTTTTAAGGGAGGCCTGGTGGTGACAACATCAGCCAGCATTTGCTTGTCTGTAAAGGATTTAATTTCTCCTTTGATTATGAAGCTTGGTTTGTCTGGATGGGTTGAAAATTCTTTTCTTTAAGAATGTTGAATATTGGCCCCCACTCTGTTCCAGCTTGTAGGGTTTCTGCTGAGATACCCACTGTTAGTCTGATGGGCTTCCCTTTGTGGGTAACCCGACCTTTCTCTCTCACTGCCCTTAAGATTTTTTCCTTCATTTCAACCTTGGTGAATCTGATAATTACGTGTCTTGGGATTGCTCTTCTCAAGGAGTATCTTTGTGGTGTTCTCTGTATTTCCTGAATTTGAATGTTGAACTGCTTTGCAATGTTGGGCAAGTTCTCCTGGATAATATCCTGAAGAGTGTTTTCCAGCTTGGTTCCATTCTCCCCTCAGTTTCAGGTACACCAATCAAATGTAGATTTCATCTTTTCACATAGTCCCATATTTCTTGGAGGGTTTGTTCATTTATTTTCACTCGTTTTTCTCTAATCTTGCCTTCTTGCTCTATCATTAAGTTGATCTTCAATCTCTGATATCCTTTCTTCCACTTGACCGATTTGGCTATTGATACTTGTGTATGCCTTATGAGGTTCTCACGCTGTGTTTTTCAGCTCCATCTGGTCATTTATATTTTTCTCTAAACTGATTGTTCTAGTTAGAAATTCGTCTAACATTTTCAAGGTTCTTAGCTTCCTTCATTGGGTTAGAACATGCTCCTTTAGCTCAAAAGAGTTTGTTATTACCCACCTTCTGGAGCCTACTTCTGTCAATTCATCAGACTCATTCTCCATCCAGCTTTGCTCCCTTGCTGTCGAGGAGTTGTGATCATCTGGAGGAGAAGAGGCATTCTGGTTTTTGGAAATTTCTGCCTTTTCTGCCTGGTTTCTCTTCATTTTCATGCATTTATCTATCTTTGATCTTTGAAGTCAGTGACCTTTGGCTGGGGTCTGTTAGTGGATGTCCTTTTTGTTGATGTTGATATTATTCCTCTCTGTTTGTTGGTTTTCCTTCTAACAGTCAGGCCTCTCTGCTGCAGGTCTGCTGGAGTTTGCTTGAGCTCCCCTCCAGATCCTGTTTGCCTGGGTATCACCACTGGAGGCTGCAGAACAGCAAATATTGCTGCCTGTTCTTTCCTCTGGAACTTCATCCCGGAGGGGCACCTGCCAGATGCCAGCCAGAGCTCTCCTGTATGAAGTGTCTGTTGGCCCCTACTGGGAGGTGTCTGCCAATCAGGATACACGAGGGTCAGGGACCCACTATAGGAGGCTGACTGTCCCTTATCAGAACTTGGATACTGTGCAGGGAGATCTGCTGCTCACTTCACAGTTGTTAGGCAGGGACGTTTAAATCTGCTGAAGCTGCACTCACAACTGCTGCTTCCCCCACATGCTCTGTCCCATGGAGGTGGGGATTTTATCTGTAAGTCCCTGACTGGAGCTGCTGCCTTTTTTTCCATAGATGTCCTGCCCACAGAGGAGGGACTCTAAGAGAGATGTCTGGCCACAGTGGCCTTGCTGAGCTGTGGTGAGCTCTGTCCAGTTCAAACTTCCCAGGCTTTGTTTACACTGTGAGGGTAAAAGCATTTTCTCAGGCCTCATCAATGGCGAAAGCCCCTCATCCCCCACCAAGCTTGAGTGTCGCAGGTTAAGCTTAGACTGCTGTGTTAGCAGTGAGAATTTCAAGCCAGTGGACCTTAGCTTGCTGGGCTCCATGGAGTTGGGAACCACCGAGCCAGACCACTCAGGTCCCTGGCTTCAGCCTCCTTTCCAGGGGAGTTAATGGCTCTGTCTCGCTGGCATTCCAGGTGCCACTGGGGTATGGAAAAAAATCTCCTATGGCTAGCTCAGTGTCTGCCCAAACAGCCACCCAGTTTTGTGCTGGAAACCCAGGGCGCTGGTGTTGTGGGCTCTGGCAGGAATCTCCTGGTCTGCAGGTTGCAAGGACCATGGGAAAAGTGCAGTGTCTGGGCTGGAGAGCATGGTACAGTCCCTACTGCCTTCCCTTGACTAGGAGAGGGAGTTCCCCAACCCCTTGTGCTTTCCAGGTGGGGTGATGCCTTAGGCTGTTTTGGCTCACCCTCCGTGGGCTGCACGCATTGTCCAACCAGTTCCAGTGAGATGAACCAGGTACTTCAGTTGGAAATGCAGAAATCATCTGCCTTCTGTGTCAATCTCACTGGGAGCTGCAGACCAGAGCTGTTCCAATTCAGCCGTCTTGCTAGCAGCCCAAGCAAATTCTACTTTAAAGGCTATCATTGCACAATAGCTTTAAATTCTTTTGTGAGAGGTAAACTAAATAATAGTATTGGCTAAACAGAAAAGTACCTCTGCAGCTGCTGACGTGGTCTATGGAGAAATACATGAAATACAGATTACAAAATTCAGTTGTTGTGGGCTAATAAAAGACCACTTACTCAAGTGGGTAGACGCTTCATCTAGCTCCTTCTTTTTATTATTATTAGGTATATCTCCTAATGCTATCTCTTCCCCCTCCTCCCACCCCACAACAGTCCCTGGATTGTGATGTTCCCCTTTCTGTGTCCATGTGTTCTTATTGTTCAATTCCCACCTATGAGTGAGAACATGCGGTGTTTGGTTTTTTGTCCTTGGGGTAGTTTGCTGAGAATTCTGGCTTCCAGTTGCTTCTATGTCCCTACAAAGGACATGAACTCATCATTTTTTATGGCTGCATAGTATTCCATGGTATATATGTGCCACATTTTCCTAATCCAGTCTATCATTGTTGGACCTTTGGGTTGGTTCCAAGTCTTTGCTATTGTGAATAGTGCCGCAATAAACATACATGTGCATGTGTCTTTATAGAAGCATGATTTATAATCCTTTGGGTATATACCCAGTAATGGGATGGCTGGGTCAAATGGTATTTCTAATTCTAGATCCCAGAGGAATTGCCACACTGAATTCCACAATGGTTGAACTAGTTTACAGTCCCACCAACAGTGTAAAACTGTTCCTATTTCGCCACATCATCTCCAGCACCTATTGTTTCCTGACTTTTTAATGATGGCCATTCTAACTGGTGTGAGATAGTATCTCATTGTGGTTTTGATTTGCATTTCTCTAATGGCCCTCTTTTTCTATTGATCGGAATAGTTTCAGAAGGAATGGTACCAGCTCCTCCTTTTACCTCTGGTAGAATCTGGCTGTGAATCCATCTGGTCCTGGACTTTTTTTGGTTCGTAAGCTATTGATTATTGCCTCAATTTCAGAGCCTGTTATTGGTCTATTCAGAGATTCAACTTCTTCTTGGTTTAGTCTTGGGAGGGTGTATGTGTCAAGGAATTTATCCATTTCTTCTAGATTTTCTAGTTTATTTGCATAGAGGTGTTTGTAGTATTCTCTGATGGTAATTTGTATTTCTGTGGGATTGGTGGTGATATCCCCTTTATCATTTTTTATTGCGTCTATTTGATTTTTCTCTCTTTTCTTCTTTATTAGTCTTGCTAGTGGTCTATCAACTTTGTTGATCTTTTCAAAAAACCAGCTCCTGGATTCATTAATTTTTTGAAGGGTTTTATATGTCTCTATTTCCTTCAGTTCTGCTCTGATTTTAGTTATTTCTAGCCTTCTGCTAGCTTTTGAATGTGTTTGCTCTTGCTTTTCTAGTTCTTTTAATTGTGATGTTAGGGTGTCAATTTTTGATCTTTCCTGCTTTCTCTTGTAGGCATTTAGTGCTATAAGTTTCCCTCTACACACTGCTTTGAATGTGTCCCAGAGATTCTGGTATGTTGTGTCTTCATTCTCATTGGTTTCAAAGAACATTTTTATTTCTGACTTCATTTCATTATGTACCCAGTAGTCACTCAGGAGCAAGTTGTTCAGTTTCCATGTAGTTGAGTGGTTTTGAGTGAGTTTCTTAATCTTGAGTTCTAGTTTGATTGCACTGTGGTCTAAGAGACAGTTTGTTATAATTTCTGTTCTTTTACATTTGCTGAGGAGTGCTTTACTTCCAACTATGTGGTCAATTTTGGAATAGGTGTGGTGTGGTGCTGAAAAAAATGTATATTCTGTTGATTGGGGGTGGAGAGTTCTGTAGATGTCTTTTAGGTCCACTGGTGCAGAGCTGAGTTCAATTCCTGAGTATCCTTGTTAACTTTCTGTCTCATTGATCTGTCTAATGTTGACAGTGGGGTGTTAAAGTCTCCCATTATTATCATGTGGGAGTCTAAGTCTCTTGGTAGGTCACTAAGGACTTGCTTTATGAATCTGGGTGCTCCTGTATTGGGTGCATATATATTTAGGATAGTTACCTCTTCTTGTTGAATTGATTCCCTTACCATTGTGTAATGGCCTTGTCTCTTTTGATCTTTGTTAATTTAAAGTCTGTTTTATCAGAGAGTAGGACTGTAACCCCTGCCTTTTTTTGTTTTCCATTTGCTTGGTAGATCTTCCCCCTTCTGTTTATTTTGAGCCTCTGCATGTGAGATGGGTTTCCTGAATACAGCACACTGGTGGGTCTTGACTCTTTATCCAATTTGCCAGTCTATGTCTTTTAATTGGAGCATTTAGCCCATTTACATTTAAGGTTAATATTGTTCTGTGTGAATTTGTTCCTGTCATTATGATGTTAGCTGGTTATTTTGCTCTTTAGTTGATGCAGTTCCTTCCTAGCCTTGATAGTCTTTACATTTTGGCATGTTTTTGCAGTGGCTGGTACCGGTTGTTTCTTTCCATGTTTAGTTCTTCCTTCAGGAGCTCTTTTATGGCAGGTCTGGTGGTGACAAAATCTCTCAGCATTTTCTTGTCTGTAAAGTATTTTATTTCTCCATCACTTCTGAAGCTTTGGCTGGATATGACATTCTGGCTTGAAAATTCTTTTCTTTAAGAATGTTGAATATTGGCCCCCATTCTCTTCTGGGTTGTAGAGTTTCTGCCGACAGATCTGCTGTTACTCTGATGGGCTTCCCTTTGTGGGTAACCTGACTTTTCTCTCTGGCTCTCCTTAACATTTTTTCCTTCATTTCAACCCTGGTAAATCTGAGAATTTTGTGTCTTGGAGTTGCTCTTCTCGAGGAGTATCTTTGTGGCATTCTCTGTATTTCCTGAATCTGAATGTTGGCCTGCCTTTCTAGATTGGGGAAGTTCTCCTGGATAATATCTTGCATATTTTCCTACTTGGTTCCATTCTCCCCATCACTTTCAGGTACACCAATCAGATGTAGATTTTGTCTTTTCCCATAGACCCACATTCTTGGAGGTTTTGTTCATTTCTTTTTGTTCTTTTTTCTCTAAACTTCCCTTCTCACTTCATTTCATTCATTTCATCTTCCATCACTGATACCCTGTCTTCCAGTTGATCTCATCAGCTCCTGAGGCTTCTGCATTCTTCACGTAGTTCTTGAGCCTTGGCTTTCAGCTCCTTTGGCTACTTTATGTACTTCTCTGCATTGGTTATGCTAGTTATCCACTCATCTAATTTCTTTTCAAAGTTTTTAACTTCTTTGCCATTGGTTTGAATTTCCTCCTGCAGCTCAGTGTAGTTTGATTGTCTGAAGCCTTCTTCTCTCAAATCATCAAAGTCATTCTCCATCCAGCTTTGTTCTGTTGCTGGTGAGGAGATGCATTCCTTTGGAGGAGGAGAGGCCCTCTGCTCTTTAGAGTTTCCAGTTTTTCTGCTCTGTTTTTTCCCTATCTTTGTGGTTTTATCTAGTCTTGGTATTTGATGATGGTGATGTACAGATGGGTTTTTGGTGTGGATGTCCTTTCTGTTTGTTAGTTTTCCTTCTACCAGACAGGACCCTCAGCTGCAGGTCTGTTGGAGTTTGCTAGAGGTCCACTCCAGGCCTTGTTTGCCTGGGTGTGAACAGCGGTGGCTGCAGAACAGTGGTGGCAGTAGATCAGCGGATATTGGTGACCCACAAATGTTGCTGCCTGATTTTTCCTCTGGAAGTTTCATCTAAGAGGAGTACCCGGCCGCATGAGGCATCAGTCTGCCCCTACTAGGGGGTGCCTCCCAGGTAGGCTGCTCGGGGGTCAGGGACCCACTTGAGGAGCCAGTCCTCCCGTTCTCAGATCTCCAGCTGTGTGCTGGGAGAACCACCACTCTCTTCAAAGCTGTCAGACAGGGACATTTAAATCTGCAGAGGTTACTGCTGTCTTTTTGTTTGTCTGTGCCCTGCCCCCAGAGGTGGAGCCTACCAAGGCAGGCAGGCCTCCTTGAGCTGTGGTGTACTCCACCCAGTTCGAGCTTCCCAGCTGCTTTGTTTACCTAATCAAGCCTGGGCAATGGCAGGTGCCCATCCCCCAGCCTTGCTGCTGCCTCACAGTTTGATCTCAGACTGCTGTGCTAGCCATCAGGGAGACTCTGTGGGTGTAGGACCCTTGAGACAGGTAGAGGATATAATCTCCTGGTGTGCAATTTAAGCCCGTTGGAAAAGTGCAGTATTAGTGTGGGAGTGACCCGATTTTCCAGGTGCCATCTCTCACCCATTTCTTTGACTAGGAAAGGGAACTCCCTGACCCCTTGTACTTCCTGAGTGAGGCAATGCCTCACCCTGCTTTGGCTCATGCATGGTGCACTGCACCCACTGTCCTGCACCCACTGTCTGGCACTCCTTAGTGAGATGAACCCAGTACCTCAGATGGAAATGCAGAAATCACCCATCTTCTGCATTGCTCACACTGGGAGCTGTAGACCGGAGCTGTTCCTATTAGGCCATCTTGGCTCCACCTAGCTCATTCTTTAATCTGTTTAAATTTAGGTGGTTTGGTTTATCGGGACCCTGGGTAAGAAGTGTACTCCAAACTCTTGATATTATCCTTCCAATAGTCATCATAGTCTTCCTGGTGTGTATTCTCTCAAAGATTTTAAGTGTTTTTATGCAGCCATCTCTAGATCATCAAATGGTCTCTCTTCAACTGGAACAACAAAACTGAAAGAAATGTGTGACCATGAGTGCACTGTAACCTATGAATGACATGTTGAGACTGGAAACCCAAAGTGATGGTAACTGAGAGTGGCACTGAGCCCTAAATTTTGGTCACACTCTCATCTAAATGAGAATCTGACCAAAAAGGGGGAATTATTTTAAATTAAACTGTGGGAGGTCATAATTTTGGACTGAGCTCATGCACTAGGCCCCAGCAAACCAAATGAAACTAAAATGGAGTAACACATGCTAAATGTGACATAATCAGACCAATGATTTAAGAAAATAGAGATCCTAGAACAGACCATGTTTTTTTTTCTTCTGTAAACAGGATGTTCCAGCATAAGGAGGTACTCTTTACTGAGATCTTATTCTCTCCTTGCAAAACTCACTGTCCTACTCTCTCTCAGTGGGTTTCAAAACCATATAAGTACATTTACAATCATGACAGTAATATCGATGACTAAGGTTTTGTTCAGTCTCTCAAAATTGAGAAAATAGCCAAAAGGGGTAATTGCTAAAGCAAACAAATGTGGCCTGAGAAGGACTCTGTACCTCTATATTTGAAGTAGAGATGAACTTTGTGGATGAACTGTAACCTAGCTTAATAATCAGACAAAACTGAAAACCTAACTTAATAATATGTACCTGTAAGAATAGCTGAGTGTTGTCCAATCCCAGTCACCATACTTCAACCACTCATAGACTTCTAAATGTTCAAACTTTATTCAAATAAGGCAAACACCAAGCTGTAACCAATCTTGTTGTTTCTATACCTCATTTCCGATTCCTGTACACCACTTTAGCTTTTGGTCTATGAATTTGTTCTGACCATGAGGCGCTCCTGGAGTCTCTGAATCTCCTGTGATTGTCAGGGCTGCCTGATTGGTAAATCTGTAATTGCTTAATTAAACTCCTTTAAATTTAATTTGGCTGAAGTTTTTCTTTTACAAGACTCTAGAGGCACTATGCCATTGGGCATTTCTTGTAGGCAACAGTGAAGTTGGGAATTTTTTGAGTCATACAACTAGAGGAGCTAATGATTTGGCTATTAGGAGCCTCAAATAAGTGGGGCAAGTAGGACACTCAAAAGCACATTTGAGGGTTCCCCAGGGATTTGTCTATTTGACTTTGGGGAATTATCTTTTGTAGGCTTGCCTGATATGGCTTCCATGAGGGCAGAGCTAATTTTACAATGCTTACAAAGATCTGGGCTGTCTTGAAGGGCAAAGAAATATCTAGTTGTTGGATAGTGTTGTAATTCATGCTTCCCTGAGGAGGCCAGGCCTCCTGTCAATAAAGTGGCCATGACTTTGTGTGATAGAATAGAAGCCATTTTCTTTTCAGAGTCTCAGGGTGAAAGTGTTCCCATGATTCAGAATGCACTCAATGGGAGTGCAGATTGTAGATGGTCTAGAAAAAAGAGGGGAAGACAAGGCATCCCTCAGTCACCTTCCTTCCTATTATGCCCTAAGATTGAGGGAAAGAGACAAAGGGCATTCTCCCTTCTCTTCCTTCTTTTTCTTCTCTGGGTCCTGGTGATTGTCATATGTGTCACCCCCCATGGATACAAGTGTGAATGGAGAAGTTAGTTGGCAGGATTTGTTTATGTTTACCTGCTCAAAACCCTAGGCTTATGCCCTGCTGGATTCCTAGGCCCACTCAGCCCAAAAGGCTCCCAAGGTGCTCCAGAGATCTTGGAGAAATTGTGTAGTAGTTAAATTTGGGCAAACATTTTTAATAGAGGGAGTGTTCTAATACTATCTCTGACTTCCTTTGCTATGGACCCACTGAAAAGTTGGAATTTTATAGAACGGAATTGATTAACTTCCAAACATAAAATTCATTTTAAAAATTTCCAATGTAATTAAATATTACCTCAAAAGAGTGTAAGGATTGAATGGCTGCCCCTACTTTGATGGGGACAGTATCAAAGCTAAGTTCTGTTTTATCAGGACTGCTTTCTTGCGCCCGTTGAAAGTGGAGTTTCTCTGTCTACAGATAGGACATGGGGCCTGATCACTGATAGAGGAACATAAAAAAGAAAAGAATTGGAAAATTACAGGTTTGAGGCAACGGGCTGACAAGACTCCCCATGGAGAAAAATCCCATCCCACTAGGTGATCCTGTAGGGTTAAACATGCTAGGTTAAAAACTCTGACTTCAAATTCTTTACAGGCAGAAGTGAAAAAGAGAGGCTTGGAGTTTAATAGGCTGTCTCCATAATATTCCTCCCAGTAGAAGAAAATTAACTTGTGTCATAAAGGAATTTTTTTCTTCATTGGGCAATGCTGAGCTTTTCCATGGAGGAAAGAAACAACTTAAATGGAAAGTGTGGTGGGGGTTCACTTCCATTTAAGCAACTTAAAGGGAAAGCGGGTATTCACCCATATACAGTGCCATGAATGTCTATTATGAGGGAGAAAAAGCACCTACTAGAAAGTTTAGAATGAAATCCTGAAGTCCCCCGTCTCAAGGAAAAGACAAAACAGCAATTCTTTTACATTCCTGATTACTAAGGCACTGGGTGACTTTATCCAACAAGTCTACATCCCCAGGCTCTAAAAACACTCACAATATTACATAGAAAGAAGGGATAGCAGACAGGATTGCTGGGAAAAGAAACAAAATGCAATAGAAAAAGTCTGAAGGTTCTGATGCTGACATCTCTCAGGCTGTTGGGGACTGGAGTTACTCCAAGGAGCTTTAGGTAACACAGAGGTGTAGCTTCAGCCAGAAACCTTCAGTTGCCCTAAGACCTCCTTCCAATCCCAAGTAATGACAGTTCTTCTGTGAAAGGAAACTGGATTAGAACAAGCAAACATTCCCAAAGTTGCTCGTGGGGAAAACAAACAAACAAAAACCCAAGAAAACACAAAACTCAGGACAAGAAGCCTTTGAAGTGAAAGTAAAGAGTTAAGAGTTTACTATTTACTCAACCTTCTGATGAATTCCCTTTTTTCTGGTCAACAGAAGTTGTTGCAGTTTTAAAAATGCACCAAGATGTAACAGTCTATCATTGTCTGGGATAATACCCAGAGTTTTTTGTCCTACATCCAAGATGATTAAGGAACATGGACACAGGGTGATGTTAGAGCAAAAGTTTAATAAATGAAAGAAGAAAGTTCTCCACCACCTGAGAAGGGGGCTAGAATTGTTTTCCCCCTCTGAAATTGGGGTCCAGTGTTTTTATGAACTGGGAAGAAAAAACGATGTGTTTAGTCTGTGGACTGTCTTGGAAAACATGTGATTCAGAGAAATTATGGGACTGGGACCCTGGCCTGGGACCAATCAGAAATGCATTTCTATGTCAGGCCTTGTTCCTTTATTTGAGCGAGCCAGAGGTTTGTGCAAGTTTTTATCTGAATAGGTTGGAAGTTATCCTATCTGTGGAGCCACTGGCATGTCTCCAAGTACAACCCTTTCTGTCCATTCCCTTTCCAGTACCTGCAACTTGATTTATTTCCCCCAGGATGCTTTTTATGTCATGTGGAAATGAAGCACTGACACGTGAGTTGAGGGCTCTCTGAGAATGCTTTCATTGCTGCCTACCTAAAACTAACTCCTCTCACTTTTATTATGTTATCAATGCTTGGAGTCTTCTGGAAGATTCTTTAGGATTTTTGTCAGATGGGTAGATAAAATTATATGATCAGCCAAAAGAAAGTGTTTGATTTCCTTTTTCCAATTTGTATGACCTTTATTTCTTTGTCTGCCTAGATGGCTCTTACTAGGAATTCCACTACGATGTTGAATAATAGTGCTGAAAGTGGATATCTTTGTCTTTTTTTTATTCTTAAGGGAAATGCATTCAACATTTCTGCTAGCTGTGTGTTTGCAATACATGACTTTTATTATTTTGTGTCATGTTTGATGTCTCATTTGTTTAGAATTTTTAAAATTATATTATTGTATTTATTTATTTTTCTTTTGAGATGGAGTTCCACTCTTGTTTCCTAGGCTGGAGTGCAGTGCCATGATCGCAGCTCACTGCAAACTCCACCTTCCAGTTTCAAATGATTCTCCTGCTTCAGCCTCCTGAGTGGCTGGGATTACAGGTGTCTGCCACCATGCCCAGCTGATTTTTGTAGTTTTAGTAGAGAGGGGGTTTCACCATGTTGGCCAGGCTGGTCTCAAACTCCTGACTTTGTGATCTACCTGCCTCAGCCTCCCAATTATTATTTCATTATACTTTAAGTTCTGGGATACATGGGCAGAATGTGCAGGTTTGTTACATAGGTATACACATGCCATGGTGGTTTGCTGCACCCATTTATAATAGGAAATCCTTTCCCCATTGCTTGTTTCTGTCAGATTTGTCAGGCAGCATGATGCCTCCAGATTGGTTCTTTTTGCTTAGGATTGTCTTGGCTATGCTATGAGGGCTCTTTTTTGGTTCCATATGAAATTTAAAGTAGTTTTTTTCTATTTCTGTAAAGAATATCCATGGTAGTTTGATGGGAATAGCACTGAATCTACAAATTACTTTGGGCAGTATGGCCATTTTCACGATATTCTTTCTTCCTACCCATTAGGATGAAATGTTTTTCCATTTGTATTTTTCCTCTCTTATTTCCTTGAACAGAAGTTTATAATTCTCCTTGAAGAAATCTTTTATATCCCACATTAGCTGTATTCCTAGGTATTTTATTCTCTTCGTTGTGATTCTGAATGGGAATTCATTCATTCATGATTTGGCTCTCTGCTTGCTATTGTTTGTGTAAAGGTATGCTTGTGATTTTTGCACATTGATTTTGTATTCTGAGACTTTGCTGAAGTTACTTATCAATTCAAAAAGTTTTTGGGCTGAAATGTGGGGTTTCTAAATAAAAAATAATGTCATCTGCAAACAGAGACAACTTCACTTCCTCTATCCCTATTTGAATCCCTTTTATTTCTTACTCTTGCCTGATTTTCCTAGCCAGAACCTCCAATAGTATGTTGAATAGGAGTGGTGAGAGAGGGCATCCTTGCCTTGCACTGATTTTCAAAGGGAATGCTTCCAGCTTTTGCACATTCACTATGATATTGGCTGTAGGATTGTCATGAATAGATTTTATTACTTGGAGATATGTTCCATCAATAAAAATTCCAATAAAATTGAGAATTTTTAACATGAAAAGACATTGAATTTTTAAAAGATCTTTTCTTCATCTGTTGAGATAATCATGTGGTTTTTATCATGGTCCTGTTTATGTGATGACTTTCATTTATTGATTTGCATATGTTGAGCTAACCTTGCATTCCAGTAATGAAGCTGACTTGGTCATGGTGGATAAGTTTTTTGATGTGTTGCTGGATTCAGTTTGGAAGTATTTTATTGATAATTTTCACATCATTGTTAACTAGGGATATTGGCCTGAAGTTTTGTGTTTTTGTTGTTGTGTCTCTTTCTGGTTTTGGTATCAGGATGATGCTGGCCTCATAAAATGAGTTACAGAGGAGTCCTTTGTTTTCAATAGTTTGGAATTGGTTCAGCAAGAATGGTACCAGCTTGTCTTTGTATTTCTGGTAGAATTTAGCTGTGAATCTATCTGGTCCTGGGATTTTTCTCTTGGTAGGCTAATAAGTACTGCCTCAATTTCAGAGCTTGTTCTTAGCCTATTGAGGGATTCAATCTTTTCCTGGTTTAGTTTTGATAGGGTGTATGTGTATAGAGTGTATTCATTTCTTCTAGATTTTGTAGTTCATTTGCATAGAGGTGTTTATAGTATTCTCTGACTGGTAGTTTGTATTTCTCTGCTGTCAGTGGTGATATCTCTTTTATTTTTTATTGTGTCTATTTGACTCACCTCTCTCTTCTTCTTTATTATTCTAGCTAGCAGTTTATCTATTTTGTTAATTTTTTCAAAAAGCCAAACCCTGGATTCATTGATTTTTTTTGGAGGGTTTTTCATGTCTCTAGTTTATTCAACTCTTCTCTGATCTTAGTTGTTTCTTGTCTTCTGCTTGCTTTGGATTACTTTGCTCTTGCTGCTTTAGCTCTTTTTATTGTGATGTTAGTGTTTCCAGAGTTGGTTCCTTCTGGTGGGTTTGTGGTCTCATGGACTTCAAGAATGGAGCCACAGACCTTTGCAATGAGTGTTACAGCTCTTAAAGATGGCACAGACTCAAAGAGTGAGCAGTGGCAAGATTTACTGTGAAGAGTGAAAGAACAAGGCTTCCACAGCATGGAAGGCGACCCTAGTGGGTTGCCACTGCTGGCTGGGTAGCCAGGTTTCATTCCCTTATTTGTCCCTGCCCATCTCCTGCTGATTGGTCCATTTTACAAAGTCTGATTGGTCCACTTTACAAACATATAGCTAGCCATAGGGAGCTGATTGGTGCATTTTTACAGAGTGCTGATTGGTGCAATTTACAAACCTCTACCTAGGCAGACAGCACTGATTGGTGTGTTTTACAATCCTAGCTACAGAGTGCTGATTGTTTTACATTTTACAATCCTCTTGTAAGACAGAAAAGTTCTCAAAATCCCCACCAGACCCAGAAGTCCAGCTGGCTTCACCTCTCAATCCCCCCTCTAAACAGGAAACCCCAAAGGCTGCTGGGAATTGGGCGATGACTTCCTGCTGAATGGGGTGAAGAAACGGCCCTGCAGTGGTAGTGTCCTCCAGAGGGGAACTCTCTAGGTCAGCCAAAGGGTCAGTGGGTCGGTCCAGAGTTCCTCGGTAGAAGTTGAGTTGAGCTCATTTGGGGTGCCATTTGTAAGAACATCTGTAGCTTAATGGCCTTGATCCTGGAAGAAACAAATTTGAAAAGGAGGTTAAAAATACAGGGCCCAAAGGTGAATAACAGCAAGATGGCTGTCACAGGACCTAGAAAGGTGAAAAGCCATGTCACCCAACTCCAAAGGTTGGTATAGGAGTTTGAAAGGCATTGTCTGGTTTCAGAAGCCTTTTCCTCTAAATGCCAGGTGGCATCTCATATTATCCTTGACTGGTTAGTGTAAAAGCAACACTTTTCCCCTAAGATGGTGCAAAGTCCTCCTTTCTCACCAGTGAGGAGGTCTAGGCCTTGGCAACTTTGGAGAGTCACTGATGCCAAAGAGTCTATTTGGGATTGTAGAGTAAGGATAGATTTTGCCATTTCTTGTAAACCATCTGAGAAATCTTTTGAGAGTATGTGGTAGTGGGATAGTGAAGTAGATAAACCGGCTATTCCAGTTCCTGTAGCAGTGGCCATTCCTAATGGTATAAATAGAGGTATTAGTTTTATGGCCCTACATTGGTGGACTTGAGCTTTGAGGGGCACTGATAGGGTCTGATTTCCTGGGGAAATGCTAATATTGGGACTTAGGAAGACCAAGGTGTAGGTGCCAGTCCATTTGGTGGGGACGCAGATATTGGTTGAAGTTCCACATAAGAAGAATATGCCTTGGCTGGGTAAACAGAACTGGTTGTGTATGAGTTTGTTGTTTTCATTTTCCCATACTCCTAGAATACTTACCATGGTAGCTTCTATGAGCGTCTGGAAAGGGGTTTTAGAAGCAAACTGAGTGGATCCCTGTGTTCTATCTTCCAGTGGAGAAAAAACCATTTTGTATCTACTAGGAACCATTTGAGGGAGTGATTGAAAGAGGGGATGAGAAGGCATTCACTGGTGGTGGGGGTGCTGCTGCAGGGGGTCCAGTGTGAATGGTCATGCAGGGAGTGTGTTTGCATTACAAAACCTGGACTATTTGTTAAGCAGGGAGGAGGTGGTGATTTTACAAGTCCCTGAGAAGCAGATAAGCCGTCTGAATGGAGCTGTTTGTGTGACTCGGAAGTTACTATGATCAGCTGGGGCTTGAAGTTGTAGAGAGTAATTACACTTATGGGGTAGTAGGTGACCCAGGGGCAGGCCTGATAACAGGCTACATTGGGTACATAAAGGGGCTTGGAAAGTTAAGATGGTATTCATGGTTACAGGGCCGTGTATGGGCTTTTCATTGCTTGCATAATAGGTGAGGTTGGAAATGTAAGAATGTAAAAGTTGGATTGTGCCTCTGTTAGGGTATTCTTTGTCCTATCAGAGATGGGGAAGTCAGCTAATGATTGCAAATTTAGAAGTTGGAAAGGGTCTTTTTCTTCATAACAAGGGTGGTATGTTAAGTTAGTAAGACCTAGTTTTTTTGTGGGAACAGGAGTGGCCGCATAAGCAGTAGCTGATAGAGACATACAAACCCAACAGTCATTTTCCAGGAAAAGATTCAACTGGTTTAACAGAGAGTCGGTTAAGTTGAGAGTCTTGAAGAGGTAATTAGGAACTAGTGAAAGGGGAGGGGTGACTCTATGGGGTATTCAAGGAAGTAGGAGGGATAGATAAGCAAAGAATAAGTAGGAAGATAAAGAGGGTGCCCTGGAATATGAGATATTTTATCCTGTCTGAGTTAAAGATAGGAGTAAATTGCTGTGAAAAGGAAGGATGATAGAAAGTAGGTTGATGTGATTAGGATTTTCATCCTGCCAGGAGCTACGGTATATAGTCCTACTGCAAAGAGTGTGGTTAGTATGCTGGTAATAATATGATTAAACAAACAGTAAAAGGATTCCATTAAAGGGGCAAGGAGAAGTGTTAAAGATTATGTAGATTTTCACTTATCTTTTTAAGGAGGAAGGGCTTTTTTTTCTTCAGGATCAGCAGCAGGAGCCTGTTTAGACTGGAATGTTTCCTTGCAAAATGGAGATATTTGTGCTCCAGTGGCTCACAGATGTATTGAGGCTGGTCTGGCTAATCTTGGGGCCCCTGAGCTGTCAGTCCTGCAGGTTCCTCAGGGGGTGTCAAAAGCTTAACTTGGGTATGGTGAATCCAAGATTCCATTCCTTCCACCTTAACTGCAGTGTAGGTAGAGAGGATTACCAAGTATGGCCCTTCCCTCAAAGAATCCATAGATGCGGAGGTAGAGGGGAGTGATTTGACCAACACTAGATCTCCTGGTTGAAACAACTCCACTCCCCTTTCTCTGTGACATCCTTCAGGTAGGTTTTTAAGGTTTAGTTTATATTTTGCCAAAGAAGTTATATCTTTGACCAAATGGGCCATTTCCTGATCAAGTGGGAGGTCATTTGTGAGAAAAGATCGTCCATACAGCATTTCATATAGACTGAGCCCCATTTTGTGAGAATTGTGGATTCTCAACAAGGCCATGGGTGAAAGAGTGGGCCATGGAGATGAGTTTCCTGTGTTACTTTCTTTAAGTGCCTCTTTAGTGTATCATTTGCCTTTTCAACCTTCCCTGAGGATTGTGGCCTCCAGGTGCAGTAAGGTGATATTGTACCCCTAGTGCCCTGGAAATTCCCTGAGTTCACCATGGCTTTAAAAGCCTGACTATTGTCATTTTGTAAGCTTTGGGGAAGCCCAGATCTAGGAACGATTTCATGAATTAGAACTTTAACCTCTTCCTGAGACTTCTCTGTTTTGCAGGAGAAAGATTCTATCCAATTTGTAAAGGTACCAACAAGACCAACAAGTATTGAAATCCCCTTGACTTAGGCATACGGGTGAAGTCTAACTGCCAGTCCTATCTGGGATAATGCCCTATTCTTTTTTCCCCCAGAGGAGCCTTATGACAGACCAAGGGATTATTCCTTTGGCACATCTCACAGGCTTTGATTACTGGTCAGATGGTCCGGAGGAGATATGGGCCTGTAAATACGGATTTGGCCATTTGATGAGTGTTCTCAATACCCATATGAAAAGTTTGGTGGAGGGTTTTATTTTCCACTGGCTGGCTTTAGATATGAGTATCGTTCCCTTTTTTGTCCTTAACCACCCTGAGGGGAGAAAACTGCCACCGTGAAAGTCCCCATTCTGTTTTGATTGGGGAATACTGGGGGTTAATCTCTTGGAGAGTGTTGTTCTATACCAAGAGTCTTTCTGTAGGTATTTCTAATGGGAGATTCCACCTGGCAGCAATTTTGACCTCAGCCTCTGCCTGAAAATTTCTTTCTGCCTTGTCTCCTTCACGTTTTTGATGGCTTTGGCAGTATAATATTGCCATCTCCTTGGGTTTTTGCACTCCGTGGAATAACTCCATGATTTCCTTGTGGTATTTAATGAGGGTTCCCCCAGAGGTTAAGAAACTCCCTTTCTTTCCATATTGCAGCATGGGCATGTAGGATTAGATAAGCACACTTGCTGTCTGTATACACATTTATTCTTTTTCCCTTTCCCAATTGTAATGCTCGGGTAAGTTCCACTAGTTCTGCTAACTGGGTGCTGGTCCCTGGGAGAACACTATGGCCAAACCTGCCCTTTATATCCCATTCTGCACAAATGAATTTCCATCAGTATATAGGTTAATGTCTGGACTGGCTAAGGGAACTTCTAAGAGATCCTCTCAGGAGGCATAAGTCTGGACTATAATTTGTTGGCAGTCATGCTTGATTGGTTCCCCATCCTCTCAGAGAAAAGTCACAGGGTTGAGGGCCACACACTTGCATATTTGAAGCAGCAGTCCCTCAAGGAGTAGTGCCTTTCCTACTCCTGGTGTCTAAGCAGGTGATTGTCTGATAGGCATAAACTTCCTTTGGCACCTAGTATGCCATTTACATCATGAGTAGTCCAGACAGTGAGATACTTTCTTTGTATTATTTTGATAGCCTCTGATATGGAGATGTCCATTGCCACAACTACCCATAAACAGTGAGGCCAGTATTTTGTTACTATATCAATTTCCTTACTTAGGTATGCCACTGGTTATGGGGTTGTCCCACTAGTCTGAGTAAGGACTCCAAGAGCTATTCCTGCTCTCTCTGTGATGTATAAAGAGAAGTTTTGTCCTGTGGGAAGGCTTAAGGCTGGAGCTTGTACTAGGGCCTGGTTTAAGGTTTTGAAAGCTGTTTCTGCCTCTGGTTCCCATTCTACTAGATGATTATTTTCCCTCTGGGTCTCCTTGATTATAGTAGAGAGGGGCCTGGCTATCTCACTGTATCTGGTGAGCCATAGTCAGCAAAAGCCAATGATTCCAAGGAACTCCCACAAATGTTTTAATGTCCTAGGGTGAGGATAAGCCAGTATCGACTGTATTCATTCCTTGCTGAGGGCCCTGGTTCCTCTGGCTAAGGTTAGGCCTAGATATCTGACTTGTTGTAGGGAGAGTTGGGCCTTTGATTTAGACACCTTGTACCCTTGATTAGCTAGAAAGTTTAAGAGATCTAGAGTAGCCTGCTAGCATGAAGCTTCCAAACTGGTAGCCAAAAGTAAGTTATACACATACTGAAGGACCAGAGTGCTTGGACTTGAGAAGTGGCCTAGATCTTGGGCCAGTGACTGACCAAAAAAATGAGGGCTATCCCTAAACTGTTGGGGCAAGACTGCCACATAAGTAGGCAGGTGTGGTCTGCAGGATCTGCAAAGGCAAAAAGAAACTGGGAGTCAGAGTGCTAGGGAATACAGAAGAAGGCATCCTTGAGGTCCAGAACCATGAACCATTCTGCTTCCACTGGTATTTGACAGAGCAGGGTATAGGGGTTTGGTGCAACTGGATATAGAGGAATTACTCCCTCATTGATGGGTCTAAGATCTTGCAGTAGTCTCCAATGACATTTCAGTTTTTGTACTCCTAGAATTGGGGTGTTGTAGGGACTGCTGCATTTTCTTACTAAGGCTTGAGCTTTCAAATGTCTAACAATATCCTGTAATCCTTTATAAGCTTCAGGCCTTAAGGGATATTGCCTTTGATGAGGAAAAGTGGTGGAATCTTAACTTGTTCCCCATATTCATGTAGATAATAGCTCCAGCTTTGGCTAATATGTCCTTCCCTAATAAGGGTGTGGGATAAGACTTTCAGGCATAACAAGAAAGGCATGTGAAAAGAGCAAAGTCTCCCAATTACAACTGAGGAGGAGGGAGAAATACCTGGCTACAGGCTGTCCCAGGAGTCCTCAGATGGTAACAGACCTTGAGGACAGCTGTCCGGGACAGGAGATTAACACTGAGAAAGCCACACCAGTGTCCAGGAGGAAGTCAATTTCCTGGCCTTCAATGATTAAATGTACCTGGGGCACAGTGAGGGTGATGACATGAGCTGGCACTTGCCCCAGGCACCCTTAGTCCTGTTGTTGCATCATCTGTTGGGGGCTTCTGGCCCAGAAAGCCTTGTCCTCTGGCGCAGTGAGCCTTCCAGCGATTGCTCAGCATAGTGAACATGGGTAAGAGGGTGGCTTATGTCTCATCAGACAATCTTTTTTAAAGTGTCCTTGCAAACTACACTGATAACAAGCCTGCCGGGTGGTTGGCCTGCTCCATTTTCTGTCCTCTCTGAATCACCAAGGTTTGTTTATCTGAGGGCCATGACTAAGTCTTCAGCCTTTCTCTGATCTTGCTTTTCCTTTCCAGCCTGTTCTTCTTGGTCCCTCTTATAGAACACCAAGTTTGCCGGGTTTAATAATGCCTCTAGATTTTGTTTAGGGCTCAGGGCTTTCTTTTGGAGCTTTCTCCTGATATCTGTGGTTGATTGGGTAAGAAATTTATGTTTTAGGATCAGTTGACCCTTGAGTGAGTTGGGTGACAGGGGAGTATATTTTCTTAAGTCCTCTCATAGCTGCTGGAGGAAGGTAGAAGGATTTTCTTCCTTTCCTTGAATTATGGTGGACATCATTAAATAATTCATGGGCTTCTTCCCAATTCTCATTAGTCCTTCTAGAACACAGGTCAACAGATATTTATGACTCCAGTCTCCATGATCTGAGTCCAGGTCCCAGTTGGGATCCATACTGGGGATTGCTTGCTGACCAGTAGGGAATTTGTCTCTTTATTTGGCTGTCATCATATTATTTACTTGACTAAGATACAAGGTATCTCCAAACTCTCAGGCTGTAGCTAAAGTAATATTCTTTTCATAAAAGGGCAGGGTTTGATCTAACAATAGCATGACATCTCTCTAAGTGAGGCCAATGTTTGCTCTAGACCCTGTAGAACATCTATATACCTATCAGGATCATCTGAAAACTTCCCCAGGTCTACCTTTATCTGCTTTATATCAGAGAGGGAGAAGGGGACATGTACCTGGGTTGGGCCAATTTTGCCTCCCCCTACAACTTGAAGGGGATATAACAAATGGTCTGGGGGTTTTTGTGGTCCTTTGGAGATTTCTTTTCTTGTTTCCTTGCAGACAGAGGAGATTAGAGGAGGTTTATCATTAATAGGAAAGGGAGCTGTAGGAAGGCTAGGATATGGGAGTAAGCGGAGAAATCCTCTTGTGGAATGTAAATTGCAAGCTTTGCATTGTTGTGGATTCTCCTTTGATGAAAAGAAAGCTTGGACATAAGGTATTTCACTCCATTTGCCTTCCTTCTTACAGAAAAGGTCAAGCTGCAGAATAGTATAATTTATACTTCCCTCAGGTGGCTACTTTTCCCCATCAGAGAGAGAATATTGGGGCCAGGCTGTAGTGCAGAGAAAAATGAGCCACCACTTTTTCAGGGTTTGCTGGTCAAATTGGTCCGAATGGCTTAGGATCCATTTCAAGGGTGAGCCTGTTGATACCTGAGGGTTTCCCATGTGAAAGAAAAAAGCACTGGAGGTTTTGGTTTGTTTGTTTCCCCACAACCACTGCCCAAGAACCCACAAGGGTCCCTGGACCCTGCTAATAGGAATAGTTGCACTCACCAACGCAGCAGCAGGAACACGTCTTTTCCTCCTAGACCACAAGGAGCACAAAGGAAGGTCAGATTTAGTTGCCCTTACTGATGCATTCTTGAAAACCTGCACCCTTGTCTTTCCTCTTAGACCACAAGGAGGACTGAGAAAGGTCAGATTTAGTGGCCCTTACCAATGCATTCTCAAAAACCTGTTAGAGTCCTAAGCATTTTCTACTGTTAGTATTGGGATGTTACTCCTGTCCTGTAAAGATTATATGCCTAAAAATTGAGTGGAGGGCCATACCCTGAGGGAGGGAAGGGATCTCCGGTGTTGGAAGAGTGACACTTTTTGTCCTCACTTCTTATCATATGAATAGGAAAGATATCCCCCTCTTTGTGGAGTCTATAATTTCTGAGGCTTCCCATATCCTAGCTTCTGGACTAGCCTTTGTTAGGCCTGCTAGTCTGAAGAGGGATCCTAAAATTCTAGATAGTCTCTCTACAACTGACAGGGCTTTGGGCAAAAATAGTCTTTCTGATTGGTGAGCCCAGATGCCTAATGAAGGTAACAGAGTCCCAAAATTTATACTACAAATCATTTTTATAGGAGAAACTAGGAAAGCATCAGAGACAGGGAATGGTTTTTAGAAGTGGGACTATCCTCAGAGAAGAAAAGTGGGAGTAAGTTTGTCTGGCAGGCTTTAGGACCCAGGAGGCAAGGGTCAGCATAGATAGGATAGATGGGCAATTCTCAATTGGGCAATGTGACTTTGACAGTTCCACTCGTGGCTACGGGGTCAACCAACTTGTTAATAATGGGACCCCAGAGCTGAATGGCTCCCCTCTCTTATCAACCTTCAGCTCAGCCCAGAAGTACAGGAAAAGTGGAAGCTGGCTCCAGGCAAACCAATGCTCCCAACTCTGAAAAGTCGGGGGTTGTTAGAGAGCCCTTTCTGAGAAGGCCTGACACCCATGTCTTTAGTCTGGTGGCCACACTTGTCGGTTTTAACTGGCTGACAGGTGCCCGGTGTTTAGCCCCTGAATTGCAAGGAAAAAAATGGAACAAAATAGCAAGTGAAAGGGGTCCAATGGTACTCACTGCTTGGTGATAGTCCCTTCATGGTCACCAAAATGTGTCCAGATTTGGTTTCTTCTGGTGGATTCATGGTCTCGCTGACTTCAAGAATGGAGTCGCAGAACTTTGTGGTGAGTTACAGCTCTTAGAGATGGCACAGACCCAAAGTTATTGTGAAGAGTGAAAGAACAAAACTTCCACAGCATGGAAGGGGACCTGAGCAGGTTGCCACTGCTGGCTGGAGTGGCCAGCTTTTATTCCCTTATTTGTCCCCACCCATGTCCTGCTGATTAGTCCATTTTACAGAGTGCTAATTGGTCCATTTTACAGAGCACTTATTGGTCCATTTTACAGCGTGCTTATTGGTCCATTTTATAAACCTCTAGCTGGCCAAAGAGAGCTGATTGGTGTGTTTTTACAGAGTGCTGATTGGTGCATTTTACAAACCTCTAGCTAGCCACAGAGCACTAATTGCTGTGTTTTACAAACCTAGCTGCAGGGTGCTCATTGTTGCATTTTACAATCCTTTTGTAAGATAGAAAAGTTCTCTAACTTCCTGATATGTGCATTTCTAGCTTCCTGGTATGCACATTTAGTTATACATTTCCATCTTGACACTGCTTTAGCTGTGTCCCAGAGATTCTGGTACATTGTCTCTTTGTTCTCATTGGTTTCAGAGAAGTTCTTGATTTCTGCCTAAGTTTCATTATTTACCCAGGAGTTATTCGGGAGCAAGTTGTTCAATTTCCATGAAATTGTGTGGTTTTGAGTAAGTTTCTTAATCCTGAGTTCTCACTTTACTGCACTGTGGTCTGAGAAACTGTTATGATTTCACTTCTTTTGCATTTGCTGAGGAGTGCTTTACCTTCAATTATGTGATTGATTTTAGAATAAGTGCCATATGCTACTAAGAAGAATATATATTCTGTTGATTTAGGGTGGAGAGTTCTGTAGATATATACTAGGTCTACTTGATCCAGAGCTGAGTTCAAGTCCTGAATATTCTTGTTAATTTTCTGTCTTGTTGATTTGTCTAATACTGACAGTGGGGTGTTCAAGTATCCAACTATTATTGTGTGGGAGTCTAAGTCTCTTTGGAAATCTCTAAGGACTTGTTTTATGAATAGAGTTTGGATTCAATAATAATGTATCCCATTTCTTCCTGTGCTTGTTTTCAAAAGAGGCCTGGAAAGCAAATGGAAAAATTTCCATTTAGTAAATACAAAAATTTCTTCCATTGCCTTGGGGAATATGTCTTCTCTCCAATATCAGGTAGATATGTTGGAATCTACCCATTGGATAATAAGGAAATAGAGTCCAGGGAAACTCAGGAGAGACTGTGTTGGTTTCCATGTTTATAATAAAGATCTGGCACCTCCCTGAGTTGTACTAGAAAAAAGTGTGTTTTATTTTAAAGCCAAACAGCTGCTATTCCCAGGTAGTTCAATATTGGTTCATAGCCTGCAGTGATTCCAATTACGAGACCAAACTGGACTGAAGTGTATGTACTGAATAACAAATACTTTACACAGCACATGTTCCTGTGTCATGAGGTCCATCTCATGCCAAGTGCACAGGGCAGACCAAGAGCTTCTTTAGTTTCCTGGTTGAACCACTTGTTTCATATAGAAGTGGAAATTACAGATTTTCAAATAGGACTTCTAGTTGTCACTCACAGGAGGCAGAGTTAGACTAGCTGTCCAATCAGTAAATAAAATGAAATAAACCTAATCAACCTCAAGAACCTGAAAACCACACTCCTCAATTCTTGCTAATACATCTCCATGTGGAAACTTACTCTACACAATGCTCCAGTGAATTCAAGTTCCTGATTGTTGGAAACCTTCTTTAAGAAAAAAGAGGGTGCTGAGGTCAGGTAGAAGCTGGTGCCCCCTGTGCAGGTCTTTCTGCTCATCAATCTCTGCCGCTACTCCGCCCTGTTCCTCGGTGTGGCCTACTGAGCCAGGCGTTATAGTTATCTAAAACCTCTGGCAGAATAGGAGAGGAGGATAGCAGCAGAGTAGAAGCAGCAGCAGGATGAATTGAAACGGATTGCCAGAGAATTGGCAGAAGACGACAACATATCAAAGTGAGTGACCCTGCGACCCTCTCTTTGGAGCATCAGTGGATGAATAAATCTTCCCGTGTTGTACGAAAAAAAATAAAAAAAGAAAAAGGAAATCTCTTTTATTCAGGTAATTGTTTCTTTAACAAAGATACCCTCAGTTTTATTCCAGGGGCTTAAAATTTGGTGTCCTTTCTCTTTTTCTTTACTCTGAATGCTTCAAGGAAAGTATTTTAGAGCTGACATTTTAACAGTGTGATTTTATGGAAAAGGAGCTTAATCACGGCAGGTTCCATACAAGCCCATTAATATTTGAAATGAACCTTTAAGAAACAGCTCTTCAGGTTCCTGGAGCAGCATGAGACAAAGCCAAAGAAAAACAATAAAAAAATTGCTGAAGTGCAAAACCACAGGAGGTTGTTCAGGAAGATACATTATTAATGCATCTTAAAATGTAATCATTATCAAACTTGAGAGTTGATGTGAATGCCCTATATGCTTTGCTTACTCTTCTTTTGGAAATACTAAACAAACAAAAATAAGTGGATTGATAGGCTTTTTTATGAGCCTTGCTGAGCAATAATATACCTTCATAGGGCTGGGGATATAGCATGTAACTCATATGTGGCTTAGTTTTAGAAGAGTCAAGAGAATAAGATTTGTACATCCAGAGGTAATTTTTAAAACAACTCAAGTGATTCACTTGAAGATTTTGGAAATGACTAAATATTTAATACCTAGAAGTATTGTTTACAATGTCTTCTTTCCTCTCTCACTGACCATCTTCAGGCATTATAAACAGATTTGTGCCTCTTTCAAGTATTCAAAAATCTCAAAAACCAATTTTTCAAGATTGGGTCCCCCTTGGAGGGCAGGGCAGGTACATACTGAAGCTACAGAAGCTGGACAAGTCAGAAGATCTTTAACATGCTGGAGAAGAAAGTATCTAGAAACATGCTTAAGAATTTGTGTTTAAAAAGTAGCCAATTCCACATAAAATAGCAGAAAACACATTTAATAAGCCCCAAGTGAAATTTTAGCTTGACCACGTCTAAGTTCTGAGTTGACAAAGTATAGCTAATTATTTTTGGGTTTTCCAAATCCAGACTAGTGTTACCTTATTTTTAACAGTGGCTTTTATAAATGCCCATGTAAGAATGACTCTAAGTGAACCTTCAAACATATACTAGTGAGGAACAGATTTGGAAAACTTGACTTTGACAACTTTGCAAGGCTGAGAACATTTGTAGAATTCACTTAACTTCCTCTTGGCTTCCTTTTGCTATTTATCTTAATAACTGAGCTTTCTGCCCTTGGACAAAGCCCAAAACACCAGTCACAGAGAAAGACTCTAGTGTACAAATGCCTGCTTCTATGACAAAATCTCCGTACTGTAAAATTCATTAGCTGTTTTGAAGGTTGGAAAATTCAATTATTTGCTTGTTGAAAAGAATGCAGTTTTTCAGAGGTGTCATTCCGAATGGACATGGTTATAAAACAACACTAAGCATAGCATCATTAAGAAGAGCCAGATTTCTCACTTTTGTATGATCTCAGGAAATGCAACTACTCAACATGTTTCTGGATATTCTTCTGATTAGGTTCTGTGGATGAAACTGTTGCATGAGACTATAAAACCTTATAGAAATATAAAACATTATTATTCCCACTTGTCATGTACCTAGCCCATAATAGACATTCAATTGATATTTCCCAAATGAGTGAATGAACGATACAGTTACTCTGAACCCATTTTGGGATATTTAGGATTTCAAATTACATCTATACTAATCCTATATCTCCTGCCAGAAGTTAGGTGTTGGGGGTTGATACACAATTGTGGATTCTCTTGTTTTCCTAATTTTTGCATAAGTTTCTTTTGTTATCTGTTGATTTTCATCTTATGTTTCAAACATAGAGTTATTTCAACTCAATAGACATGTATTAAACACTTATTAAATGCCAGGGAAGACATCATCTCTACCTTCAAGGAGTTTCCATCTAGCAGTAATTTTAAATACGTAAAGGAATGGCACTACAATGGGGCAGATTGTTACCAAGGTGCTATGCATCATGGAGAAAGGGCATTGTCTTAGCCTGGGGAGCAAGGGAGTGGCTTGATCTTGGCTCACTGCAAGCTCTGCCTTCTGGATTCATGCTATTCTCCTGCCTCAGCCTCCCGAGTAGCTGGGACTATAGGTGCCCACCACCACGCCCGACTAATTTTTTTTTTGGTATTTTTAGTAGAGACGGGGTTTCACCATGTTAGCCATTGGTATTTTTAGTAGAGACGGGGTTTCACCATGTTAGCCAAGATGGTCTAAATCTCCTGACCCCATGATCCGCCCACCTTGGCCTCCCAAAGTGCTGGGATTAAAGGCGTGAGCCACCACACCCGGCCATCAGGCTTGTCATCTTAACTTACTTCCTTGAAGACTCAAGTACCTCCTCCCTTATCTTGGAGAAAGTGTGTGTCTGACACTACAGTGTCATTTCCTTCAACCATGTAATCCATGGGCACAAGTGAAACAGTGTAATTCAATGTTGACTAGAAGAATGACAGCATTCTAAATTATTTCCTTATGGAAATTCAATGTCTTCTGGGAAAACTGACATTAGATTGAAAATCTGTTGCTAGCTTTTAGAGACTCCTTATTAATAAGCACGTTTTTTAAAAGTAAAATATGGCCTGACCCCCCCAAAAAAAAACAAAAAACCTCAGACAAAATGTCAAGACTCAGTACTGTTCTTATGATTCAGAAGACAGACTGATGTGAGAGATACTTCCCCACAAATAAAATAGATACTCCTTAAAATGTCAATCCAAGTTATGTGGTTTCACTATCCCTGTAAAGTATTTACACGTTTACAACTAAGGCCTATTAAATATTTACAATTAAGATTGCTACCCTCTGTGGTTGTTTGATGTTGCAATCAGGGCCCAGAGTTGTGTGTTTTTTTCTTTTCTTCATCATTCTTTGGAGTTAAATGTGTGTACATTGGAAGGACAGAAAACAAATGGAATGTCAGCTTTTTGCCTACAACTCTCATGGCTGCAACAGAATTTCTCTTTTTTTTTTTCTTTTCATTGTGAGTCATATGGAGAATTTATCTGAGCAGGGCATCAGAAGAAGGAGTGAAAAGCAATTAAGGAGAAAAAACACAGCTTACATCCATGTTGGTCCATATTGGAAAATGAATACTGGGTATCATTTCTGGTTATCAATTTCTTTTCTTTCTAAAGCTTAATTATTGAATTTTTCACTTGGAACATGCCCAGATAGGATAGAACTCGTTCAGGCTCCATTCTGAAAAAAAGATACCAGAAGTCATGATCTGCTTTTTTCACTCCGGACAGGGAGATTCTCATCACAGTGCTCAGCTGAGGTGATTTCAAGGAACAATACCTGAAGTGATCATTTAAATCAGGTTGTAGAACAAAAGCCCAAACAAATTGTTAACAATAATTAACCTCTTGGCTGTAATAAATTACTTTTAAATAAGTTAATTGAGAAATGGTATTTGAACGTATGTAATAACAAGAGTCTGACACTAACTTTTTTTTTTTTTTTTTTGAGGTGGAGTCTCGCTCTGTCACCCAGGTTGGAGTGCAGTGACACGATCTCAGCTCACTGCAACCTCTGCCTCCTGGGTTCATGGGTTCACATGATTCTCCTGTCTCAGCCTCCCAAGAAGCTGGGACAACAGGTGCCTGACACCATGCCTGGCTAATTTTTTTTTATTTTTAGTAGAGACGGGGCTTCACCATGTTAGCCACTATGGTCTCGATCTCCTGACCTTGTGATCTGCCGGCCTCGGCCTCCCAAAGTGCTGGGATTATAGGCTTGAGCCACCACGCCCAGCCCGACAATAACTTCTTTACCCTCTGCTTGAAGCAACTGAAGAACCGTGACTGTGGTGTGAAGGGAAGTTAACTTTACTCAACCTGTGAGACTGGGTCTTTCTTCTGCACCATCCACAGGGCATAAGGCTCATGCTGATGTGCTTTGGAATGTGCATTGCCCAACCTGTCTATTGCTGTAGCTTCTGCTGGCTTTAATTCAGAGTTTCTCAACCTCAGCACTGTTGATATTTGGGCCACATGTGGGAGGCCATCCTGTGCACTGTAGGATGTTTAACAGCACCTTTGGCTCTACTCACTAGATGCAAGTAGTGCCCAGCCCCTGACCCTCATCAGGACAACCAAAATGTCCACACACATTGCCCAATGTCCTCTGGGAGGCAGAATCACACTGGTTACAACCAGTGTCCTAATAAGATTGCAAAGCTCCAGGTTTGATATTATTTAACTGTTATTCTAAAAAGCATTGGCTACATCTGTACGCTGCTGCCCTGGGCTGCTTTCTGCATGTTTGATCTCAGCTTTGCATTGAGTTATTGCAGGGGCATCCTTGCTGAGATAGCTTCTCAAAATTACTATAGTCCTCCACCTAACTAACACCTTGTCTGCAATATCTATAATTTTTTCAGCCAGGTATTTTCACTACCTTCCCCAGTATTATCTTACCAATAAATAACACAAGAATGGATATTGGGTAGACAATTAGCAAGCTGTGGTATACAGCCCAATTTTGTTAATGTTTAAAAGTCAAAAACCACACAGATATTCTAAACCAGTGGTGGATAGTCACTGTCTGTGGACCACATTCAGCCCACTCACTCTTTTGGTAAATAAACTTCTACTGGGACACAGCCACACCCCTTCATTTACATATGGTCTGTGGCTTTTGTGCTGTTATGCAGAGTAGTTGTGACAGATACTATATAAGGCCTCTAAAGTCTAAAATGTGCTCTTTCTGGCCCTTTAGAGAAAAATGGTGACAACTCCTTTTATAGATGGATATCTCAATGGAAAAATGATCAGAAGATCTGAACAGACCCTTTACAAAAAGGATATCCAAAGACCAATACAGACATGAACAGGTGTTCCAACTCATTAGTCACCAGGAAATGTTAATTTAAACCACAGTGCAATAGCACTGCTTTCCCATCAGAATGGCTATAATCAAGAAAGAAAGAACTGACAATATCAAGTAGTGCATAAATATGGGAAAACTGGAACTCTCATACATTGCTGGAGGCACTGTAGCTTCATACAAAGACTTTGAGAAGCTATTGGGTAGTGTCTACTAAAACAGACTATATGTCCTCTCTGTGATGAGCACTCCCACTCCCAGGAACATGCCCAACAGAAACGTGTAGATATATTTACCAAAAAGCATGGACCAGAATGTTCACATTGGCATCATGTATTAATAACTCAAAGCCTATCAACAATGGAAAAGGGGGAAAATTATGTTTTATTCACACAATGGAATATTTTTCAGTGATGAAGATGGAGTCCCACTGCTTGCTACAACATGTAATATTGACAAAAGAAGCAACATAAAAAAGACTGATTCTGTTGCCTTAAAGTTCAGAAACAGGTAAACAAAGTTACAGTGTTGGATGTATGGTTCCTTATACAGATGGAAGTCAGGAGAGGACTCTTCATGATTTGGGTGGTCAGTATACAGGGGGAGCACTTTGGCAAAATGCATTGAGTTGTGCAATTATGAGTTCAGAATTTTTCTGCTTATATATTATATTTCAATAAAGAGTTTCAAAAGTAGAAAAAGTAAATAATGCACATCTCTTTAATGACAGAATTGTATCAGCATTGCTCTCAGCCAGTTTTCTATCAAAAATGATGCCTATGACATGTCCCTCAGAAAACAACCACATGAGGCTACAAAACAGCCCTGGCCCTTTGTTTGAGACTATGTTTGAATTCTAATCTTATTCACAAATTGAATAAATTTTCTATTTCCAGCTTTTTGCATATGATTACCTCCATCCTGACAGTGTGGCTGACTAGGTGGTCTCGGCTCCACATATCCTATAGTGAGAATAAATAGGTTGTATCTAAACTGCTGTGGATCAACCCACTGAACAGATTGCATGCTGCTGGACATTTTTGTCAAAGGAGAGAGCAGAGGCTGCAAGGAAGCTGAATGTGGAATTTATGGACCCTAAGAAGGCAATTTGGAAGGATTTTTACCCCATTTCTCTTTAGTCCTAACTTTGTGAAATTGTAAAGAGGTATGGAAACTGAGCTGTTTTTATGCAGTGTTGTCTGCCTCAGTTGTGTTCTTGAATTTTGTTGGCTGGCTGCTGATCTAATCTTATGTAGGAGGCCAAATAAAATGTGTATACCTCTCAAAAAAATCAATTTTAGATTTTACAAAAGGATTCAAATATAATTACTCCCAAGTGAGGAATTCAGTCTGTTTCCTGTTTTTTGTTTGTTTGTTTTAAAGAAGAGGGTCAGAGGAAATAGCCAGGTCTTTTTAAAGAATCACTCAAGTTTTTGGCTGATGTATTGAGTTAAATTTGTCCCTTCTCCTGGATACAGGTAGGGAGTTATAAAGGAATGAAAAATATTGGGCACTAAAAATGAATACAAGGGAAGTAATAATCCAAGTACTAGCATAATTGGTGATGAATTTTTTTTAAAAAAGACTTTGCTATAAGTGAAATTTAAATATCTGTAACTAAATCTAGATATTCCACCAAATAGTTTTCTGGTCTATACATAAGATGCACTAATTTTTTTCATAAACATCCAAAATCTTTTATTAAAAATTATTTTGTGTATCTTAAACTACGTGTGTATATATTATGTGTGTGTGTGTATGTGTATTTAAATACATATGTGTAGACATACAGGAGATTTTTTATATTACCACCCTCCAAAAAGGGGGAAAAAAAAACCTGAAAAGTGTGAGAAGGAAGTGGAGCTGTTTAAAAGAATGTCAGAAGATTTAAGTGATCTTGATGCAGTCTCCCAGGTCTGATGTTTAAGAATTAAAGACAGAAGAGAGAAACACAAAGGGTGGCTGAAGAGTCAACAGGCTTATTTCAAACCTGGGAGGGATTTTGACTGAGTTAAGTCAGAAGCCACACTCCCTTACAGACTTAGAGTTTTTAGGGATTCAGGGTGGAAGAGTTTATCAGAGGCTTGGACTGCTTCTGTGTATCTCTGTTGTGCTTACCTGGGAGGAAGAGTTGTGTGTCTGTTCCCATACATCTTCCTGCAGCTGCAGGCATGCTTCCCCACCCCTGCCACCCCGAGTCTGCTTTTAGCTTCCCTATCTTAGTGTACCTGAAGGGAAAGGAATGTGCTTATTAAGGCCCACTGTTTTACTGGGGCCCATTGTATGAGGGTGAAGTTTGGCAGTTACCCAAGAGACTTCCCCCACCCCCACCTCCATCTGTGCCTTAGCTGTTTTATCTGTTTTCGTGTCTGCTCCTTCTGGTTGCTTGTAGTTAGAAGAGAAGTGATTTCCTTGAAATGCATGAGGCTAGAAAGGGAGCTGGAACTTCAAGTGGTGGTGTTTGTCCGAGATGATGGTGCTCCTGCTCTATCATGTTGTAGCACCTAAAAGGATCATTTTTAAAAAAGAAATCCAAATATTAGTTTAGGAGAAAACACCACAAATCTCATGACTCACATTTTTGTGAAAATTAAAATCTTGCAGTAGAAGACAAAGTGGCATGGCCCCTATGCTTAGGTTACTGCTGCTTCCCAAGAGGCTTCTTAGGGAACTAACTTCCCTGTTCCTTCTTTTTTTTTTTACTTAACAGTATCAGAAGGACAGTTGACTTGGGGGACTGTGAGCATCTGGAGGGACAGTGGAGTTAGGGGACTGTGGGCATTGGAACAAGGGTGCTGTTGACAAGCTCCTGTGATTAGCAGCTAAGTGGGCTTCTCACTTTATGAACCAAAACATTTAGAGAGTCTTATCTTAGGAGAAGCAAATTATTCTGCCCCTTGGTGGCCCTTCATTGTGGAAATGTCAAGGAGACAGGACTCAATGATAACACAGTTGATCAGCTGCAAATATGCAAAGACAGGACACAATTATCAGAGCACAGCCTTTTCAAACAGTTTTTTCTTTTTTCTTTCTTCTTTTTTTTTTTTTTGAGATGGAGTCTCTCTCTGCCACCCAGGCTGGAGTGCAGTGGTGAGATCTCAGCTCATGGCAACCTCTGTGTCCCAGGTTCATGCCATTCTCTTGCATGAGCCTCCCAAGTAGCTGGGACTATAAGGTGCCTGCCACCATGCCCGGCTATTTATTTATTTATTGTATTTTTAGTAGAGATGGGATTTCACCATGTTAGCCAGGATAGTCTCAATCTCTTCACCTTGTGATCCACCCTCCTCAGCCTCCCAAAGTGCTGAGATCACAGGTGTGAGCTATCACACCTGGCATTCAAAGGGTTTTGAGTGGATTGGACTTCTTTTTGTAAGAAACCAAATTAGAGAGCCCTGCCTCCTGAACTGTACATAGATTAATGTGTTGCTGGGAAGCACCCCTGTTTTGGGAGCTACATTTACCTCTTTGTCACACTGAATTCCTCTGTAGAAGGGCCTTTAATATATTTATTCTATAACCAAAAATGGCAGCCCTGAGATTGGATAGTGTCCCTGTGATTTCCCGTGGACTGTCCTTTTCTGGAGATATGGTTTATTCTTTACTAAGGGCCAGATTTTGATCTTGAAAGGTTTTGCTTTTGAAATACTACATCACAGAGTTCTAAAGAGAATGGTGAGCCATCTGCAACTTTCAACACCTGGACATGGCATTCAAGTCTGCGCCCAATAAGTGATTCTGTTGTGGAAATCAGGTTCCTCCAGGAAGCTGTCATGAAGGTTGTAATTGATTCCTTTTGAGAATGTTTCTTGATTTGCTGGTGCTCTAATTACTGATGCTGATTGTTCTCACCTCTTGAAATTGTTATTTAATAACAATGTTCAACAAATATTCTTCAAGTGGTTATTTGTTATTGGGAACCAGGTTCTGGGTCTAAAAAATGAATATGACAGCCTTGATTTTGAGGAGATGAGTTTTTTGGGAGGAAACAAGCAAGATGAAGATCCTGAGGTATGAACAGGAAGCTAGAGCTCCTAGAGGAGAGTGGTGAGGTAAGTGAAGGAGTGTTCCTCCAGGAAGTCCAGAGAGGCTAATGATAATGCTGGAGTTAAGAGGAAATTTCTGAGGCAGATAGAGAGGGTACAGAAGTCCTCAGTAAGGTTTTCCTTTTAATGAAAACCAGCCCCAAAGTCATTATCTTTTCTAACAAAGAGCAGCATGTAAAATCGAGCTACAGACATAGACAAGCAAGCTAGAAGTTTGCATGGTGGAATGCCAGCAATTGTGCCAGTAGGAAAAGGCAATCCGGTGTGTCTGGAATTCGTTCCTTCTGGTGGGTTCTTGGTCTCACTGACTACAAGAATGAAACCACAGACCTCACGGTGTGTTACAGCCCTTAAAGGTGGTGCGTCCGGAGTTTGTTCCTTCCGGTGGGTTCCTGGTCTCGCTGACTCCAGGAATGAAGCCACAGACCTGCCTAGTGATTGTTACAGCTCTTAAAAGTGGCACATCTGGAGTTGTTCCTTACTCCAGATGGTCTTGCTGACTACATGAATGAAGCTACAGAGGCTTGCAGTGAGTGTTACAACTCATAGAGGTAGTGGGAACCCAAAGAGTGAGCAGCAGCAAGGTTTATGGTGAAGAGCGAAACAGCTAAGCTTCCATAGTGCGAAGGGGACCCAGTGGGTTGCTGCTGTTGGCTCTGGTGGCTTTATTCCCTAATTTGGCCCTGCCCACATCCTGCTCATTGGTTCATTTTACAGAGCGCTGGTTGATTTTACAGTGTGCTGATTGGTCCATTTTATAGAGTGCTGATTGGTGCATTTACAATCCTTTAGTTAGACAAAGAGTGCTGACTGGTTCATTTACAATCCTTTAGCTAGACACAAAAGTTCTCCAAGTCCCCACCCCACCCAGAAGCCCACCTGGCTTCACCTCTCATTGGGACTAGGCATGTTCAAAACAGGGGGTACATCTTCCCTTTCCTTTGCTAAACCACACGTACATAAGAATAAGACCTTATGGCACCAGCCAGGCAAAAACCCCATTTGCATAATAAAATTAGGGTGGGGCAATCAGCCTTCTCCACGCACTATGTAACACCTGATCAAACCAGTCTCACCAGAGGGAGAGCTGCTCTCCTTTCTCTTTCTTTTCCCTGTAAACCCTCCACTCCTAAATTCACTGTTCATGTGTTTCTGTATCCTGAATCTTGGTGCGAGACAATGAACACTGGATATTTACCCTAGACAATGCCACTTCAGTGGGAGTTACACAGGCAAAGGAGAAAGGAAAGGGAGGTGACAGAGAAAAAAAGGCATTATAGGTGGAGGGAAATTTCTCCATGAAAGCAAAGGAATCATGTTTAATGTGTGATCTAGAATTTCAACAAGCATCTCCTCTGGTAAAAAGTTGAGAAGAAGGATGACTGCATTTTGCAATGTTCAAAGTGTGGAGAGGATGCTATGTCTACTGTCATAAGTGCAAAAAGTGGGTTGAATTTTTGAAAACCTCTCTAAATCTTTTTTTGTTTGTTTTTTGTTTTTGTTTTTGAGACAGTCTCCCTCTGTTGCCGAGGCTGGAGTTCACTGGTGAGATCTTGGCTCACTGCAAGCTTCACCTCCTGGGTTCATGCCATTCCCCTGCCTCAGCCTCCCAAGTAGCTGGGACTACAGATGTGCACCACCATGCTTAGCTAATTTTTTTGTATTTTTAGTAGAAACGAGGATTCACCGTGTTAGCCAGGATGGTCTGTATCTCCTGACCTCGTGATCTGCCTGCCTAGGCCTCCCAAAGCACTGGGAAAACCTCCCCAAATCTTGATTAATCTGAAGATTTTATATACAAACATTTTTATCTATATAGCGAGACATGTCCTAGAAGTCACAGCCTGTTGAAAAGTTTATGCCATAAAAATAAATTCCAATTTGAATTTACTTCTTCTGAGTGGCCTAGGGTTTTTAAGACAAGATAGAATTATAGGGTGTCAAAGGACAAATATAGACATAGATGTTTTAGAATCCTCTGCTTTTCTGATCTCAGAGCATGTGGTATTTAGTGTAATTGGATCCAGGGCAGATGAGTGCAAGCCCCACTCACCTTTGGAGTGAGGAAAACCAATTAATAAGCATGTGTACAAAAGTAAGATTAAACTTGCAAGGCAAGCCCGCTGCTTTCAATGACACTTAGAAAATACTAGTTATTGGCCGGGTGCGGTGGCTCACGCCTGTAATCCCAGCACTTTGGGAGTACAAGGCGGGTGGATCACCAGGTCAGGAGATACAGACCATCCTGGCTAACTTAAAAAAAAAAAAAATTATCATGGTGGCGGTTCCTGTGGTCCCACTACTTGGGAACTGAGGCAGGAGAATGGATTAACCGGAGGCAAAAAAAAAAAGGGAAAAGCAAAAACTAATTAGTGAGAGGGAAATTGTTTGTCAAATGGTTTGAGAATAGTACATACAAATGTGACAATGAAACATTGTTATTGGTTATGATCATATTGTTCTAGAAAGAAGTGGGGCTGCAGGTGCTTTCTACAGACAAAATGAATCCCAAATACATTTACCTAAGGCTTCCAGAAGTAATACAAATGTGTCTCTAAAAGCTCAGATATGTAGAGTAGTAGAATCCAATTTGAAATTTGTCTTGACCAAAGGAGTCTGCATTCTCTTCACTATAAATGAAACAAAATAATGGAGCTGTTAATAGAGATGAATACATAGAAGGTAATTTTTTCTTCTGTACTCATAAAACTCCAGGAGGGAAATGATGAAAGCCAAAAGCACAAAAAAAAAAAAAAATCCAAGGAAACAAAGTGCATTTTTAGTTTCCTAAATCAGAGGCCACAGAACATTTTCTATAAAAGGCCAGATATTTTAGGTTTAGTGAGCATGCAGTTGGTCTCTGGCAACTGCTGGTGTAGTGAGAAAGCAGCCATACACAAGTACGTAAATGAATGGGTGTGACTATGTTCCAAGGAGACTTTACTTACAGATGTTGAAATTTGCATTTCATGTAAGTTTCACACCATAAAATATTATTCTTTTAATTTTTCCCAACCATTTAAAAACGTAAAAACCAATTTGACCCATCTTGTACTGGATCTGAGACAATTATCTCCCAACAAGTTTTTTTTTTTTTTTGAGATGGAGTCCCGCTCAGTCGCCCAGGCTAGAGTGCAACGGCACGATCTCGCCTCACTGCAACCTTTGCCTCCCGGGTTCACGCCTTTCTCCTGCCTCAGCCTCCCGAGTAGCTGGGACTACAGGCGCCCGCCACCATGCCTGGCTAATTTTTGTATGTTTAGTAGAGATGAGGTTTCTCTGTGTTGCCAAGCTGGTCTCAAACTCCTGACCTCAGGTGATCTGCCTGCCTTGGCCTCCCAAAGTTCTGGGATTACAGGTGTGAGCCACCATGCCCAGGCCATTGTAAAGTTTTTATAAATTTATTATATAATGATGTTTTCCCCCACTGGTATCTCCTAGGCTTTTCTAGAATGTTCTGTGCTCTTGTAACGCTTTCTATTCTAACATCAATTGTTGTCATGCATTTATTAAGTGCTGACCATAAAGTGAAATGCTGGAGACAGACTGGAGAAAAAGAAATTATTTAACAAGAGGAAGAGAAAGAGGTACAGATGCTCCTGTATTTATTGAATTTCAACTTGCACACTTTCAGAGACACAAATGAGAGATACATATTCTGGAACAAAGCACCCTGGCTCTCTCCTCAGCATCCAAATGTACGTCAAAAGGTTCTGGGAGCTCTTTTAGTTTCTGCCCTTTTAAAAAAGAATTCCTCATTTTTCAATATATAGAATATTTGCTGTCTTCTGCGAGGTGTTGAGGAATTTTGACAGGAACCCCATCTTGTGTGATAACCTCAGAGGACCTGAAAGAAGAAAGTGTTACCAAGAAGTAGCAGAAGTGAAGGAAATATAGAAACAATTTTTAAAAATTGAAATAGGTCAGAAAAACAGTTGTAAGACCTTTGGCAGGAAGAATGATTTTGAGGACAAAGACACCATCATACAACCTGAAAGAAGTTCTGTACCTATGTAATAATAGCAAAAATCGAGTAGAGCTTCTATGTGTCCAGCTGTGTTTTAAGTGATTACACAATCTTATGTGTGTGCATATGCACTAACTTAATCACTACGAAAAAAGTGTTAATCAACTAATGAGCTCATGAGATGATTGATGAATTAGAGAAACTTGAAGTGTGTGTCTCCGGAATTAGCATCATAGGCCTATTTGTGTTAATTTATGAGAAGGAAACAAATCTGGTAAGTGTACCCAGTCATGGATAATAGTTCCATGGGTTTGCAGCTTTTGGCATCTGCCCAACCTTAAAGTAAGAGGCAGAACTGCAATTCCATTTTGGGGTGCTATTATGAATACTAAACCTTCTAAGGAATTCCCTGTGGTGCTTATGGGCAGATTACCAATTTCAGAAGATTTTTAGTGTATGAAATGAAACAAGCTGAATGTAGGCAAAGATGCCAGCCAACGCATGTATCAGTAAGGAGGACAATGAAAAGATTGACTCATACCTCACCTCAGTGGAAATCTGGGGGTTGCAAGCTTGTTTGGGACTTCTGGACATAGGAATAAAATCATAAATAGCTTTTAGAGCTTAACATATATTCAATCAGAAAGTGTAGTGGACTCTGTTGGTGCTCCGTCTGGAATATCTCAGCTCTTTTACCAATTCTGTGTGCCTGTCATATTCACCAGCATCTGTGTAGTTTGCTTCTAATGACCAACATCTGTGAATGTCCTATCGGGTTCTGGAGCAGTTGCCCTATACTCACAAAGAGGAGGAAGTGCCTGGGAGTTCACATCACCCTGGGGACATCCCACAGTCCATGACTGGCACTTGCAAAAATATTAAAGCCCAAATTTTTTGGCAAATGTGGGAGAAACTTTAGATGTAATTGATACCCCAGAGCTCCCCTCATGACCACAGTGAGACTGGGACTTTGCTAGTAATCACACTGTTACTTAGATTTATTCCCTATCCTACCCTGTTATGCTCACTCCTTACCAGTTTTCCTGGGAACCTGTTCTTAATAAATCACTTGCACATCAGTCCTCCTTATCTTATTATCTGCTTCTGGGGAACTGTAAAGCAACAAACACATATATTATTAAGAGAGAGAAATAGTGCAAGGCTTTGCCTTAAGTTAGCAATTTAAGATTGAATGAAAGAATCAACTGAATGAATAGATAGAAGCCACTCTTTTTTTTTTTTTCTTGAGATGGAGTCTTGCTCTGTTGCCCAGGCTGGAGTGCAATGGTGCAATCTTGGCTCACTGCAACCTCTGCCTCTTGGGTTCAAGCGATTATCCTGCCTCAGCCTCCCCAAGTAGCTGGGACTATGGGTGCCCACCACCACACTTGGCTAATTTTTCATATTTTTAGTAGAGACAGGTCTTCATTATGTTGGCCAGGCTGGTCTTAAACTCCTGACCTCGTGATCTGCCTTGGTCTCCCATAGTGCTGAGATTACAGGTGTGAGCCACTGCACTGGCCAGAAGCCACTCTTTAGCCTTGCAGTACTCATGTTGTAATTAGGGAAACAGGAAAAGGATAAAACATTGAAACAGTGACTATTACATTTTAGAGTTTGAAGGTCGTATAGTGAGACTGCCCACATAGTACAGCCTCTCTGGCTGATGGTAATCTGAGCTCAGCTTGTATATGGTCATGGAAGTAGATATCACCACCTCCAGCGAAAGTTGCCTTCCTTCTAGATTTGTTATAAGTCATTTCCTCCCTCCCTCCCTTCCTTCCTTCCTTCTATCCTTCCTTCTTCCTTTCTCCTTCCCTCACCCTCCCTTTCTTCCTTTTTTCTCTCCTTCCTTCTGTTTTATAGAGGCAGAATTCACAGGCCATAAAATTCATTCACTTAAAGTGAAAAATTCTATGATCTTTAATGTATTCAAAGTTGGCAAGTGCTATTACAATACATTTTAGAACATTTTCCTTAGCCTGTAAAGAAACACTGTACTCTTTAGCTGTCATGTTCTCAACTCCTCAGTCCCCATCTCTGAACTCCTAGCCAACCCTACATCTACTCTGTGGATTTGTTTACTCTTGACATTGCATTTAAATGAAATAATATAATATGTGGTCTTTTGTGACTTACTTCTTCCAATTAGCATACAATTTTCAAGGTTCACTCATGTGAATCACGTATTGGTATTTCATTCCTTTTAATGGCCAAATAATCTTCTATTGTATGGATAGATCACATTTTGTTTATCCATTTATCAGTTGATGGAAATTTGGTTTGTTTCTACCTTTTGGCCATTATGACTAATTCTACCAGAAACATTTGTCTGCAAGTTTTTGTGGACATATGTTTTCCTTTATGTTGGTTATTGCTTAGGAGTAGAATTGCTAGAATGGCTGGTAGAATTTCTTATATTCATCCAAAATCTGAGTCTTCATAACTTTCACACTTGGTTATTGTCCAGCTTTCTGTAGAAATATGGATAAGACCTTCTTATGCAAGACATCTCCCCAAATTATTCATCATCTTCATGTCCTCCTTCAACTTTCAAAGACTGAATATCTTCTGTTCTTTCAATCATTCTGCTGCTAAAATCCAAAATGGGACTTACAGAAATGCAAACTGATACCTGCAAAGCTGTCACATAATCTGTTATAATGTACAAAACAGCTTTCTTTTGTTCCAAATCTCAGACTTTCCCATCAAGTGGCTAAGTTTATTTTGCCAAGATGAGAGGCAACAAATTATTTTCTGAGTAAGAAGACTTTTCAATAGACTCTGCAGGAGTTTTCCTTTTGGAAAATCAGAGGACTAATGATTTGTGTAGTTTATATATACATTTGTCATTTCTTGACATGTTAATGTGAGAAAAAAGAATTCTGTGCTTCTGAAAAATAAAATTTGATGGAAATCAATTATTTTAAGAAATTTAAAAGAAGTCAATGTAGCATTCTTTTTACTCTTAGTCATGAAGACAATGGGGGAGAAAACTTGAGAAAACCACAGGAAAATGTAGCAAGTTACTTAGCAGGCTCTGGGTTGTGCTGAACTGGGCCAAATGTTATGGTCATTTCTTCTTCTGTGGCTATGAATGGATCTGATCCTTTCTTGTTAGTCATACACTTAGGAATATTTTCCACCTTCTTTTAATATTAAATCCAGAGCTCAGGATGGCTTCTGGCATTGTCTCATGCTATTTGCATGATGTTGGACAAGTCACCCAGCCTTTCTGAGTGTCAGTTTCTGCATTGTACTACCACATCATCTGTGGCTCTCAAACTGTGTTGCAAGGGATAATGACCAAGGGATCTTGCTAAAAATGTCAATCTTATGGCACTGCAAGGGATTCTACAAGTAGGTTTTGGGGAGGTCCTCACAATCTATTTTTAAAAACCCACCCAAGTGATGCTGATACCCACGGTCATGAAGACCATACCTTCAGAAATACTGACTAGCCACTTTTTTTCTGGTCCTTTTTCCCCTTGTTCTATATTCCACTGAAAGGCAGAAGAAATCTTATCATCTTTCGAGGCAATATATTTTCATCTGTGCTGTGTGCAAGGACATGAAGAAAGGAAGACAACCAAAGTTGAAATAACGAAAAAAGTCCCAGGCTGACGCTTAGATTCTGATTTATTAGAATGATTTTGACCAGAAAAATTTTAACCATAAAGCGGGGCTTCTCAACCTTGGCACTATTGACATTTGTGTCCAGGTCATTCTTTGTCTTGTGTTTGGATGTAGTTGGAGGGTCTCTCATGTGCAATGCAGAAAGTTGAGCAGCATATCTGGCTTCTTCCTACCAAATACCAGTAGCAGCTCCCCGCATCCTTCCTAGTTAAAACAACAAGAAATACCTCCAGTTACTGCCAAATGTGACTTCATAAAGTATAGTCCCAAAGAAAAGAATCAAGAAATCATGCATAGAGCAGTTTTCTTTGCTTGGTTCTTACTGCACAGCAAGGCAAAGGAGGCCCTGATAAACTGTTGGTGCTTGACCTTTTTGTACCAAGCATTCCTTGGGGATCTGGAACTCCCTGGCTCATCCTCTCTATTTACTTGATTAATAGAACACAGAGAGGTTAAGTAACTTGGCAGGAAAAGGACATTCTGTTTTATTTTTTTTCATTTTACTACACTCCTCACAACAAATTTTTAACGTTTGCTTTGTATGTTCTGCCCCATATCATAATTACAAGACAGATTAATTAGGTGGGGGAGGGGAACAAATATATGTGAAATTGTTTTGAAATCTGCAGGCACTAGAGTAATGCCAGGTGTCATCATTTGTACTACTCTTGAGCCTCTGAAGCTAGGTGTTTCTTGAGGTTACAAAAGTGGTTTCTTTGGGTGACTAGTCAAATACTCTATAGGACTCCATGGTGGTCAGTTCTGATCACACATATGGCCAATATTTACCCAGTCTGTTAGCCTTTTAACAATATGCCATGTTGTGTGGAGACCCACGTGTGTATGAATCTCCCATGGGGGGTGGAGACCCAGGGCTTAGCTCTACTCTTCTGCTGTGCAGAACTTTTTCTTTGTTCGCTTGGGTAGTGCAAGACCTACTTTACTGAAGGAAAATGTGTTGTTGGTGTGAGAGGCACTGCTAAGTGGAAATTATTAAAGGATGAATTCTTTATGTTTGTGAAAGATTTCTCCACCTTGGCACTCTAGACATTTGGGACCAGAACATTCTTTGTTGTGAAGGCTGTCCTGTGCAGAGCAGGACGTTTGGTAGCATCTCTGGCCTCCACCCACTGGATGCAAGTGACACCCTTCCCCTGCAGTTGTGGCAGCCAAAGATAGCTTCAGATATTGCCAAGTTTCTCCTCAGTGGCAAAATTTCTCCTGTTGAGAATCATTGGCCTAGGAGGTATGGATAGGACACCAGCAATCTAATGATCTAATGAAAGGGTCTGACTTGTCAAAAAGAGTCTCCACTTTCAAATGTACTGGAATGGTGCGCAAAGAGATTGGGGTCCGATTACCATTTACATTTCAACTCTACTATTTACTGGGTGTACAAAACAAGTTAATTATCCTCATAAACAAAATGAAGATAATCGTACTTTCCCTGCCTGGTTGTTTTGAGGATCCAGATATTTGCAGAGCATCTAGTTGAGCCTGTGACATTGGTGCTTAATGAATAGTGGATTGTTATCATTTCAAACAATAATTGTAGCACCTCCAGTGTTGGTGTTGCCATGGGAATTCTGCAGGCTTTAGACAACTGAAACACTGTTCAGAAGAAAGGAGATTATCATCAGAGGGATGAAGGCAACAGATTAACATTAGATAATGGATATAAATGAAAAATCATTTATTGATTCCCAAGCTGTTATTTGGAAAGTCATAGCTGGAGGGATTGTGGCCTCTCCTTTTTGCCTAATGACCAATCCTTGAATAGAACATTTATTTTAGAACTGTCTCTCTTTGGGTACCTTTAAAGGATATTCTCCTTGGCTCCCTGGCCCTGAGTAATAATTCTTCAGTGAAAATATCTAAATGACAAGAACAAGCTAAACTAATGATACCAAATAGAACCTACTTTAGTGGTCATTTTTTTCCTCACCCTTCATCACTAGTTTTCCTTCCCTGAATTCTAAGATCATCATATTCTCAACTCCAGATGATGCATAACTTTATGATTTTTTTTGTACTAGGATTTTAGGGTAAGGACAATGGTACTAGGCTGTGCCAGGGTGTTATCCTGTCTCTTCTCTATCTCTCCTATGTGACCACAACTCCAGGAACCGTGTCTGGAACCACCAGGAATTCCTCCTTCACTGGTCTTCAGCCCAGCTGTCTTCAGCTCGGGGTCATCTCCCTGAACTTATCTGGGAAAAAGGAATGACACCCTTCATTCTGTGTTAGATTTCCCCTATCTCAATATCACTGGAAAGGTTAAGTGGGTGGGAAAAAATTATGACTGTAGAGCAAGATGACAGTTGTCATGCTATTTTACCCCTAGTATGCTGAACTTCTGCCTAATTAGACGTCCTCCCTCAAAAGCATATTTGGTGTATCCACTGCCCCTGTCTGTACGTGTGGGTGAAGTCAGCCTTCGCACTGCCAATGCCAGGGACTCAGCAGAGCTAGGAGGTTCTTCAGTTACAGGGGACACATGATTTCAGACAAGGAAATCCTTAAGCTACTACTCCAGTTCTCCTTTCTGATCCTGGAGTTTGATTTCCTTAATTTTATTTTTGTAGTCCCATGGAAAAAACCTAAGACAAGAGAAAACTCTAAACTATGTATGTAGTTTGAGAAAACTGTTGGGAATTGTTCAGCAAACTTGAAGATATGCATGCCTATGAGCAATTATGTTCCTGGGTATCCTATAAATACACGTGCACATATGCACAAGATGGTATATATAATGATGTTCAAGCAGTGTTTTCAGTAGTCCGCAATTGATAAGGACATAAATGTCCATCAACAGTTAAAAAAATAAAAAGTAGTAAACACATGCAATGGAATACTAGACAGCAATGGGAATGAACAAACAACATCTACATACGGCAATATGGATGAACCTTAGAAACAGAATGTTGAGGGGGGATCTGGCAAGATAGCCAAATAAGAACAGCTCCAGTCCGCAGCTCCTAGTGAGACCAACAGAGAAGGCATGTGATTTCTGCATTTCCAACTGAGGCATGCTGTTTATCCATTGGGATTGTTTAGGCAGTTGGTGCAGCCCATGGAGAGTGAGCAGAGGCAGAGTGGGGTGCTGCCTCACCTAGGAAGTGCAAGGAGTGGGGGGCCTCCCTTTTCCAGCCAGGGAAGCCATAAGCAACTCTGCTATCCAGCATAGATACTATGCTTTCCTCATGGTTTTTGCAATCCGCAGACCAGGAGATTGCCTTGCGTACCTACATCACCAGGGCCCCAGGTTTTAAGCACAAAGCTGGGTGGCTGTTTGGGCAGACACTGATCTACCTCCAGGAGGTTTTTTTTTTTTGTAATCCTGTGGCATCTGGAACCCCAATGAGACAGAACCATTCACTCCCCTGGTAAGGCGGCTGAAGCCAGGGGGCCAAGTGGTCTTGCTCAGCAGGTCCCACTCCCATGGAGCCCAGCAAGCTAAGAACCACTAGCTTGAAATTTTCACTGCCAGAGCAGCAGTCTGAAGTTGACCTGGAGCAATCAAGCTTGGGTGGGGGGAGGGGCATCTGCCATTCTGAGGCTTAAGTAGGTGATTTTCCCAACTGTGTTAAGGAGGCCTGGAGGTTCAGACTGGGCAGAGTTCACCTGTGGCAAAGTGGCTGTGGCTAGACTGCCTCTCTAGATTCCTCTTCACTGGGCAGGGCATCTCTGAAAGAAAGGAAGCAGCCCCAGTCAAGGGCTTATAGATAAAACTCCCATCTCCCTGGGGCAGAGCACCTGGGGGAAGGGGCAGCTGTGGTGGGAACAGTTTCAGTGGACTTAAATATTCCTGCCTGCTGGCTCTGAAGAGAGCACTGGATTCTGACAAGGAGGGTTCTCCCAGCACAGTGCTTGAGCTCTGCTAAGGGATAGATTGCCTTCTAAAGTGGGTCCCTGACCCCTATGTCTTCTGACTGGGAGAGACCTCCCAACAGGGGTTGACAGATAGCTCATATAAGAGAGCTATAGCGGCATCAGGCTGGTGTCCCTCTGGGACAAAGCTTCCAGAGGGAGGAGCAGGCTAAGCTTCAAAAGGGAGGAGCAGGCAGCCATCTTTGCTGTTCTGTAGCCTCCACTTGTGACACCCAGGGAAATAGGATCGGAGTGGACCTCTAGCAAACTGTGGCAGAGCTGCAGAAGAGGGACCTGACTGTTAGAAGAAAAACTAACAAATAGAATGCAAGAATATCAACATTAACAATAAGGACCCCCACACAAAACCCCATCCAAAGGTCAACAGTGTCAAAGATCAAAGGTAGATAAATACATGAAGATGAGAAAAAAACAGCGCAAAAATGCTGAAAATTCCAACAACCAGAATGCCTCTTCTCCTCCAAATGACTGCAACTCCTCTCCAGCAAGGGCACAAAACTGGACGGAGTTTGATAAATTAGACAGAAGTAGGCTTCAGAAGGTGGGGAATAACACACTCCTCTGAGCTAAAGGAGCATGTTCTAACCCAGCATAATGAAGCTAAGAACTTTGACAAAAGGTTACAGAAACTGCTAACTAGAATAACCAGTTTAGAACAGAAGATAAATTACCTGATGGAGCTGAAAAACACAGCACAAGAACTTCGTGAAGCATATACAACTATCAATAGCTGAATTGATCAGAAGAAAGGATATCAGGGATTGAAGATCAACTTACTGAAATAAGGCAGAAAGACAAGATTAGAGAAAAAAGAGTGAAAAGGAACAAACAAAGCCTCTAAGAAATAAGGGACTAAGTGAAAAGAGCGAACCTATGCTTGATTAGGGTCCCTGAAAATGACAGGGAGAATGGAACCAAGTTGGAAAACACACTTCAGAATATTATCCAGGAGAAATCCCACAACCTAGCAAAACAGGCCAACATTCAAATTAAGGAAATAGAACACCACTAATATTCCTTGAGACGAGCAACACAAGATAAATAACCATCAGATTCTCCAAGGATGAAACAAAGAAAAAAATGTTAAGGTCAGTAAGAGAGAAAGGTCAGGTGACCTACAAAGTGAAGCCCATCAGACTACAACAGTGGATCTCTCTGCAGAAACCCTATAAGCCATAAGACAGTGGGGACCAATATGCAACATTCCTAAAGGAAAGAATTTTCAACCAAGAATTTCATATCTAGCGAAAACAAAGCTTCATAGATGAAGGAGAAATAAAATCCTTTCCAGACAAGCAAATGCTGAGGGATTTTGTCAACAGCAGGCCAGCCTTACAAGAACTCTTGAAGGAAGCGATAAATATGGAAAGCAATAACTGGTACCAGCTACTGTAAAAACACACTATAATATAAAAACCAACAACATTATGAATAAATCTTATCAGCTAATGTGCAAAATATCTAGCTAGCATCATGATGATAGGATCAAATTCCCACATGAGAACATTAACCTTAAATGTAAATGAGGTAAATTTTCCTGTTAAAACACAGAGACTGGCAAATTGGATAAAGAATCACCCATTGGTGTGCTGTACTCAGGAGACTCATCTCACATGCAAAAACACACATCGGCTCAAAATAAAGTCATGGAGGAATATTTATCAAGCAAACAGAAAGCAAAAAAAAAAAAA
>NW_026652300.1:6233336-6421851 GCF_009828535.3 Hylobates moloch | reverse complement strand
AAAAAAAAAAAAAAAAAAAAAAAAAAAAAAAAAAAAAAAGCAGGGACTGGAACCCTAGTCTCTGATAAAACAGACTTTAAACCAACAAAGATTAAAAAAGAAGACAAGAAGGGCATTACATAATGGCAAAGGGATCAATTCAACAAGAAGAGCTAACTCTTCTAAATATATGTGCACCCAATACAGGAGCACCCAGATTCATAAAGCAAGTTCTTAGAGACCTACAAAGAGACTTAGACTCCCACACAATAATAGTGGGAGACTTTAAGACCACACTGTTAATATTAGACAGATCAACGAGACAGAAAATTAACAAGGATATTAGGGACATAAACTCAGCTCTGGATGAAGTGGACCTAATAGTCATCTACAGAACTCTCCACTCCAAATCAACAGAATACACATTCCTCTCAGCACAACATAGCATTTTTTCTAAAATTGACCACTTAATTAGAAGTAAAACACTCCTCAGCAAATGAAAAAATGAAAATCATAACAGTCTCTCAGACCACAGTGCAATCACATTGGAACTCAGGATTAAGAAACTCACTCAAAACCACACAAGTACATGGAAATTGAACAACCTGCTCCTGAATGACTACGGGGTACATATTGAAATTAAGGCAGAAATCAAGAAGTTCTTTGAAACCAATGAGAACAAAGAGACAACGTATCAGAACCTCTGGGACACATTTAAAGCAGTGTTAAGAGGGAAATTTATAGCACCAAATACCCACATCAGAAAGTGGGAAAGATCTAAAATTGACACCCTAACATTGCAAAAGAACTAGAGAAGCAAGAAAAATAATATTCAAAAGCTAGCAGAGGACAAGCAATAAGTAAGATAGAACAGAACTGAAGAAGAGACATGAAAAACCCTACAAAAAAAATCAGTAATTCCAGGAGATGGATTTTGAAAAGATTAACAAAATAGATAGACCGCTAGCCAGACTAATAAAGAAGAAAATAGAGAAGAATCAAATGGACTCAATAAAAAATGATACAAGGGATATCACCACTGATCCCATGGAAATAAAAACTACCATCAGAGAATACTATAAACATCTGTATACAAATAAACTAGAAAATCTAGAAAAAATGGAAAAATTCCTGGACACATACACCCTCCCAAGACTAAACCAGGAAGAAGCTGAACCGCTGAATAGACCAAAAATATGTTGTGAACTTGAGGCATTAGTTAACAGCCTACCAGCAGAAAAAGCCCAGGACCACATGGATTCACAGCTGAATTCTACCAGAGGTACGAAGAGGAGCTAGCACCATTCCTTCTGAAACTATTCAAAACAACAGAAAAAGAGGGTCTCCTCCCTAACTCATTTTATGAGGTCAGCATTATCCTGATAACAAAACCTGGTAGAGACACAATAAAAAAAGAAAATTTCAGCGTCTGGGAAGTAAGGAGCACCTCTGCCCGGCCACCCATCGTCTGGGAAGTGAGGAGCGCCTCTGCCCAGCCACCTATCGTCTGGGAAGAAGTGAGGAGCGTCTCTGCCTGGCCGCCCCATCTGGGAAGTGAGGAGCGCCTCTGCCCGGCCGCCCCGTGTCTGGGAAGAAGTGAGGAGTGCCTCTGCCCAGCCGCTCCATCTGGGAGGTCTACCACGGAGGCCAGAAGCAATGTGGGGGCTGGACGTGGTGGCTCACGCCTGTGGTCCCGGCACTCTGGGGGGCGAGGCGGGTTGATCACTTCGGGCCAGGAGTTCGAGACCAGTCTGGCCAACTTGGTGAAACATGAAAAATACAACAGACAAACCAACCAACCAACTCAGTGACAACAAAACAGGTCTACCCTAGAGTCATACTCTAATTTTTTCTATTTTCCTCCCTTTCTGATCCTTTATCCCACTTTCTTTTTCTTCCTCTTCCTTCTCCCTCTTCTTTGTCAAATAGAGGATTGAGTTATTATCACTGATCCATATAAAGCCCCTCTCTCATTTATTTTAACTCCCACCCCCCATTTCTATTCCCCGACTTCCCATGTGCAACCTTCCTAATATGTTTGATACGCATCTTTTTGTTTGTATGTATTTTTAGAAAATGTTTATTGTTTTTGTGTGCAAAAAAAATTAAGAAAAAAAAAGAAAATTTCAGGCCAGTATCCCTGATGAACATTGATGGGAAAATCCTTAATAAAATAGTGGCCAACTGAATGTAGTGGCACATAAAACAGCTCATCCACCACGTTCAAGCTGGCCTCATCCCTGGAATTCAATGCTAGTTCAACATACACAAATGAGAAAATGTAATTCATCACATAAACAGAACCAATGACACAAAAGACAACATTATTATCTCAACAGATGCAGAAAAGGCCTTCAATTAAATTCAACACCATTCATGCTAAAAACTCTCAATAAACAGTATTGATGGACCATATCTCAAAAAAATAAGAGCTATTTATGACAAACCCATAACCAATATCATACTGAATAGTCAAAAGCTGGAAGCATTCTCTTTGAAAACTGGCACAAGACAAGTATGCACTCTCTCACCACTCCTATTCAACATATTATTGGGAGGTCTGGCCAGAGCAACCAGGCAAGAAAAAGAAATAAAGGATTTTCAAATAGGAAGAGAGGAAGTCAAGTTGTCTCTGTTTGCTGATGACATGATTTTATATTTAGAAAACACCATCATCTCAGCCCCAAAACTCCTTAAGCTGATAAGCAACTTCATCAAACTCTTAGGATACAAAATCAGTGTGCAAAAATCACAAGCATTCCTACATACCAGCAATAGACAAGCAGAGAGCCAAATCATGAGTGAACAATTGATACAAAGAGAATAAAATACCTACGAATCCAACTTACAAGGGATGGGAAGGACCTCTCCAAGGAAAACTACAAACCACTGCTCAAGGAAATGAGAGAAGACACAAACAAATGGAAAAAAATTCCATGTTCATGGATGGGAATAATCAATATTGTAAAAATGGCCATATTGCCCAAAGTAATTTATAGATTTAATGCTATTCCCATCAAGCTGTCATTGACTTCCTTCACAGAATTAGAAAAAAGACACTTTAAATTTCATATATGTCAGGTCTCTGAGCCCAAGCTAAGCCATCATATCCCCTGTGACCTGCACGTATACATCCAAATGGCCTGAAGTAACTGAAGAATCACAAAAGAAGTGAAAATAGCCTGTTACTGCCTTAACTGCTGACATTACCTTGTGAAATTCCTTTTCCTGGCTCATCCTGGCTCAAAAGCTCCCCCACTGAGTACCTTGTGACCCCACACCTGTCCACCAGAGAACAACCCCCTTTGACTGTAATTTTCCTTTACCTACTCAAATCTTATAAAAGGGCCCCTCCCCTGTCTCCCTTTGCTGATTCTCTTTTCGGACTCAGCTCGCCTGCACCCGAGGTGAAATAAACGGCCTTTTTGCTCACGCAAAGCCTGTTTGGTGGTCTCTTCACACAGATGCGAGTGAAAATATGGAACCAAAAAGGAGTCTGTGTAGCCAAGACAATTCTAAGCAAAAAGAACAAAGCTAGGGTCATCATGCTACCTGACTTCAAACTATACTACAAAGCTACAGTAACAAAAACAGCATAGTACTGGTACCAAAACAGAGAGCTAGACCAATGGAACAGAATAGAGGCCTTATAAATAACACCACAATCTACAACCCTCTGATCTTTGACAAACCTGACAAAAACAAGCAATGGGGAAGGGATTCACTATTTAATAAATGGTGCTGGGAAAACTGGGTAGCCATATATAGAAAACTGAAACTGGACCCCTTCCTTACACTTTATAGAAAAATTAACTCAAGATGGATTAAAGTTATTTCTCCTAATGCTATCCCTCCCCTTGCCTCCTACCCCCTGATAGGCCCTGGTGCATGGTGTTCCCCTCTCAGTATCCATGTGTTCTCATTGTTTAATTCCACTTACAATTGAGAACATGCAGTGTTTGGTTTTCTGTTCCTGCGTTAGTTTCCTGAAAATGATGGTTTCCAGCTTCATCCAACTCCCTCTAAGGACATGAATTCCTTTTTATGTCTGCATAGTATTCCACAGTGTATACATGCTACATTTTCTTTATCCAGTCTCATTGATGGGCATTTGGGTTGGTTCCAAGTCTTTGCTATTTTAAGTGGTGCTGCAATAAACATACATGTGCATGTGTCTTTATGGTAGAACGATTTATACTTCTTTAGGTATATAGTCAGTAGATGACAGTTTTAAGAGGCGATTTACTCAAGGGTAATGATCAAAAGACTATGGTTAAGGTTTTAAAGACCCAGGGACCCATCTGGTATTGTTTAAATATATTAGTAATTAAATGGTATTTTTAGGGAAAGGGATTTTTAGCTTTGGGGGCTTAACGGCAAACATGATGGTAAAAAAGTTCTAAGTCTGGGGTGTTTACCTTTGGGAACAGACCACAGTGATGTAAAAGTCCCTAAACTGGACCTTGTCCAGGCCACTGATTTGCATCTGTATACACATGCCACCCCCCATCTCCCACAAGTTGCCCTGGCTGCAGTTCTTTGAAAGATGCCAGATGGTGAAGCTCAAGTTGCTCCTCTGTCTTATTTCAAGGGTCTTTGATGACTTCGCACTAACGGTTGCTTTTAGCAGCAGAACAGACTGAAAGTAAAGAGGGAACTTTAGTGTGTCATTTTTCCAGCTCTGCTTGGACATGTCACAGAGCATGGAAGGCCTCCAAGGTGAAAGGGCATGCTCTTTTCTCCCACATTGCAGAAGAAAGGAGATTTGGGTAGGTCAGGCTGCAGGGAGAATGAGAAACTTGGGCAAATAGTTCAATTGACTTTCTCATAAGACAAGCAACACTCTGTTTGGAAGTTCTTGCTTTGGGCAGGGGGTCGATTTTAAATTTATTTTTATTTTTTATTGCAGTATAAAATGCACATAGTTTGAAGGGTATAAAATACTTCAGTCTGAACTGTACTGCTCAGTGAATATTTACATATGAATGTACTCCAGTAGCTGCCATTCAGATCAAGATACAGGCTATTTCTAATACCCTAGAAGATTCCCTTGTATCACCTTCCTAGTCAATACCACCTTCCCACTTTGGTAACCACTTTATGGCATCTATCACCATGGGTTCCACTTGCTTATTGCACTTAAGCATTTCAATTTCAGTTATAGAATAAGTGAAATCTTAGGTTGTACTCTTGTGTCTGATTTCTCTCTCTCAACATGTTTGTGAGATTAATTCGTTCATTCTGTGCATCAGTAGCATTTTCCTGTTTATTGCTGAGTAGTATTCCATCATGTGTACAGACTACAGTTGGTTTGTCATGCAGCAGTCGATGTGTATTTCCACTGCTTTTATTTGGGGCAATTATGCCTCAAGACAGTATGAACATTTTTGAATATGAGACTATTGTGCTCTGTATATCTAGCAGTGGAATATGCCGGATCAGAGGGCAGGTCTACGATTGACTTCAGCAAATATAACCATACGGTTTTCCCGGTGGATAAACTATCATGAGACTATCTAACGGTAGATTGCTCAGGACACTTGCACCGCGGCTTCACATTCCCACTGCTAATTACAATTATGCTGCAAATTGTTTTCAAATATTACGTGCCAGTGGACAGTTCATTTAACTAATTGTAAGGGTTGTAACTCAGATACCACACCCCATTTTTCTGCCCCTTCCGCTTACACAGACCAGGTGGAGAGTTATTCAGCCAGTTCAGTAGAGTGGGACCCTAAGAAATAGGCACAAGCTACCCTCAAACACATCTTCCACTTTGTAGCCACTCTTCTGTGGCTTGCATAGTTCATGGGTATGGAGTCTCCACTCTGGCCCTAGGCCCTGCCTTTGGGAAGTTGGACATAAATTACAACTGTGGAGGGAACTCGGTGATCTTCTGCAAGGTGTTTTAAAATGCAGATTTCCATAAGGGGATTTCGGAGTAGAGGCCAGTTTAAGAGTTATTCCGAACCTACACGGAACAGCAACCCGCTCAGCCTTGTCCCCTCAGCATTTCCCCTGGGCAGCATGACTTGGTTCCTCTAGTCCTGACCTCTCCAAGGGCCTGCCGGTGTTCCAATAAAAACTTCTGCGAGACTCTAACAGAAGGCGGCTTTCTAGAAAGGTAAACTCTGCCCTCCCGGGAGAAAGCTCTGAATCTCTTGCAGGGTCGGGCCCACACCTCCCTCAAAGGTAGTGAAAGTCTCTTTCTTGGAAACCCAAGTTCGCCTTCTCGTTGGCATTGAAGGCTTTGTCAGTCGCCCCCTCAGCAGCCGGGGTACCACGGGCCTGGGTATTGTGACAGGAGGCAGGAGGGCCGGCTGGCGGGGCACCTGTGATGGGCGCACGTCCAGCCTCGACAGCCCTCAACAGCTGTCAGCTGCGGCGACCTCATGGACCAGCCAAGAGCGGAAGGAATTAAACGTCCGCCCATCGCATCAGAAAGTGCCGATTCCCCCCCTTCCCTCACCCCCCCCCCCCCCCCCCCGCCTCATTCCCCCCCCCCCCCCCCCCCCCCCCCTTCTCTACCCTCTTCTTCGTCCCCTTCCCCCTTCGCGCTGCCGCCTTCCCCAGGTCCCCAGCAGCTCCGGGGCCGAACAGACTCGGCTGCTCCTCCTTCCCATCCTGTCCCCTCCCCTCTCCTGCCCGCCTCCTCCCCCTTTTCCCCCTCCTCCCCTTCCCCTCTTCATGCTACCGCCTTTTCCAGGTTCCCATAGGATCTGCTGTGGAACTCAGCCGACTAAGCAGGTCCTCTTCCTCCCCCATGCCCCCTCGCCTTTTGCCCCCTCCCCCTCCTGCCACCTCCTCCCCCTCTTGCTACCCCCTCCGCCTCCTCCCCTTCCCACTTCAAGGGTGCCGCCTTCCCCAGGTCCCCACCACCTCTGCGGCTGAACGCAGCCGACTTGGCTGCCCCTCCTCCCCCTCGCCTTCCTGCCTCCCTTCCCTCTTCCCCTTCCTGCCTCCCCTCCCCACTCCTGCCCCCTCCTCCCTCCTCCCCCTCCTCGCCTTCCTCCCCCTCATCCCCCTCCTCCCCCTCCTCCTCCTTCTTCCCTTCCTCCTTCACGCTGCAGGTCCCCACTGGATTCGCGGCGAAACTGCAGCAGCCTCGGCCGCGCCAGGCGACCCCTTCCTCCTCCTCCTCCCCCACCGCCTTCTCCACACTTGGCCGCTTCCCCGCCCTCCTCCTCCCATACCTCCAGGTTAGCGCTGCAGCCTTCTCCAGGTTCCCACGGGCTCCGCGGCGGGAAGCTGTACCAGGGGCGCTTTGCACAGCACTTGGCACGCACGGAGCGGGGCTTGCCCCCGGGGGTCTGCCCCGGTATGGCAGTGAAGTAGGGGGGACTCAGAGACACACTGTGACCCTAGGTTGCGCCTAAGGCGCGCCACTCCTCCCAGTGGCGACGTGGGGCACCCACTATACTGCGTGGAGAAGCCCCAGCTACACCACGCGGTGAGTATCCCGACGCACAGAGGCCACAGGGGGCGCCACTGGGCCGCTCCAGGAGGGGACGGTGGGGGACGATGGGAGTCGAGTTTCCCTGCGGGTCCGCGGTAGAGGGGCTGACATGTGGCCGGGTCCGTTACCCTGAAGTGCTACCTGCTTAGTAACTCAGCGACGCTTCTCGAAATCCTTTAGAAGGTACGGGGGAGCCCCAACCCTGGAGTCGTGTTTCTTTGCCCCAGCGCCGTGGTCACTGCGTCTGGGACCGGGGCTGGACTCTGCGCTGCCACCTCACTAAAAGGGCTGACAAATGGGGTTCCTGGGGTTGGGCTTAGGTTGCTCATTAAGTCTTCAGTGAGGTGTGTTGAAAGGGCGGGAGTAAGACTGGGCATGATCCCACGACCCGTCTCGTGTGGTGCTGAGATTGCTAGAGAAATGCTGCAGGGAGAGTTGGAAAGGGAGTGCATTTCCCTCCTACTTTGTGGTAGGACAGAATGTTGCACGTTATCATTAACACTGCACATTAATACAAGAAAATATCAAGGGCTCTTCCGTCACACCTTCCCCTTCCCTTATGGCGGCTTCTGTTCATCCCTGTTCACACAGATTTACTAGGAACCTACTATGTGCCAGGGACTGTGCTAGGTGCTGCAGGTACTGCAGGAAACATAGCAGACCCAAAGCTCATGGGATTTGCCCTCTTTGAAGGAGTCAAGATTTCAAGATTAACGACCAGCCAAATCCAGATACCAGACTGAGTATATTTTTTGAGAGATAGAAGAGAAAGGAAAAAAGGAAAGTTGCTTCTGAGGAATGAGTACTACTTCTGAAGATTTTGAATGCCCCCTCCCAGGAAGGGGGACACCGAGAAGGTTTACCTTACTTGTCTTCAGACATTGATTCTACTTGTAAGATGTGTCGTTTTGAGAGGGGACATTGCAGTTGTTCTGTCATCTGCTAATTTACTGAGTTTTTCTTGATTTGAACTGTTGATATTGGACACGCTGACTGCCAACTTTAAAAATTGGACAAAAGCAGACAGAAAATTCACAAGACTCATCATTTGCAAGTTCTTTTAAGTCTTTAATTATTACAAAAAAGTATTGTCTCAAAGGTATCATCTCAAGCCAATGGCATTTCAACTGTTGGCCATTGCACAGTGGTTCAAGCATTCAGACATGGCAGTCAAATTAAGAGACAAGGATTTGAGTCCTAGCCTCGCTACACAGCCTAGATGTGTGGCCCTGAAACACACATAAAGTCAGTGCTTTGGTTTCCTCATCTTTTAAATGGATATGATAATAAGATCTCTCTCACAGAGTTGTTTTAAGGATTAGGTAAGATAATATATGCAGAATAAGCAGGGCTCATAGAAAATATTCAATAAATATTGGCTATTGTTATTACTCTAAGTCAGACTAAATATTTCTGAGAGCTTTAAATCAGTGATTAAACACTGAAGTGCATAATGAGCATCAAGCAAATGCTTTAAGTGACCAAGCATTTAGAGTCACACACAATATATTCCCTGATTCTGGCCTCTACCCTTTTGGATTTTCTGATTCTGTTGTGAATATGGTCTCAAAACAAGCAGAATGAATATTATGAAAGTAGGTGCACAGGAGCCTCAAAGAAGAACTAACTCAAGAATGAGGGCCCAGGGGGCAGCACATTTTAATTTAAGGTAACTTTGGAAAGGAATGAAATATAGAACTCCTAGCATGCATACACATAAGCACTTAGACAGACAAGATAGTGCTATAACTTTGTAGCTGTGTTGTCTAAAATGTAGAAGTGTGTTTGTATCAGTTAGCTATTGCCATGCTAATGCTGTAGAACAAACTACTCTTGAAATTCAATGGATCCGTCACATATTCTAGTGGATCTGTGGGTCAGCTAGGGTTGGCTTACCTAGATAGAGCTCAGCTGCTTGACCAGAGGTCAAAGTGTCATGGCTCTTCTATTAGTTCTGTCCCATGTATATCTATTCTAGGGCCCAGGCTGGCTGCATCTAGCCAGGAAAGTTAAGCAATGGCAAAGGCACAAGATGGCAAGTGGAATTAACGGAAGACTCTTGAGACATAGGCAGGAATTTGCACACTGTTGTCTCCACCCACCTGGCACTGGCCATGGCAAGTCACATGTCAAAGCCTAACTTCAGTGTGTGGGGAATGCACTCCTTCCATGATTGGGCTGTGGTAAGGATGTGAAGCAATATGGGAAGAAGAGATGGGGAACTGATTCACTTTACCTTGGTATTGAATCAGATTCTCCTGAGAATACAGACATTTTTAAGAAGGTACAAATCTATCCTGATTTTTTTTTCGATTTCTTTTACTATTTCTATTTCTGTTATGGATGTTGATATCTATTTCATCATGATCCAGTTAAATGACAAAGGCAGGGTTTCGAGGTTCTGTCACTGGTATCAGTTCCCATGAATCCACAGTGATTGGATGTAAGGCTGAGTAGACATAAAGGGAACATAGAAATAGACTGAATGATATTAGCATTTAAACAGAATTGCCACAGTCGTCCCCTGTTTCCTTCCATTTAGCTGCCCTGGTTCCTCAAACTATCAAAAGGAAACCATCTAGAATCACCTCTCTTTAGAGTTCTTAAATTTACTTTTAAATTGACAAATATTAAATATATTTATGATGTACAGTGTGATGTTTTGAAATATGTTTGCATTGTGGAATGGCCGAATTGAGCTAATCAACGTATGCATTACTTGACATACTTATTTTTTTGTGGCGAGAACACTTAAAATCTATCGTCTTAGCAGTTTTCAAGTATACAATACATTGTTATTATCTATGGTCACTATGTTGAACAAGGCATATGAATTTATTCCTGCTGTCTAACTAAAATTTTGCATCCTTGACCAGCATCTTCCTGGAGATTTTTTTATGTGCTTCTCTTTACTAGTGTCACTTTAAAAAGATTTCTGAATTTAGCTACTGTTTGAAAACCTAGAAGAAATTAAAGGTGATGTGATTTACGAAGGGAAGAGTAATATGTTAATCCACTAGAGGCAACATTTGGCAATTAGATTGTTAATCTGATCAGTTTGACGTGTAAGTGAATAAGCTACATTAAAAGCAATGTACTTAATATACACACACAGAATCTCCTTTTTAAAGTTTGAACACCTTCACTTGATTGGACAGTTACCAGTCCAGTTTTCTTTTTTCTTTCCTTTCAGTTTGTTGTGTATGTGATCATATCTGGTAGACTGTCTGCTATATTACAGTAGCTCAGTTCTTAAATTAGGGGTTAGAAAACTATGGCCTACAGGCCTAATCCAGACCACTGCCTGTGTTTCCTGTGAACTAAGAATCAGTTTTACATTTTTAGATGGTTGAAAAAATACCAAAAGAATATTTCACAACATGTGAGCATTATATGAAATGCAGATTGTAGATTTTAGTGTTCATAAAATAAAGTTTTATTGGAACACAGGCATGCGCATTCACTGACATATTATCTTTGGCTTCAGAGTTAAATGGTTAGTTGCAATGGACTGCATGACTTGCAAGCCCAAAATGTTTACTATAGCCCTTGACAAAAAGTTTTCCTATCTCCAGTCTAAAGCTATATATCAAATTACCATAGACAATGTGGATAGGTCTATTGTTAAATCAGTATGAAGGCAAAAAAAAAAAAAAAAGACACATTTTTGGTATGGAGTGGAAGGCTGGGTATACTTTAGATAAGGACAAAATATCAGTGAGAGTATTCATGGATTTACCAGTATATGTGGAGAGCTGGGTATGTGTGTAGCACTAGCACTAAGGGAAAAAATTTTAAAAAGGATAGCATCCAATTTTTACTGTAAGGATTCCTCTTGAATGACAAGATGCATCTGCAAGTATAGTGTCTGAAACCTGTTTAACTTGTCCATTCTCTACATCACTGGAAAATGCTTTAAAAATGTTAAGTTAAAAATAGCATCAGTTTCATGGTTTATTTTGCAATTATTCTAGGCAGAATAATTTTCATAAACATTGCTGTTCTTAACATTGCAAAGGGGAGTCTTAAACTCAGAAAAGTGTCATTTACTCATTGGTTTAAAATACCAGTTCTTCTTGTGGATGTATTTAAGATTTTTACATTACTGTATCCAGAACTCCCTCAGAGGCAAGAATTTAAAGGGCCTCCAGGAACGACTCTAAAAACACCTTTCTCCTGTTCTTTAAACTCTGTGTAGCTCACTGAGCACTTAGCCATAAGAGCTAGGGGTTAGCCAGCTCCGGGTCCTGCCAATGCAGTCTTAAAGTAAGACAGTCTTAAAGTAAGTCTTGTGACCCTTTGAATGAAGATGTCTTAACAGCTTTAGCTCTACACCATCGTCTCCTGCTATCATTTCCTGCAGGTCTTGCCTTAGATCTCAATGGCTTCCTGAATAAATGTCACCGTGGTGTCTTCTAAGAGGGTCTCACAGAGGCTTACAAAACCACGGCTCCCACTGGATTGAAAGCATAATGTCCACGAGTCTTTGTTTCAATGAACTGTGCAGGAGGATGAATCTGAAATTTTCTTTGGTTTTGAAGCAAGGGTCTAGGTCAGGGCACTGAACAGGGAACCAGGAAAATGTTTCTGAGGGTGGGGATGGAATGACCCCAGAGGAAGAAATTCCAGTTGAAAATAGAAACTGGGTCACCACGCTTGTGAGAGCCACAGCATCCTAGACTTGGAAACTGGCAACCTGTGGCCTGTGAAGGCTGCTACCAGAAGTCTATGGACTGGCCTGAAAAAGGCTGTTGTGTTTTATGGCAAACCCAAATTGAAACAGGGTTTATCTAGTTTCACAGATGTGCTCTGCTGGAGAATTATGTGGAAATGACTCAACATCATATATTTGTCATATTGACTAATGGTTATTTCTTTAGTAGAAAAAGACAATTTGGGAACAATATTTTCTTGAGAAATATAATATATGTATACATGATGGAAGCAGTTTCCAAATTAGCATAAGAATACTCTCCACTAGTGGTTAAGGGGAAAGGGTTATTTTGTTGCAGCTGTATAATATCCCCTCATTAATTAAACAAAAAGCCCTTAATTAATGATTATTCCTTAAATGACAAATCTGTAATTAACTTGGAAATGGCCACAATATTATCATGTTGCTAAGAAAAGTGGTGGTTTTTTAACTAGTCTAATGTAATTCCAGATTATATGTAAAGAGAACTTAATGTCTAGAAATGTTTCTTTAGCTCCAAAAGGCTGCGGAGTAGGATTTCATTTTGGGAAGTTGCCTTTGCTTGATTCACCGTATGATCCAAATTTGAAGGAGACCAGGAGTTTTGTCTGCAAATAAAATAAACAATATGTGCTCTGAAGTGTTTTGTTTTGGTGGGAGGGTGGTTAGTGGTGGAGCAAGGTAGAATTGATGGCTTTTGGCTTTAATCAGGAAAATGTTACATGATGTCTATGGGTTGGTTATTGCAAATTTTAAAATAGTATATTATGGTGGAGGAAGTTGTCATTTTGGGGACTGTTTTTCAGAGGTTTTGTGGTAACTTTTATTTATTACTTAAAAATTGTAACATTACAGATACTGAAATTCTGGTATAGAGATAGGATTTTGTTAAAAGAGAGATATATTTTTGATATGTCTTTTGTATCTGTTTGTGAAAGTACAGTGCCTTCCAGAAATCCGTAGAAACAGAAAATAGATTAGTGGTTTATTGGGGCTGTGGTTGGGAAAGGGGAGTGACTGTCATTGAGCCCCATAGATGTTATTGAAGTGACAAAAATATTCTCAAACTGGATTATGATGATTGTTACCCAACTCAGTAAATTTACAGGTGAAGTTTAGAGAATATAAATTACATTTCAATGAAGTTGTTTTACAGTATGCATTAATAAAAGGATCAAAACTTATTGACAAATGAAGAATTAAAATTAATCTTATGCACTCAAACTTGAAAATATTAGTAATTATGTATTTTTTTCTAGGCCACCTCTTAGAAAATTCAGAAGGTAATAAATGAGGGAAAACACAGTTTTTTAAAAATGAGTAATTCAGGATTCAGCTATCTGACCACACACCCATTTGTAGTTAACATAGAAACATCCCACTGAACTAGAATCCAGACTTCTAAGAAACTCAGCTTTCTAAAATCAAAAGCAAAAACACATCTGAGCAGCCACTAGGATTGTTTACAGAATTTGGTAAAAACATTGCAAAACTGAATTAATGATGGCTACACAATTTGGTACATTTAAGAAAATATCATTGAATTATACACATACAATTGGTAAATTTTATGCTGTATAGATTATACTACAATGAAGTTATCTTTCTATAAATATATCATTATATATTTATGTTTATTATATATGCATATATACACATAAATATATAATTATAATATATAAACATATATAAACATACATATATAAACATAAGTATATGTTTATTTTATATATATACTTATATATAAGTATATATAGTTATATGTTTATGTATTATTACTTATAATAATATATAAATTTTATCTATAAGATATATAATATGTATATATACTGAATGACCCAGGCCCAATAACTGTGTCCTACATAGGGAAGTCACAGCAACAGGGCTATGACCTTATCCTCCTCCTCTTATTTTAGAATTTTTGTAATATTTTGGCCTTAACTATGTGACACTGAAATTTGCTTGGGACTGTTGAAAGCATTCCCTTTGTTTAAAGAGGCTCTACTAAAAACAACTTTTCACTCAATTTTTTGCTTTGTTTCTCTTTGCTTTTTTTCTGTCACAGTGCTAACACCTTATTCCCATTTTAACTTCATTGCCTTTTTTGTTTTTGAAAATTTTCTAATTTCTATTTATCATTCTCTTGCTCATCATGGTCGTTCAGACACTGTGGTTCTGTTCATGTGAATTTTTAGTCTCATGGCAATCAGTAAGGCTGTCTTGTGAGAGCCAGAAATGTGTTCATTAACTTGAGAGGCCTTCCTAATAAATTGTCAACCATGGACACACAAAGCTATGTAGGAACATCTTGCTCTGTAAACCCAAAGTATAACATCATTTGTTGAAAGGCTCTTTTGAAATATATAATTCACATATGTTACAATTCACCCATTTAAAGTATACAATTCAGTGGCTTTTAGTATATCCACAGAGTTGTACAACCTTCACAATTAGCTAACTTTAGAATATTTTTGGTGCCCCAAAACAAACTCCATGCCACTAGCAGTCACTCTCTTTTTAAAATCTCTTCCACCAATGCTACTCTGATTCTCTGATAACCATTAATTTGCTTTTTGTGTCTGAATTTGCCTGTTCTTAACATTTTACATAAATGGAATCATACAATACATGGTCCTTTGTGACTGTCTCCTTTCACTTAGTATGTTGTTAAGGTTCATCCATGTTATAGCATATATTAGTATTTCATTCCTTTTTATTGCCATATAATATTTCATTGTATGGAAACATCATACTTTGTTTATCCATACATCAGGTGATGGACATGTATGGTGTTTTCACTTTTTCTGCTTTTATGAATAATGCTGTCATGGACTTTTGTGTATGTTTTGTGTGGATGTATGCTTTCAATTCTCATGAGTATATACCTAGGAGTGGAATTGCTGGGTCGTTATGGGAATTCTATGTTTAACTATTTGAGAAGCTGTCAAAGAGTGTTTTCCAAAGCTACTGCATTATTTTACATTCCCACAGTGGTGTTTGAGGGTTCCAGTTTCTCCACGTCCTCACCAGTACTTGTTGTTGGTATTCTTGTTGGTAGTAGTATTTAGAGACAGGGTCTTGTTATGTTGCCCAGGCTAGTCTTGAACTCCTGGGTTTGAGGAATCCTCTCACCTCAACCTTTTGAGCAGCTGGGACCATGGGTACGTGCCACCACATCTAGCTTTGTCTATTTAATAATAGCCATCCTAGTTAGTGTGAAGTGTTTCATTTTAGTTCTAAGTTTTATTTGTATAATAAACAAAAGGGACATTAGATGGTGATCATTTGCTTCACAACACTATTTTCTATAGTCCTCATTTTAAAATTACAAAACCACTTATGAATTTAAAACAAGACCATTTTCTTTAAAAATTGTCTGCTACAGTCTGCCCATATTCCAGGAGTATCCATTATACAAAGTAAAGTGTAAACAAAAGTCTTCCTCTACCTCTCTTCCTTGAGAATCTGTGTCCCCCAAGTATGGATGCCTTGCTGTACCTTCACAGTGTAATCTTGGAGGAAGACTCACAGAGGCCAGAGAATGTGTGACCACAGGCCCCTGCTTGTGCTCCTGAGTGAACACTTGACATAAATACCCAGTGAATCATGGAGTACAAGCCAGAGAACCACCCACCCCCTCCCTGCAGGCTGTGGATCGACCTGGCTGTAGCTCTAGTAATTATGTCTATTATGCTTGAGAAATGAAGCCTAGGTCAAGATTACATGCTGAAGACCACTACATGGATCAACACAGGGAAAGCACTCCAGAAAAAAAGGAATAGTGTGTGCAAAGATACTGAGGAACGAAAGGCCATAGCAGGTCCCAGCAAATGAGTGAAGAAAGTAGCAGAGAGAGTGAAGGAGTGAGGGGCAGAGTAGCAGAACAGAACTTTGGAGAGATGGGTGGGTGGTCAAGAAAAATGTCAGGGACTTACAGGCACAGAGTAAGGATATTGGAGCAAGGGGAAGCTATAGAAATAGTTAAGCAGTGTGAGGGTTGGAGGGTGTGTGTGTGTGTGTGTGTGTGTGTGTGTGAGTGTGATCAGTTTCCTCAGTTATAAAAGACATGATGAAACTGTGTTACAGCCTTTGGGACACTCAAATTAGGAGGTCCTTCACTGCCAAGATATCCATAGCATCAACAGCCTCAGAGATCTTGAACACTCTGGTAGGAAGAATTCATGGATGACTACCTTGTGGTCCTGCTGCCTTTAAATCTGCTTCTGTCTGTTCCTGGCACCCACTGAACAGCAATTTCTACAACTCTGAATTTGGGCAGCAGCATTCATGCTGGGAAAATTTTACCATCATTCCTCCTCATAGACCCTATTGATTGGGTGATTGCTGCATCAGTCACCTCCTCTCCCCGGGCCTATTATAGGTATGGCTAAGGGTGCTTCTGTTGTATCTGGATAGAGTTTTATGCTTATGAGCTGCTTGTGGCTACTAACCAGAGCAAGAGACAACTGTGGGCATGGAAGGAACTTTGTTGCCCTTCTCTGTTACAGACCAGCAAACCACCACTGACAGCAATAATTTTAAAAACTTGGGCAAAGTTATGGCAAGGATAACTGATATTATAGTTCACCCATGAGGCTTATACAGCACTTGCCATACTGTATGCATTGAGAACCTGGTTGTGATTTTTGTAATTATTTCATTTTGCTTCCCTTCATCTCTATACATATATACATATGTAACTTCAGTAAACTCTGCTAGACAGACCAGCCAGGCTAAGGTCTTAATCTGTGACCTAGGAGCCAATGATAACACCTTTGACCAATGGACAAAAGAAGTATAGTTCTATTTTATTTTTTTTCTTAATTTATGATGTCAAAATCATTTATTGTGTTTAGTTATTAATCTTACTGCTTCCTTCAGCATTTTGTTTTCATCATGCTTTGGTTAAGTGATTTATAGTTAACTCACAAATTCCAGGCTGAAGAGTCAAGCTACTCATAATTCCATAGAACATTCATTGTATTAGCAGACAGAAAAAAGTACTGCACTCTAGCATATCATTCCTGTCCGATTACTGCATAATTCTGTTCTAGTCCACACCTCCTCCCCATTCACCTCCAAATGGCCAATAATTACATGAAACATACATACAATTAGCCAATAAGAACATGAGAACATGCTGAAAATCTTTAGCAGTCAGGGATATGCAAATATCAAAACCACAACGAAATACCACTCTACACCCACCAGGATAGTAATGATAAAGAATTCAGAGAATAACTTGTTGGTGAGGATGTGGAGAAATTAGGATGTGTGAATGTAAAATGCTGCAGCCACTTTGAAAAACAGCCTGTCAGCTCCTCAAAAAGTTAATCATAGAGTTACCATATGACTCAGCAATTCCACTCCTAGGTAACTACACAAGATAAATGAAACATGTGTACACAAAAACTTATACATGATGTATGTTTATTATTCATAAGAGCAAAAAAGTGGAAACACCCCAAGCATCCATCAATTGATTAACAGATAAAATGTCATCAATCATACAAGAGAATATCATTCAGTAAGAAAAGGAATGAAGTACTGACACATGCTGCAACAGGGATGAAGCTTAAAAATATGGTGCTAAGTCTCTCTTGAGCCAGATACAAGAGATCACATATTCTATGATTCCACTTATATGAAATATCCAGAATAGGAAAATCCATGGAGAGAAAATGTAGACTGGTGGTTCCCTAGGGCTGGGGATGGGATATGCAGAGCGACTGCTAATAGGTATAGGGTTTCTTTTCACGGTGCTAAAAATTCTAAAATTGGTTGTGGTAGTGGTTCCACAACTCTATGAATATACTACAAACCATTGAATCAAACATCTTAAATGCATGAGTTGTAAAGTGTGTGAATTATATCTCAATAATGTAATTATAAAAAATGAAGCAAGAAAGCCAACCAATATTAGATTTGAATGTTCTATTCCACTGTAAGGTAGTAGTCTAGGCACGTTTACCTATAAATCGAAAATCCCCCAGTTATCTATTTAGATGTTGTTTTACTATGTATGTACTTGATTTTCTCACTCTACTTATAATTTGTAGGTAACAGTTTATTATGTTGTGGGAAACTGAAACAGAATGTCCCAGGACCATTTATGTGAACAGGGTCTGGCCTTTAGCTGGAGACTAAGATATGGTATATTTCAAAATCCCCAATTCACATATCCCACATACATCAATCAGGGCCAGAATGCTGGGATCAACCACAACAGCCAGCCACAGGAAACTAGGATGCATTATTTATATGGACATTTGTGAGCAATTGTATCAAAATCTATTTAAGTGGTTGACAGTTGTGGTGGCAGTGGCTTACATGTGTATGTTTACATTGTATGTATGTGTGGGGTATGTGTGTGTGTATCTGTGTAGTTTACAGCAAGATCTGTCAGAATGCTGTAAGCCAAACAGTACCATGAAACTAAAAAGAAAAAAAGATCATTATCTTTGAAAATGTATTCTTACATGCTGTCAGTTATTTGAGGATTGCTTTTCTCAGCTGAAGGTCAGTTTAGCTGACTTTAGTCTGTTCCCAGAGGATCAGCAATGGGTAAGATCCCCACCTCTACCCCAGTACCCAGTCTGTCTCAACATTTTCCTCGATGATTTACATGAGTACATTGTAATCTTTACAACTCTCAGCTGGGCATGGTCGCTCACACCCATAATCCCACCACTTTGGGAGGCAAATGCAGGAGGATCACTTGAGCCCAGGAGTTACAGACTAGCCTGGGCAACATGACAAGACCTTGTCTCTACAAAAAATTAAACATTAGCTGGGCACACCAATACTTTCAGTTACTCGGGAGGCTGAGGTGGGAGGATTGCTTGAGCCAGTGAAGCGGTGGCTGCAATGAGCCGTGCACTCCAGCCTGGGCAACACAGTGAGATCCTGTCTGAAAAAAAGAATCCTGTCCGAAGAAAAAAAAAGTCCGTACAACTCTCTAATGGGGGTTTCTCTATACCATTTTATAGATGAGGAAACTGGGGCTTGCAGAGGCTAACTTTTCCAAAGTCACAATGATAAGTGGTAAAGTTGTGTTGTAAACTCAAGTCTGCTGATTGCAAAGACCACATTCAGGCTCCCTAAAGTTAAGCTGTTTTACATCTTCCCAAGCAGAAATGACACGTTTTACTCTTTTGCTGCTGAATTAATTATAATCATTATAAAACTGAAGCAGAAATGGATTATTTGACTAGAAATTTATTACACAGAAATTCAGTGTTTACACTAAGAACCAAGGATTTCCAATTTCTGTCCTACATCTTGACATTAACATTTTTAAGTTGTCATTTATTTTCTTACAGATACAGTAAACCCTTGATTTTTAGGAGGCCAACCTGCAGGAATGACCAGCACTTTTTTAAAAAGAAAGAAAAAAATTCTCCTTAAAATATAGAGTTGAGATCCAGAGGTGTTTTTACCCAGCAGTGTCTTCCTTCATGGATTTGTCTTATAGAAGGAAAAAGACATTCCACTCCAATGGTGATAGGTGCATGAGAAGCTCATTTTGAGAACTAAGTGTGAAGAAGCAAAGAGCAGCACTGGGGTCACATGAAACTTCAGGGTCGGCACCCATGGCCACGTAGTGGTAGAAGTGAGAATCAACAGAGGGATAGCAGTTTGCTCTTGTTGACGCAGGAAAAAGATAGCAGCAATGAAGAGGTAGAGTAAGGAACTGCTCTAACCTTTGCTGGAGGGGTTGCCAACAGCCCCTCATATGAGGCTTCTTGGGACACTGGGTGCCATATTGAAAGATAGAACAGTCATAATAGATTGTCGTAATGGATTGTCAGTGTGGATGCCTGGAGACATTTAGTTCATGTGGTAATATTATTGCAGTAAAACTCCAGCCAAGGAAGACAAAGAGACCTTTGGAGACCAAAGAGAACTTTAATTCGGGCACAGGGGCGGACAGCAGGCTCATGCCCAAAATGGCTGCCGACCCTGACAAAGAATGCAGGCTGCTTATATGCCGTTTGAGGCGGGAAAAACAAGGCAGGATACAGGTTTTAGACAAAGCCAATAAGTTATTTAACCCATGATAATTCTGATAAAACTTACAATTTAGCTATCTCCAGCAGTCAACCTTGAAGCTGGACAGAGCTGGGGTAAGGGAAAACAGAAATATGCGCGGGGCTGGTGGCCGGCGATACCTTGGAAGACTGAAATAAGCTCGCAGCTGCAACTTGTTAGCAATGCTGCGAGGGGCTGCATAAATTTTATTTAGCCTATGTGTAATTTTTAAATAACCTATACTTAATGTTAACTATTATCTATGCTATATTCATTATTTTAAACTTTGATATTACTTATTTTATTTTCCTTTCACAATATCGTGACAGATTCATTCAGCTCTTTATTTGATTTGTATTTTCACCTATAATTATGCTTACAAGAAGGACTGTTCAATGGTTTTAAAATGCATGGAATTATCTCCATTAGAGAAATAAAATCACTTACAAAATGGTTATAATATTAACTCTGGGCTATCCAGATGTCTGCTTATCTAGAATGACTCATTCCCACATGATCCAGGGTGGCTGAGGATTTATCTTACTGGGCCTTAAGAGCTATAATCTATCTTTTATTTTTAAGATATTTTTTTTTCTTGAGGTTACTCAGGAAGGGTATCTTTTGACCACATATTTTTTTTGAGCTCTAGATTAGAAAAACCTCTACAACTATGTGTTAGATTGGAATGGAAATTAAAAGAAATTAAAGAATGTGTAATCAGAAACTCAGTTGTATGTAAGAAAACCAAATTTCCCCTGAGGAAGAGAAAGAGCTGGAGTCCTTTAAAATAACTGCCTGTTTTTCTGTGGCTAGTGAACCTTATCTCTCCTCCTTTCCGAGGCATTGTGGAGACCCTGGTTCTCTAGCTGTGCAGTTGCAAGGTCACTAGACAGATAAACTCATGTCGCAAAACAAGTTTTTCCTTGAAAAGTAAGAAATGATGTAATGCATCTCTCAATTAATTGAATAACTGCCTTTGTTTCTCACTTTTGTAGTATGCTTCCCTGTGCACAGATTTCCCCCCGCCCAACAAAATACTTAAAAATTAACTCTTTGTTCAGGGTTCAGTCCTTTGGATGTTAATCCAACTGGGGCGGTGCCCTAAATAATAAATAGCCTCCTGAACCCCACTGGTCTCTTTAATTCCTTATCAGTCCTGCTACAAGATAAGCTTTGATTTTTTAAACTGACAAGAGCTTTTGCTGAAGAGCTCTCCTCAGGCAACTGGTTGAGCTCTGCCATCTTGAACGAGCCACGCCATATGTATTTGGAATTTTCTTTGTTTTAATATGGAATATTATAAAATCAAAATATAATAAATTGTTTTCAGATTTGGAGTTTAAGACAGCTGTAGAGGTGGTCTTAATTCCTTTAGATGTCTCATAAAATGAGACTTTTTATATGTTAATGTATAATAAAACTGAAACAAGATTATTTTCCATTTGAAATTTTTGTATAGTTTAAAAATACTTCTGTATCCTTTGTTGGTATTGTGTCACTGCAAAACTTTAGTGCAGAGTTTATATTTAGCTAAACTGTTATGTTAACTAAGAAATGCGTAAATCTTCTATTCTTAATATTTGTAATTATAAATAAATTGATCTATGAAGATTAAAAAAAGAAAAACATCTGTAACCACTCACAAACACAAAACTTCTTAAGATGAGGTTTTTGGAGCTAAAAAACTTATGACCTGAAAAAAAAAAAAACTGGTTTCTGTTGGCAGACAGTGATACTTTCTTTGAGTTCTAATTACATGAAATAATTTTTAGATGAATTAAACAAATACTAATCAAAAGGATTATTTTTATGTTTTAATTGAAATGTTTCATTACAAAGACTGAGAATTGATTTGAATAGATTGGAAGACTACTTCATTATTGTGGATTCTCATGATTGTCTTTGGAATCTCTTGCTTGGCTGTTATGTAGAATCGGATTTTAAGGCTTTGATGCAAGGATGACTTGGCTTTTGGGCTGCTTGTTACCCTGGTAGGTTCTTTTTTTTTTTTTTTTTTTTTTTTGTGACGGAATCTCGCTCTGTCACCCAGGCTGGAGTGCAGTGGCTCAATCTCGGCTCACTGCAAGCTCCGCCTACCGGGTTCACGCCATTCTCCCGCCTCAGACTCTCCGAGTAGCTGGGACTACAGGCGCCCGCCACCACGCCCGGCTAATTTTTTTGTATTTGTAGTAGAGACGGGGTTTCACCGTGGTCTGGATCTCCTGACCTCGTGATCCGCCCGCCTCGGCCTCCCAAAGTGCTGGGATTACAAGCGTGAGCCACCGCGACCGGCCCTGGTAGGTTCTTGAGCCAAAAGTTGACATGATTTGCAGTGGGACAAGACAGATTAGCAATAGAAGATGCAAACAGTGGCAAGGCTCATGAGAGATATGAGGAAGATTGCTTGGCCTCTGACCCATGTGTGAATCAGTTAGGTGGTGAAAGTGAAAATGAAGAGGAGATGCCAGAAAGCAAGAAGTATCAGGAAGGCATAGATTGGTGAAACTTGGATATCTGCAACATACTTGCATTTAGAAATGCAGCGTATTCTCTCCTGGCTTTTAAAGGCCTGCCCTTTCTCCATCTATGCATCTTTTGGAAACGTTAGAGGATATTCAACGTTAACACTTAATATTGAGCCCATTTCAATGTTAGAGCCTGTTTTTGTCTTTGCTTTAACATGGTTTAAGTATGTCTGCAAAGGAATAAATTTTTTAAATTAATTTTTGAGACAGAGTTTCGCTTTTATCACCCAGGCTGGAGTGCAATGGTACCATCTTGGCTCACTGCAATCTGTGCCTCCTGGGTTCAAGCAGTTCTCCTGCCTTGGCCTCCCAAGTGCTGGGATTACAAGCCTGCATCACCATGCCCAGCTAATTTTTGTATTTTTAGTAGTGATGGGTTTTCACCATGTTAGCTAGGCTGATCTGGAACTCCTGACCTTGTGATCCACCTGCCTCGGCCTCCCAAAGTGCTGGGATTACAGGCATGAGCCATCATGCATTGCCTATTTTTTTTTTTTTTTTTTGAGACAGAGTTTTGCTCTTGTTGCCCAGGCTGGAGTACAGTGGTGCGATCTCGGCTCACCGCAGTCTCTGCCTCCCAGGTTCAAGTGATTCTCCTGCCTCAGCCTCCCTAGTAGCTGGGATTACAGTCACACTCCACCACACCTGGCTAATTTTGTGTTTTTACTACAGATGGGGTTTCTCCATGTTAGTCAGGCTGGTAAAAGAAGAAAATTTAGTGACGTTGTTAACCATCCTTTTCATGCCTCAAAGAGTAGATTTCTTTATCTAACAAATTTTGCCAAGAAGGCAGTGAATGAAATTTCAGTTTTGAAGTATGTTTGAAGTTAACAATTTGAGATAGGGAGCCAACCTCATTCTAACAACACTTTCCTACGGAAGTGCCTTGCTTTGAGCTCAGCATAAATCATGTCTTAAAGTAACTTTCAGCCTGATTAGTGTTGTCTAATAGAAATGAAATCTAAGCCACATATGTAATTTTAAATTTTCTAATAGCCACATTAAGATAAATTTTAAAAATATGAAGAAACAATAATACATTTTATTTACCTGCTATATCTGAAATATTATCATTTTATATGGAAACAATAGAAAAGTTACTAACAAGTTATATACATTTTTTTCATGCTGTCTTTGAAATATGATGTGTATTTTGCACTTACAGCACATTTTAATTTTGACTAGCCACATTTCCAGTACTCACTATTCATTTGCAGCTAGTGGCTATTGTATTTGACACTAAGCCTTCAGAGAACTGAATTAGGAGCCAAAAGATGACAGATTTGATTCAGTTCCCTACTGGGAAGGTTTTCACATCAACTATCTCTAACTCTCCTTCATACCTACACCCACCCCTTATCATCCCAATGTAGTAAACTTCAGCTACTGTTCTTTGCCTATATTCTCCTCAGCTTTGGATTTCAACCCCTTGGCTTTCCCATACTGAGCAGCCAATGCAAACTGTTATTTTCAATACCTGTTCCTTTCTAGAAAGATGAAGGCAGTAATCAGATTTGTGCTTAGTATAAGGAGTTCCAGTGAAATTACCTATTTATTTTGATGATTCCCCCTTCCAAATTGCTGGGGCATACTTTCATCTGGGGTTTTATAAATAGGAATTGCCCACCTCATAAATAGAATGTGTGATAATGGAGATAACCTAGGCATCATCCTACACCCTGCCACAATTGACACTCAGTTATTCCTCAGAACACCTAATGCTTTATGTAACAGGGCTCTGGGAAGAAAGGGCAGGCAGAATTAAATAGATATGTCAGACATCACTCCTGTATGAAAATTTTAGATTTGGTATTTAGGCTGAAGTCCTCCTTTTCTTTCTTCTTACAGATTTGTTAAATTGCAAGCATGGCTTGGTGTTGCCAGGGCAGCATTTTGGAGCTGATGCTCACAGAGAGAGAGAGATTTGTAGGCTTCTCTATACAAGAATAGTTGTGGACAAGGCCATCCCAGAAGGGAGGTGACCCCTGTATGGTAAAGCCCAGGTTGTTGCAATGTATTTTACCTTGTGAAATAGAGTAAGCAATCTTCTACTTTGTTAATTAATCTGCTATATAAAGTCTGTTAAATTTCAGTAAAAGTCTGACTGGTAGTCTTTTATGTCTTGAAATGTTCAAAGAAGGTGAAACCAAAATGGCTGGAAAAACAATGCATATTTGAGTTGTTTTCATTTGTTCATATTTGTAATTCTTTAAAATGGGACAAACTTAAGATGACCAAGAGTTTGAGAGTCAGATCCTAAATTTCAGTGCAGTGTTGTACTTTGGGTTTGTGTTTGGAATTGGGCATGGTTTCAGATCCCAGTTCTGGTACGTACTAACTGGGTGACTTTCAGCAAGTTTTTTGTGAGCCGTAGTATTATCGTATGTAACTGAGTTGGCAAACCTATCTCTCAGGGCTGGAATCAGAATTAAATAGAATGATGTATATGAAGTTATTAGACAGTGATGGGACAAAGTAAAGACTGACTAAATAATAACACTACTCATATTTAAAATTTAACGTTATCAGATGTCTTTCAATTATTTATATATATATATAATGAAAACGTAATGTATTAGCCTTTTTACTGAATTATTCTTATTCTGAAACAATATGTACAATCATATTGTTTTATTTAAGTCAACAAACATTTGCTGCATTTGGGTAATGTCAAATAACTTATTGTTGGGTGATGAAGGTTATATTATTGTCAAGTGTAAGTATCCTGATATCCCGTATCACAGCAATAGTTAATTTGTAATGCCTCTAGCCCTGTGGCTCTCAGCTGGGGATTAATTTTGCCTTTCCCCAACCCTGGTCTCCCCAGGAGACATTTGGCAATGTCTGGAGAAATTTTTATATTTTTGGTTGCCATAGCTTGGGGAGGTGTGCTACTGGCATCTAAGTGGGTAGAGGTCAGATATGCTGCTGAACATCCTATAGGGTAAAGAGCAGCCCTTACAACAAAGAATTAGCCAGCCCCAAATAGTGCCTAGGTTAAGACACATGCGCTTGATATTGTGTATTTTTGCAGAGTTAATCATGTCTTCCATCATTTGTGACTTTGGCTGGGCTATGAGGACTGTCTAGATAAAAATTATCTAATCATGCTCTGGTTGGACATAAAGCTGTGATTGTTTGAAGTCAAGGCAATACTTACCTAATACAGTTGTCAGAGGGAATTTGTTCATTGGGTGGGAGGCTGGATCAGCTGCTTTTGGATGTTCTTCCAATCCCAAGATGTTTTAAAGTGCTCCTTGGCTTGAAAGAGTCTTTTGAATTAGGGATTCTCAACATACCCTATGGTGATTTGAAATGTTTACGTTTTAACATCCTACTTACTCTCCTTTCTATTGGTAGCAACAAAACTTACAGTGAAGACTTACGCTTTTGCTGTAAAGAGTAAGAGTTGCACATCTCTGGTATGATAGTACTCCTAGAGGGTGATTCATAGGTTAAACCACTGGAACAGAAAAGAGGAAATATTTTACTTGGCCATGCTTTCCTTATTGAAAGCTAATATTACTATTTTTTTAACAGCTGTATCACTGGCACAGTTTTCGGTTGTTTTTACAATTGGTTGCTCTTTAGGCATACAATCTTTAACTGTGAAATTATTCACAGATAATTATTTTTGAAAGGAAAATGACAAGGGAAATAGTTATGCAGTCAATTTTTGATTATCCAAAATTATTTTGCTATTGGAATTGGTACCCTATTTTAGCAAATCTCTTTGATAACCCTTGGAACAACATGTTTTATAAAGGAACAGAACTGAATTTTATTTCTTCTCCTGTGCCCCGGGCCTGTCTTATATTTTCACTGCTAGTAGCACCTAATGTCTTCCCCATTTCAGCAGTATGCTGAAGATGGCTTGCATTGGCTAGAGAACCGATTGTGTGCATCTCTTCCTAATCGCATGTCCTGTGTCCTCACCTTGGTACCTCAGAATCTGCCACAGTATTTATATCATGGAAATTGACAAATGCTGCAAATTAGAGCTTTCTTCGAGAGAGCCAGTTGTTAAATGTTTTATCAGCACCCTCCTGCCTCATTGAGTCTTTCCTTTTTCTGATGAATATTTTCTAAAATGTATTAGATGTTACTGTCTTTGCAATCAGGGTGTAGTAGAAAAAGTTGTTCTTGGCCTCATTATTATAATTCACATAGCTGGGTTGGCTACTTAGTGTTTCTTCACTTTTCCCTTTACAAGAGGGCTTCTTCCTTTTGAAGTCTTCCACTCAATTCTTATCCATTTACTTTGATTGCCCTTAGTCTATTAAATGAGATAACCAAGTCCCTAACTGTGCATACAGAAGAAAATGATAGGGACTTCTGTTACAGAATAAAGCTGTTGAATAAAATGCATGGCCTTAGTCTAGAGCTTTTGTGGCAACTAGGTTGATTGCCAGGGCCAGCTTTATGAGCAGCCTACCTGTGTGGTCACACAGGGCCCCACGCTCAGAAGGACGGCATTGCTAATGCTCTTCTGTTATAATTTTAAAATTATTAATCTTCTGAGCAAAAGGTCCTGCTTTTCCATTTTGATCAGGGCCTCATAAATTAAATCATAAACCAGTCATGCAGACTATAAATTGTGTAGCCAATCCTGAGAGTTGTTCAGGTGGCTTTTTTCTTCTGATTTTAGAAAGTTGAATTTCTGAGAAGTCTGCTGTTTCTATATAAACCACAGATGGATGTTTGGTCAGATCACTGTGAATCCTGAATAAGTAGTAACAAAAAATGATGTTTATTCTTGTTTGTTTTATTGTGATTTTTCTAAATGGGTGACCTAGGAAGGAAAATGATACATTGTAATGTTACTCATGTATTTTGAGTGGGTAAGATTGATTTTAATCCTTCACTTGCAAGTAAGTACTTTCTGATTGCCTTATTGATGTATACTTTTAAAATAAGTTTATCAAAGTTGTGGTTTTACACCATAAAATTTACCCAGTTTAAGTGTAAAATTCAGTGGTTTTTAATAAATTTACACAGTTGTGAAACATTCCCACAAGTCTGTTTTAGAATATTGCCATCATCCCAATGAAATTGCTCATGCCCATTTGCAGTCATTCCCTGTTCCCACCACCAGCCAAGTTACCCACTAATCTACTTTCCATTTGAAAAGGTTCGCCTTCTATGAACATTTTGTATGAATGAGACCATACAATATGACATGTAGTCTTTTGTGATGGACTTCTTTCAGTATCATGTTTTTGAGGTTTATCCATGTTGTGGCATGTAAATGCATACTTTTATGCAACAATTTATAGGATACATGAAGTTGGTATAGGATAAATAATGATCATCTTACCCATTAGTGGACATTTGTTTTGGCTCAACTTTTCATTGAGAATTTTTTTTTTTTTTTTTTTTTTTTTGAGATGGAGTCTCACTCCATTGCCCAGGCTGGTGTGCAGTGGCGCAATCTTGGCTCCCTGCAAGCTCCACCTCCTGGGTTCACACCATTCCCCTGCCTTAGCCTCCTGAGTAGCTGGGACTACAGGCCCCTGCCACCATGCCCAGCTAATTTTTTTGTACTTTTAGTAGAGACGGGGTTTCACCTGGTTAGCCAGGATGTGCTCGATCTCCTGACCTTGTGATCCGCCCGCCTCAGCCTCCCAAAGTGCTGGGATTACAGGTGTGAGCCACTGCGCCTGGCCGACGGCCTATTACCTTTTAGAGGAAGTCCATTTTCAGCATCTAATGCTTATCATTTTGGCACCTTCCAGATTAACCACTCACTCTACCTTCTGAGAAACTTTAAGCTATTTCTGAAGTTTTAACTAAACTTGATATTTGAGTTCAATTACTACCAAGCACACTTTCTGGAATTACTACTAAATTGGAAATATATTCTGCCTGTTATAAAGAAGGCTTTTTTGAGTTAAGATTCATCAGTATTTAAAAAGTATTTTTCTCAGCATTAAAAGAAGTTAAAAATACCATTGATAAAAATTCCAGCTCTGGACTTATGATACAGCCCTCAGTTGAAATCTTATGTCTGCCTCTCAAAGCCATGACCTAAAATAAGCTGTTAAATCTTTCAAAGACTTGATTTCCTAAACTAGATTATTAAAATAATACTAGACCTTACCTCAGAGAATTGCTGAGGGAATTAAATAAGTCAGGTAATGCATTGAACACAGTACCTAGTGCAACAAATGTTACTAAATGTAAATATTGCTGTGATCATGAGTGATGATTCTGTTATGTACAGATGTTTACCACCATTTGCTAGGGTTCACAACAGAATAGAAGAGATCATATAATATGGTCAGAGTTATAGGCATAACAATGCATATATTTTGTTATACACATAGAAAACTTAAAAAAAAAGTTAAAGCACAGTATGTGGCCCGTACTACACTTAGTAAATATTATATTATTATTATCATTATTATTTACAAAGGCGTTCTTTAGGGGGGTGGAACTATAAGGAATTTCTTTTCACAGTATATTTCTGGTGTTTTTAGTTTTTGCTTTTGTTTGTTGTCTTAAAAAAAGGATTACTTTTTTAAATGGGAAAAATTTAAGACTAAAAACCTTAAATTGTTCTTTAATAGATTGGCAATCATTATCATATACTCTGTTATTCACCTTTTATGATCTTTGGAATAAATAATAATTAAAACTTCCATTTCCTTTAAATAAGAAAATAATACTGCTTTATAAATACCGACCAATACAAACTAACTGACTACTTCCTGAATTTGACAGTCTCTTTTAGGATATCCTTAGTGCTTTTAATTCAGTAAATGGAAAGGGCACCCATTGAAAATCTCATGGAGAAAGAAGGGTGTAGTGTTGAGACAAACATACCAATGTGATTAGGCTGGTAGCTGTTATTTCCCATTTTAGATGCTGGAGGGTAAAATTTACTTAATGTCAAGTTCAAATGCATACATAGTCTTAGGACTTGGTTCTTGGTTCTTAAGAGTGTGTTGAAAACATAGAGAAGGCAGGTAGAAAAAGTTGAGGGATCTTAGACTTTAAATTCAGAAGCCTGCCTTCGATTCTCCCTTCTATTACTTTTGTGCTCTGCGTCATCTCAAAAACTGTTTTCCTACATTGAGAATAGGGATAATCTCCACTTTATGAGTTTTTTTCTGGGCATCAAATGAGACAGTCAATATGAAATTAAGCTATAAATGTAAAGACCCCTCCAAATGCCAGCGAGTGTGATTTTTAAATAAGGTAATTTATTATTTTCCTTCCTTTTGGGATTTTTTTTCCCAAGGCCCTGTACTGACCAATAGTCAGGCTTCATTCATGTCTCACTAGGGCATGGGAATGGTTGTGGGTTTCTTTGCGCTCACTGTTATTTGTTGTTATTGATTAACTAGTGAAAACAGTTGAAAATCCCAGGATAAAGAAATGAGAGTGATAGCGAAGAGTTGGGAGTGGTACCTAGGAGGAGGCCTGAATGATGAGTAGGAAACAGTCATGCAGAACTCTGCTGAAAGAGCCTTCTAGAAAAGGCAAAAGATAAGGCTGGGGCAAGTTACCTGTATTGGTATAAGATAACATCAAATGGGCTGCCCTTCCAGAGGAGTAATTGAGCTTGTTTTAGTCTACATTGGAATTTCTCCCCATTAGAATATCTGACCCTGTTTTTCTTGCAAAAGGGAGGCCAAAAATATGTGGATTGCGTGACAGTGATTTAGGATGGATAAATTCCTTATTTGAGGAATGCTTCTATTTCCATTTTACTTCTGTGTCCACATAGCACACAACTTAAAACTAGGAGCTTAGTCACAGATGGTTCTCAAACTCACTATTCCAAGTGTGGTTCTTAGAACAGCACTAGTGATATGGCAAAATGGAGACTGTCAGGCACACTCCATACTCACTCAGTGAGAATCTGCATTTTACAAAGATTCCTAGGCAATCTACATGAACGGTAAAGTTTGAAATGTGCTGTGCAATAGTGTTCCAAAGATCAAGTGTCACACCTAGAGCTTCTGATTTATTTGGTCTGGAAAAAGCCTAGGCATCATTTTAAAAAAGAAAAACCTTTTTTAAGCTTTTTTCAATTGTTTAAATTGCTTGTTTGAGAGTGCCAGGCATGTTTTAATGTTTTCTGGTTTAAAATGAATAATCTTGTCTTTCTCCAGAGTAGTCTTCTGGAGAAAGTTCCCATTTAATATTAGTGCACTTTGGGAGGCTGAGGCGGGTGGATTACAAGGTCAGGAGTTCGAGAGCAGCCTGGCTAATATGGTAAAACCTCATCTCTACTAAAAATACAAAAAAATTAGCCGGGCGTGGTGGCGCATGCCTGTAATCCCAGCACTCGGGAGGCTGAGGCAGGAGAATTGCTTGAACCCAGGAAGCGGAGGTTGCAGTGAGCCAAGATCACACCACTGCACTCCAGCCTGGGCCATAGAGTGAGACTCCATCTCAAAAACAAACAAACAAAGAAACAAACAAACAAAAAAATTAATGTTATCACAGATCAGAGGCTGGGATGAATGATTAGTTTTCCTTGTCTTTGTAAGCCAGGTAAGATTCTTCTTTTAGCTCTAACCACACTGACTTTCTCATGTTTGGGGGTAGTATTATTTCTCACTGTCTATTTGCATTGGAATTCTGAAAAACATCTTCATATCCCACCTTTGTTTTGATTTCCATGAAGTAAGTAAATTCACCATGTGGTTTGGAAGAAATGAATATAACTGTGGCTTAAGAAACCTTTTTTTCCCTATAAATGTATTATTTAATGCATATAAAGTGTAATAGTCAACACAGATATTTTATTTTAAGCTTCATTTATTAAATGTTGGTGATATGCATGATCAGCCTTCATTTAGAGGAATCTGAATTTGTCTGAGTAAACTCAACTCCAACAATCAAAATAACTTGAAATCAGGTTTTTGCCTTAGCAACTTCACTTGGCTGGCCAAGGTTCTAATTCTCTAGTCCTTGATGTCTCATTGTGGTGAACGCACAACATAATTTTATAAGTGCTTTGATTTTTCTGTAAGAGGCCTTTTTTTCTTTTTTTAACTCAGCATGTTATTTGTGTATGTTGAAACTTATTTGTGTTTTGGTTGAAAGGCAGTTATTAGAGTGTATCAATAGAGAGTTATTATAGAGGGTATTAGTTATTATTTGCAGAAATGTTATGCTTACTATCTAGAGCAGGATCTCTCTGCCTTGATATTTTGGACTGGATAATTCTGTATTTTAAAGGACTTCCTGTGCATTGTAGGGTGTTTAGCAATGTCCCTGATGGCTCCCCAGTAGATCCAGTAACAAGCTGCTAATTGTGACAATCAAAAATGTCTGAGACACTTCCAAATGTCCCCTGAGGGGGCAAAACTGCCCCTAATTAAGAACCACTGATCAGTAGAGATGAAAATAGAAAAAGGATCTGTAGATACTTTGTGATCTAAATAAGACATTCTTATTTCAGTGTTGCTATTTTTTTAATTTTGTTGCTAAGTGAATTGTTACCAGTGTGAAGACCAATGGTACATTGGATTTCTGTTTCAAGATGGTTCCAAATATGTAAAATAGTTGTGATTTTACAAGCCATCCAAACATATTTCCCCACTTCCTTTTCTGAGTTTAGTTGAGAAAATTTTCTTCCTTTTGAATTTTGAAGCTCCTTAAGTCAAGTGAAAAATCTAGTCATTTACCTGTGAAATTCATATAAGGAAGAGACTTTGGCCCCAATTATTGGAGTGCTTCAGGTGCAAGTGGCTGTTTAAGTCTGATCATTCAGAAATATGAGACCTAACATGTTCTCTCTGTGTATGCAGAGCAGTGGGTCTTAGCTCTAGTTGTACATTGGGATCACCTGACAGCTTTAGAAACTTCATACCCAATCCCCAAGCCCCAGAGATTACAGCTCAGTTGCCAAGTGTGAGGGATAGGTGTTTTGTAGAGCTGTCCAGGTGATTCTAGAGCATAGTCAGGGTTGACACCCACTGGTGTAGGTATATAGGACTTTGCTGCCTTTCTCCTTCATTGATCACATTCCCGCATTTCCCTGTAGCCTGCTTTCTTCCCAAATGCTTTTTTCCAAGTGTTTTTCCTTTGTTCAGACCTAGACTGGCACAGAAACTGCTGGCTCAATCTAGTCTACTTAATCCATGACCTTCTTTCAACTGCTGCTTTCCTTTCAACTGTTTACCTCATTCCACCCTAAAAAAACCCAAATAATAAAAGGCCTTTATTTTTAGCAAACCCTTTGCCAGCAATCATTATCTGCAATTCCTGTTTCCCACCACCACTTGCCTCTATTTCTTTTTCCTTACTGCTATTTGTAGTTTAACTTCCTTTCTTTTGTTTGTGCTCTTTCTTACTCATATTTCCATCCTTAGATGACATGCTCACATTTTGTGAATTCTTAAGTGTGTTTTAAGATGCTGGGAAAGTAAGTTTTCTGTACTTTATAACTTCATAACTGTGTATTTCGTTTGTGTCTTATTTAAAAATGTATGCCCTTATGGTCCTGTTTGCCCCACCTAAGTGTTTAAATGTGACATCTCATGTCTGCTGGGCTGCCAGGGTCCTATTATGGTCGGTGGATCTGGGGTAGGCAAACCATCCCAGGCATCAGGCATCTCATCATGTCTAGATTCATCTCACCCCTTCCCATAAGACAGGCTCAGCTGCCTTCCAGCCCTGTAGCAGCTGGCCTCTCCCTGAACTCTGTGGTCTCTAGCAACCTTTGGACTTCTAAGTAATATTGCAAAGATCTTTATTCTTGGCTTGCTTGAGAGTATTTCTGCTAAGCCCCACCAGCAACTTCCATTTTGTTTCTTCAGATAGTATTTTTCATTTTTTTGGTGGGGGGGATGGAGTTTTGCTCTTGTTGCCCAGGCTGGAGTGCAATGGCATGATCTTGGCTCACTGCAACCTCTGCCTCCCAGGTTCAAGTGAGTCTCCTGACTCAGCCTCACAAGTAACTGGGATTACAGGCATATGCCACCACAGCCAGCAAATTTTGTATTTTTAGTAGAGATGTGATTTTGCCACATTGGTCAGGCTGGTGTCAAACTCCTGACCTCAGGTGATTCACCCACCTTGCACTCTCAAAGTTCTGGGATTACAGGTGTGAGCCACCACACTTGGCTTCAGATAGTTCTTCCAAAATAAATCATAAATTGCCTGATTGCTAAAACTTATGTCACATTCTTTCAATTGTATAGCTGAGTCACTGCAAAAAGGCATATCAGTTTCCTTCCAGAGAGTTAGCAGGGGAGCTTCTCACAACACAGCAAGTGTTTGGCTCCTTTGGGCCTTTTCATTGAGACTTGAGGCTGGATTCACTCTGGCTGCTGTATCTTTTCCCTTCTTCTAATTTTCCTGGAGTTCTCTTTGCTGTCTTCTTGTGTTCTCTTGAGATGACACTTCCACACCTGTTCCAGAAACATCACAACACTTCTATTTTTTAAAGCCTTAGCTTTTGTTCATGGGTTCACTTGTACAAGAATATTAACATTGACTCTTGCTTTGTGTAATACGCAGTATATCAAGTTAGTCTTTTAAATGAAACACCTTTTTTTAAGCCTTTAAGCTCAACTGATACATCTCATTTGTGAGTTTATTATTTTTGCATTAATGTTTAAAGACAAAACACAACACATTTCTTTTGATCTTTTAAATACTAGCAGTGACAATTTCAAATCTAACGCTTAAATTTTTAGTGAGCATCTAAATATTCCTTACAATATTTGAACTTTAGATTTAACTCATCATATTTCCTCAAATATTTAAACAGAGATTATAACCTTAAATAATTAAATACCAAGTATTTTAGTTTAAATCAGAAGTTCAGTATGTCAGATTCTCTGAAACAATCAAACACCTCAAAGAACAAATAAAACTTCCATATCCTAACATATTGACTGCAGAAATTATTATTACAGCCAGGTCAATAGTATTAATACCAAAGTTTGAATAATTTATTTGCTCCAAGTATTTTATCAGTATTACTACTAGTAACTGATTAGTATTAATACCAGTAGCAGCATTACATTAGTATTCATAATAGTGTTAATGCTAGAGCTACCATTATTATTAGTGCCAACACCAGCACCAGTAATATTAGCAATATAATTAGCCTTAGTCTTATAATTATATTAGTATACTTCTCAGAGTTGCAAGGTTACCGACTCCTCAAAAAGAAAACAGATTATGGATACAGAGTTATTGGTTAAGAATGTCATTGAAATTTATAAATTTGGGGTTTTCAGTCAGACATTTTTGGACCAAGACACTAAGAATTAGGTTTTTCCCTTCTGATCCCTTAACCTCACTGGGCCTTTATTGTGCTATAGTCATTTATACTGCAGTAAGAATTTCTAAGCTTTGACCTTTTCTGGCAGTCTGGTGAATCATCATCATTTATGGTTGATCTTCTTACAGTGTTTTCTTATGTAATTTATTTGAAAACTTCCATGACAACTTTTCTTTTTTTTTTTTTTTTTGAGATGGAGTCTTGCTCTTTTGCTCAGGCTGGAGTGCAGTGACACTATCTTGGCTCACTGCAAGCTCCGCCTCCTGGGTTCAGTCCATTCTCCTACCTCAGCCTCCCAAGAAGCTAGGACTACAGGCGCCCGCCACTGCACCCGGCTCATTTTTTGTATTTTTAGTACAGACGGGGTTTCACTGTGTTAGCCAGGATGGTCTCAATCTCCTGACCTTGTGATCTGCCCGCGTCAGCCTCCCAAAGTGCTGGGATTACAGGCATGAGCCACCATGCCCAGCCTGTGACAACTTTTTATTGCCTGATTAGAGAGGGTGACCAATCACCTTTGTTTGTCCGGGAGGGTTTGCTGGGACATGGGACTTTTCAGCACTAAAACCAGGAAAGTCTCCAGGAAGGCTGGTTATCCTAGATTCTAGGCCAGTGGTTCTCCACCTTCACTAGAATGGTCTAGGGAACTTTTGAAATATAGCAGGACCCAAACCCCACCTCCAGAGATTCTGATTTAATTAGTCTATGGATAGTTCCTAGTCATGGATATTTTTGAAATGTTCCCAAGAGATTTTCATGTGTAACCAAGGTTGAGAACCATCATTCTGCATTCTCTACCCAATTTGACACACCCTATGCAACATTTTATTGCCCACTTTGACCTACTGGAATTTAGCAAAACTTTAATTTGACAAGATGTGTTTGGGTTCATCAATGTGAAGTATTTCCAGTAAATATTCCAGGGTGAAGTCATGCACATCTTTCTTGAGCAAATCATGTTATTTGTTATTTTTGGGTATATCGTGTTGCCATGAGTTTTCACGGAATTTTTTGTTGTTGCTTAAATTGTCATACTTTCATCAATGAGAAGTGTATTATGCTGACCTATTTGTCCAGTTAGCACCATCCTTGAAGATATTCAAGCTTATTGGTGACAACGAAGTATTCTAGATTCATCCCAGCTTTTCCTGCCACAAGACATGGAATTAACTACTATCCAAGGATCCCTGTGTCTTCATAGTGGCGAAAGTTTCAGAAACCAAAATCTTGGCTACATAAAACTGAAATTCTTAATTCTCTCACATGGTTTTTATGCATCCCCATTGTCCATCGTATAGATGCTTGCTTGTCCTTATTCTTTTTTCTACAAACCAATATGATGTTCTTTTTGCTTTTTAAAGCATCAAAATTCCATCACCCCTTTATTTACTCTCCTTTCAAATTTCAACTGTGAATCAGGAAAATGGTATGAATAGCCTTCATTTATTTTCTAGTTTATGCTCAGAGGCAAGGCACACCTGTTGTCTTTTCCAAGTTCAAACTCTATTTCCATTTTTTTTTTTTTTTTTTTTTTGAGACGGAGTCTCACTCTGTTGCCCAGGCTGGAGTGCAGTGGCACGATCTCAGCTCACTGCAAGCTCCGCCTCCTGGGTTGATGCTGTTCTGCCTCAGCCTCCCTAGTAGCTGGGACTACAGGTGCCTGCCACTATGCCCGGCTAATTTTTTTTTTTTTTTGTATATTTAGTAGACACCGGGTTTCACTGTGTTAGCCAGGATGGTCTTGATCTCCTGAACTTTTGATCCACCTGCCTTGGCCTCCCAAAGTGCTGGATTACAGGAGTGAGCCACCACCCCCGGCCTCCATTTCCTTTTTTAGTTTGGTAATTTATTCCTTCTTCAGGACTCATATATTCTGAAGAGTCATCATTCCTTAGCTTATCTTTTCATAAACTTATACATAAAGTGGAAAGTGCATTTTCCACTGGAATGAAAGGAAGTAGCTATTTTGTTGCCATTTGAAGAGAAGTGGAAATGTATGAGCAAACCACCCTCTCAGTCCTCATATGGGCTGACAATTTGTATCTGAGGTGACAGATTTAGGATATGGGGAAGAAATTGAGATCAGAACAGTACAGACAACAATGACAGGGACCCCAAACCAAGGGTCAAAAATAAAACCCATGTAGATGTTATTTTAATGAGTTTTGCCCTCATCCTGAGTTGTTTTGCAGAGAAAGTGATGGGAGAGAGAAAGGGACATATCTTAAAAAGGCAATTCCTTTTGCAGTAATTTTGACTTGATCTTAGACCCACCTCTTAATTTTAGAATCCACTCTGAGAAGATATTAGGCAAACTCTTACTATCAAAGATTTCCCTATTTGGGATCCTGAGTTTCATCAGGTCACTTTAGATCAGCAATAAAAATCACCTTGAGAGTTTTCAGATTTTTCTCCAGAAGGAACTGTGAAACATGCTGTTTATTTATGGAACTCCCAGTCCTAGTTCTTCAGGACTCCTTTATTTGCTGATCTAAAGATAGCAAAAAAGGCTTTTTAAAAATTCATTTCTTATTGGCTTTGGGATGTTCTGGTAAACGCCAGTCTGACTAATGTCATTTACGTAGGGAAGCCTTTGCCTTAAGCCCCAAATTGATTTTAGCCAGGAAGAAATAGACTAAGTAGTCTGTTTTTCACTAAGTAAATAAATTTACTTAGATAAATCTAAGTAAAACTTGATGTCAATATAAGCTGCTTGGTCTCACTGTTTCTGACTTTCATTACAGATGAATTTTCACTTGTATTTTTGTTGTTGTTGATTTTCTTGGTACTTTGATTTGTTTGGGTGAAAACTCAGTGACTCTATAGTGATTTAGGAAACAGTTTAATCAATACATGCACCCATGTTTCAGAGTCAGACATGCAGATCCTATTCTGGGTATATTTGGGGGGCTGCACCTTTTGTTTATTCTAAGATGACAAAGATGAATTATTTTATATAGAGCATGCATTCATTATAAAAAAGTTGCAACAATAGACAAAATTATAAAGAGTAGATTGTAATAAGAAAAATTTCTGAGTACATGATGGGGTCCATATAGTATGTGTATTATTGCCTTATTTTATCTGGACATCAATGAAATCAGTCAATCTATTGATCACTGGCTTTGCCTTTTTCTTGTCTCTGAATTGCAGAACTTTCTCTTATGTAACATTAATTTTTACTTGTCTTGTTCCTCATCTTAAATGTAAAGAAAGCCAGAACTATCGTGAACTTCGTCATCTCTTGACAGCCAGGATAAAAAATAGCTGTTGCTGCAGTGTGTGGAATAGAAAGGGTTAAAAAGACCATATGTACAGAAGTGGTTTGTACAGCCTTCTCTAGTGAATTCCTGCCAGCAGATATTTTTACCCTGGTAGGAAGTAACTAAAAGCTTTATTCAACTCTTGTCTGCTGGCCTCCATAATGCATGTCTAACAAATGTGTTTGTGAGAAAGTTTGGTTCTCCCCTTGGTGGCAAAAGGAAAAACGAACACTAGTGCTCCTTATGGGAGGGTAGTGATAGGATATGAGATATGGTTAAATACAGCTTTACCCTTTTTACCAGTTTCACCTAAGATTTTTATCTCAGCCCCTTGGTTACTTTTGTTATTTGGACAACAACTGGTTTTGTCTTCTGTGGTGGTTGGGATGAAAGGGATTTAACAAAGTGACAAAGCATTTTGCTTCAGAAATAACTTGAAAAACGCACCTATGTTTCAAATCAAGATTATTTCAGTATCATAACAGTATGCTCAGGATATTACTCATGGAACTAGATTTTAGCCTTATGATCATAGAGATAGGTGTTGGCTTTATTATTTTTTCTGAACTGAGAAAAGACTCTGGAATTCTAACTGTAATGCACACACTTGAACTCAGTAGACAGAAAGCTACCTTTCTATGATAAACAGAATTTGGAGAATATTGCATCATAGAAATATTTTTTGATAACAATACTCAGGAAACTCTATGGACTGCTGCTTTGGGGCCAGGCCCCATGCCACTCAATTAAAGACATTCTTGTTTAACCTGTCCTTACAACAACTTTATGAAGGAGGTGTACTCATACCCGTGCTTTAGCCATGCAGACACTGCTCACTTTCTCTTCATGTGATAAACTATTGGCCTATTTTCACTGATGTCCTGGTAAAATAAGGCAATAATACACATACTATGTGGACCCCATCATGTACTCAGAAATTTTTCTTATTACAATCCATTCTTTATAATTTTGTCTATTGTTGCAACTTTTTTAATAATGAATGCATGCTCTATATAAAATAATTCAGCTTTGTCATCTTAGAATAAACAAAAGGTGCAGCCCCCCAAATATACCCAGAATAAATAGGATCTGCATGTCTGACTCTGAAACATGGGTGCATGTATTGATTAAACTGTTTCCTAAATCACTGCTCCCCTGAATCACATGGTTAGGACAGATTTCAGCTCCAGGTCTCTTTCATTAAGAACCTATCCTTTAAGCCAGTAGTTCTCTATGGGGGTATCTGACTCCCAGATAAGACCTGGCAATGTCTGGAAACATTTTGGGTTGTCACCTGGGCACGTGCTAGTATAGGCCAAGGATGCTCCTCAACATCCTGTAATGCACAGTGCAGCCTCCGCAACAGAGAATTACCTGGCTCCACATGTCAGTAGTGCCAAGGCTCAGAAACCCTGTCCAAACCAGTGCTATTCAAAACGCGTTCCACACAACAGCAGCATGTGCAACACATGGGAACTTGTTAGATATCAGAATCATGATCCCTCTCCCATACCCATTGAACCAGAGACTCCATGGGTGGAGCCCCAAAATTCATGTTTCTACAGGCGCCCAAGTTCTTCTTGCACATTGAAAGGAGAGACACTCTGCTGTAAAACACCAGATTATCCTGTGTCTATTGAGCTGGACACATATGTAGTTTCCTCACCACTTTCAGTGTTAAGTTGTCACATAGAAGTATCTCCTCAGGCACCTAAAAAGGGAAAGTCTGCTGTATACTAGGAACAAATGTGACTCATGAGAAAATCGGTGCTATTACAAATCCAGGAATCACGCCCAGCTGAAAATCTAGGAAGGTTCTCTTTCTCTTCTTATCTCTGCTTAAGGAGGGAAGTCTTGGAGGCTTTGTCCACTTTCAAAAGATGTCGACATGTACACAGGTTTGGTTTAGGGTTTGATTATTTAAAATTAAACTTAAATGAAGTAAAACCCCTTTTGGAGAACCACAGTTATGCTAAATTGCAAATTATATTGCTTTTGGATTTACTGGCAGCCCCCAAATAAATCATCTTCTCTATTTGTGCATTTTTCTAATCACAAATTATGTTCTGAGAGCCAGTGAAATAATTATTTTTGTATGCCTCTCTCTTCCATAATTGTTTATCACTTGGTATTTTATGTGTTTTTTGTGAGGCATACATTATAGGCAAGGATGCATTGTAAAGGATAAAAAATGTCCAAAACATCTTTGTTCAGGAAGTTTGTACTTTAATGCCACTCCATTCTCTAACTCACTTCTTTTTTTTTTTTTTCCAAATCTGTTGGAAATCTTTTTTTCTTTTTTTTTTTTGAATTATACTTTAAGTTCTGGGGTACACGTGCAGAACGTGCAGGTTTGTTACATAGGTATACATGTGCCATGGTGGTTTGCTGCACCAGCAACCCGTCATGTACATTAAGTATTTCTCCTAATGCTGTCCCTCCCTTAGACCCCCACACAGTGACAGGCCCCAGTGTGTGATGTTCCCCTCCATGGACACAGGGAGGGGAACATAACTCATTTCTTAAACGATGCTGCTACAGCACTTAAAAAAATATTTTGAAAGCTTGAAAAAAAAATCCAACGTAGAGTCATAATATATTGACTCCTTTACTTCAAAAGGTTGAGCTTTTTATAAAACATAAAGTTTTCTAATTTAAATGTGTTTTCTTTACCATCCATATTTTAGTTAGAAAAAAAATGAGTATTCTTTCAGATTATTCCACACAGGCTCAGCTGCATTAAAATCATCTGGGTGTAGACAAATTGCTTGATCTCCTTCTACTAGGATTCAGATTCAGTAGTTGCGACACTTGGAAAGGAAACCATGTTTTAAAAAACATCCAAGTTTAGGAATAAGCATCAATTTCAGTTTCTTAATGTGAAGGAATCAAACTGATGCACCTTAGTTTTAGTTTCATTATTTTGATGGCAGAATATTTACTGAAAATATTTTACTCTGTTAAGTGATCAGAAGTCAATGAACCCACAGGCTAAAATGTGTAGAAATTTAACAAGAATTTAAACAATGGATTCATGGAGCCATTTGTATCACCTCTGTGCATGGTTGCTATGACTGCTAAGTGAAAAAATAAAAAGGGCCAAACCACGTTATAGGCTGAGAATTTTGACATGAAAGCACCACTGGTAAATTATTTAATTTAGAATGATCCTCTGTTGATTAGGCACTGCTGAAGAGGGCTGGGAAATGTATGCATGTGTTTTTCAGATAATTGAAGTTTTTATCCTTTATTGTGTCCCATTTTCCTCAAAATGATTAGCATAAGAATATAAAAGTATGTAAAGGGTCATTTAAGAAGTATGAATTGCACATCCACCCTGTGTCCTGACCTGGGTACAGCTACGGATAAGCCATACATTTCTAGCCTTTGAGAGGCCCATGTTCTGGAGATGAGACTGACCTGCGAGCTACATATGACAGGCTAGCAGATTGCAAAACAGAGTTTGCCCTGGGTGGTGCAAAGATCAAGGAGGCTCAACAGGCTTCTCTAGCTTCTGAACTTGCACTGCTTCTTTTTGCAGTGCAGTTGAGTCTCTACTGTAGATGTTAGTTAGCAAATTCTGCTGTGACCAGGAGGCCTCCAGAGAGCCTCAAGGTGTGCAGGTATGTTTGCTGACTTCTGAATGGCTCTAGACAGTCCAGCTACTCTAATTGGTTTTCTTCCTTCCCTTCATTCATCACTGTCCTCCATTCCATCTCACAGATTCCTACTGCTAGTCTATAACTAAGAGCAGAATTTAAGGCTGACATAGGAAACCAGATAACCAAGCTTATTAAGTAACTTGAGTTATAAACAGAATATGAGCCCATCAACTCTGGCCAAAGGGTGATCTCAGAGCTTCCCTATCTTGAGAAGAAAGTTCATGAGAAAGCTTTGGGGTTACTTCTGGGTTAAAGATTATGTTCTGGATAGTTCAAGCCCTACCAACAACAGACATATGAATCAGTATAGACATTTCTGTCATACTTTTTAGGGCCTGAAGATACAAATATTGCTATTTGTTGATAAAGGATTTTGTTTGTTAGACCTGATGGCATATATATATATACACACACACACATATATATATGTATATATAAAACATATACATATAATACATATAATGTATATATGTATTATATGTATTTTATATAATATATAATATGTATTTTATATAATATATAATATGTATTTTATATAATATAATATGTATTATATATGTATCTTATATAATATATATTATATATGCATTTTTATATTATATATTTATATAAATAAGTATATATATTTATATTATGTATATACACACACTTAATTATTTATTTTATGTGAGTTCAGAGTATTCTAGCTCTTCAAAAACCTAATTTGTTTGCAGGTTCCTCATTGTCATCTTTAAGTGTTTCCAGTAGACTTCAGTTTCTGGAATAGTTTATTTTCCTATGCCAAATACAACAGGGACCAAGAAATCCCTCTGAAGGATTTGGATGGTGTGGTAACATGTATGGATGGACCCAGTGTTCCACTCATCCCTGTATACATACTCTTTAGGTAACATGGCAGTTCCCTCTAACTCTGACTCTGGAGTCAGCCTTTTGACTGGCTTTGGCCAGTAGGGACATGAAGAAGTGATGGCATACCTGTTGTGATCCTAGACCTAGATCAAAAGGTCTTACTTGTTCCCATTTGCCCACATGTGGTTCTGTCATGGCCAGGAGAAGGACATGTCTGAGGTGGAATTCTGGAGAGGGATGAGAGACACGTGGAGTAGAGCTGCATAGCTAAGTGACATCACTCCAGCCCAGCCTAGAGCACAGTCCCCTGCAGATGCATGTGCTAGCCCATTCAGGATCAGCTACTCTCCAGCTTCTGGGTAGGTTATTACACAGCAATAGCTGACTGATACACATGAGTAGAGAAAAAAAGAATTTTCTAAGTAGAGATGATAGTATTGATAAAACTATGAAGAGAAAGATCCATCAACATGTTGTATAATGAGAAAGTTGGCTTGAGTGAAGTAGAATATGCGTATTGAGAAGGATTAGAAAAAAAAAACTGGATAGAGAGTGCTGACTGAAATTATAAAAGAGATTAAAGGCCAGACACAAGAATCACAGTATTTTGTGAAAGTGCCCTAGAAATAATCTTGTGCCAGGTCTTCATCTAAGACAGAGTGAGTTAGTGGCCAAACAATCCTGGGACCCAAGTCTTAAGTGTTTGTATGTGATGCAATAGGCAAGAGATAATGGAATGATGGAACAAGGATCTTAAGAATGTAAATACAACGCTGAGTTAGAAGGAATGGTTTGGCTGTCCCTGGCCACTAACTCACTCTGTCTTAGATGAAGACCTGGCACAAGACTATTTATTACCTGTGAGACTTTTATAGTATTTTGGGACTGGGATCAAGAAGCTCTGGAGCAGAGGATAGTCTTGGGGAATAGAAAGGGTGGTTATGGAAGAATTTTGGAGAAAGAAAAAATATTCATGGTGTCTATTGATGAAACCCATGTTTGTCTCATAGTCACACCTAGTGTTTAGTAAGTTCTCATTAAAAGTAACCATGCCTATGAAGTATCTTATTAGGATGAAGAAAGTGTTCTAAAACTGGTTTATGGTGATGGTGGCACCACTTGGTAAGTTTACTAAAAGTCATTGAATTTCATGCTTGAAATTGGTGAATTCTGTGTTAGGTAAAAGATATCTCAGTAAAGCTTTTAAACAAACAAACAATGAAAATCCTTACCAGTTATGTTCCATAGTCCCAGGAGGGAGCGGTTTTTATTTGAATACCCAAACTCATCCTGCCAAGTTTATGTGGCATCCTCTCCTTCTTTCTCTGATGACATTATACACAGTGAACCATTGGAGTGCTCACATGTGCCCCACAATCTAGAGCCTCTACTGTTCCCAAGCTGATACTCCATGAAGATACAGGGAAGAGCTCTTGTTCCCCATGCTGTCAGTGGGGAACAAGATGTACTGTGATTAACAATGATGTACTGCATGTGTCCATCATGAAAGCAGTCCCTTTCATCTTGGCCAGAAACCCTATTTTCCTAGATCTGAGATTTATGTCCTGGGTCTGGGCCAAAGGATCAAGAGGAGCCTTGGCTCCTCTTCTAACCCTCCCTTCCATTTGCCATCTATTTTACTTTTTCTGTCCTGGACTGGTATCTCTCACTGTCATAAACCTCCAGCCTCTTTTGAATCTTAGCTACAAGTGAGTGATAGCAAATGCCGCTACTGAAAACCTGCTCACAAGGGGAGTAATCAAAGATGACATTGAGATGAGTCTTCTGGATTTTAAGCATGACATGGAGCAAACGAAGAAATTGATATAATCTTTAAAATATATATTTTAATAACATTATTGGCCGAGCACGGTGGCTCACGCCTGTAATCCCAGCACTTTGGGAGGCCGAGGCAGGCGGATCATGAGGTCAGGAGATCGAGACCATCATGGCTAATACAGTGGAACCCCGTCTCTACTAAAAATACAAAAAATTAGCTGGGCAAGGTGGCGGGCGCCTGTAGTCCCAGCTACTCGGGAGGCTGAGGCAGGAGAATGGTGTGAACCCCAGGGGGCAGAGCCTGCAATAAGCCAAGATCGTGCCACTGCACTCCAGCCTGGGCGACAGCGAGACTCCATCTCAAAAAAATAAAAAATAAAAAATAAATAAAAATAACATTATTATGGTATGATTCACCTACCATACAATTAACCGATTTAAAGTGTACAACTCAATGGCTTTTAGTGCATTCTCCTAGTTGTGCATCCATTACTAGAATCAATTTTAAAACATATTCATCACCCCAAAAGAAACTCTATACCCATTAGCAGTCACACCCTATTTTCCCCATCAGTCTCCAGCCCCTGCAAACACTATTCTGCTTTCTGCCTCTATAGATTTGCCTATTCTAGCCACTTCATAGAAATGAAACCATACAAGATGTGGTCCCTTATGGCTGGCATCTTTCACTTAACATCATGTTTTTGTGTTCTTGATTCAATTAAATTAAAACAAAACTTTGGCATTGTGCCAAGCACTGTTCTGGGCACTAGTTAGAAAAAGGGCTTACCTTTCTGGGAGAGTAGAACAACGAGAAACTAATGGATCCCATCCCATTTAGAAAAACGTTGATCATTTGGAGTGTGCAAGTTAAAGCAGGAGGTGTGGGACTCACACTGGAAGAATTTTCCTCTGCAGGCCATGGAAGTACCACAGTATTGAACCCAGCAAATTATTTTGATTGTGCTCTTGAGTTTCTTAGATGTGAATATCTTGTTGGTAATCATGGTTTTACTACAGAAGCAAACTGGCATCTTGGAGAGCTCATTCTGTCCTTAACTCTAACATTTAGCACTAAGACTTTGGACATGCTATGGTACATCTCTGGGTCCCCCTTGTCTCATCAGAAGAGGTAGAATTGATGATCTTTGCTTATATTCCATAGGTCTTAGAAGGATCTGACCGGACACTATATGGGAAAGGGCTTTGCATGCTGTCAAATGACACCTAAGCATGATTTTAACAATTGTGCTGCACAAAATCAGCATTTTGTTGTAATAATTTGTGATGTCATATGTATTAGTTTTCTTTTTTTTTTTATCCTTTTGAAATTTTTTTTATTATTATTATACTTTAGGTTTTAGGGTACATGTGCACAATGTGCAGGTTTGTTACATATGTATCCATGTGCCGTGTTGTTTTGCTGCACCCATTAACTCGTCATTTAGCATTAGGTATATCTCCTAATGCTGTCCCTCCCCGCTCCCCCCATCCCACAACAGTCCCCGGAGTGTGATGTTCCCCTTCCTGTGTCTATGAGTTCTCATTGTTCAATTCCCACCTATGAGTGAGAACATGCGGTGTTTGGTTTTTTGTCCTTGCAATAGTTTACTGAGAATGATGTTTTCCAGTTTCATCCATGTCCCTACAAAGGACACGAACTCATCATTTTTTATGGCTGCATAGTATTCCATGGTGTATATGTGCCACATTTTCTTAATCCAGTCTATCGCTGTTGGACATTTGGGTTGGTTCCAAGTCTTTACTATTGTGAATAGTGCTGCAATAAACATACGTGTGCATGTGTCTTTATAGCAGCATGATTTATAGTCCTTTGGGTATATACCCAGTAATGGGATGGCTGGGTCAAATGGTATTTCTAGTTTTAGATCCCTGAGGAATCACCACACTGACTTCCACAATGGTTGAACTAGTTTACAGTCCCACCAACAGTGTAAAAGTGTTCCTATTTCTCCACATCCTCTCCAGCACCTGTTGTTTCCTGACTTTTTAATGATGGCCATTCTAACTGGTGTGAGATGGTATCTCACTGTGGTTTTGATTTGCATTTCTCTGATGGCCAGTGATGATGAGCATTTTTTCATGTGTTTTTTGGATGCATAAATGTCTTCTTTTGAGAAGTGTCTGTTCATGTCCTTCGCCCACTTTTTGATGGGGTTGTTTGTTTTTTTCTTATAAATTTGTTTGAGTTCATTGTAGATTCTGGACAATAGCCCTTTGTCAGATGAGTATGTTGCAAAAATTTTCTCCCATTCTGTAGCACTCTGATGGTAGTTTCTTTTGCTGTGCAGAAGCTCTTTAGTTTAATTAGATCCCATTTGTAAATTTTGGCTTTTGTTGCCATTGCTTTTGGTGTTTTAGACATGAAGTCCTTGCCCATGCCTATGTCCTGAATGGTAGTGCCTAGGTTTTCTTGTAGGATTTCAATGGTTTTAGGTCTAACATTTAAGTCTTTAATCCATCTTGAATTAATTTTTGTGTAAGGTGTAAGGAAGGGATCCAGTTTCAGCGTTCTACATATGGCTAGCCAGTTTTCCCAGCACCATTTATTAACTAGGGAATCCTTTCCCCATTTCTTGTTTTTGTCAGGTTTGTCAAAGATCAGATAGTTGTAGATATGTGGCATCATTTCTGAAGGCTCTGTTCTGTTCCATTGATCTATGTCTCTGTTGTGGTACCAGTACCATGCTGTTTTGGTTACTGTAGACTTGTAGTATAGTTTGAAGTGAGGTAGCGTGATGCCTCAATAACAGGTTCTGAAATTGTGGCAATAATCAATAGCTTACCAACCAAAAAGAGTCCAGGACCTGATGGATTCAGAGCTGAATTCTACCAGAGGTACAAGGAGGAACTGGTACCATTCCTTTGGAAACTATTCCAATCAATAGAAAAAGAGGGAATCCTCCCTAACACATTTTATGAAGCCAGCATCATCCTGATACCAAAGCCTGGCAGAAACATAACCAAAAAAGAGAGTTTCAGACCAATATCCTTGATGAACATTGATGCAAAAATCCTCAATAAAATACTGGCAAACCGAATCCAGCAGCACATCAAAAAGCTTATACACCATGATCAAGTGGGCTTCATCCCTGGGATGCAAGGCTGGTTCAACATATGGAAATCAATAAATGTAATCCAGCATATAAGCAGAACCAAAGACAAAAACCACATGATTATCTCAATAGATGCAGAAAAGGCCTTTGACAAAATTCAACAACCCTTCATGCTAAAAACTCTCAATAAATTAGGTATTGATGGGACGTATCTCAAAATAATAAGAGCTATCTATGACAAACCCACAGCCAATATCATACTGAATGGGCAAAAACTGGAAGCATTCCCTTTGAAAACTGGCACAAGACAGGGATGCCCTCTCTCACCACTCCTATTCAACATAATGCTGGAAGTTCTGGCCAGAGCTATCAGGCAGGAGAAGGAAATAAAGGGTATTCAATTAGGAAAAGAGGAAGTCAAATTGTCCCTCTTTGCAGATGACATGATTGTATATCTAGAAAAGCCCATCGTCTCAGCCCAAAATCTCCTTAGGCTGATTAGCAACTTCAGCAAAGTCTCAGGATACAAAATCAATGTACAAAAATCACAAGCATTCTTGTACACCAATCACAAACAGAGAGCCAAATCATGAGTGAACTCCCATTCACAATTGCTTCAAAGAGAATAAGATACCTAGGAATCCAACTTACAAGGGATGTGAAGGACCTCTTCAAGGAGAACTACAAACCACTGCTCAATCAAATAAAAGAGGATACAAACAAATGGAAGAACATTCCATGCTCATGGGTTGGAAGAATCAATATCGTGAAAATGGCCATACTGCCCAAGGTAATTTATAGATTTAATGCCATCCCCATCAAGCTACCAATGACTTTCTTGACAGAATTGGAAAAAACTACTTTAAAGTTCATATGCAACCAGAAAAGAGCCCGCATCGCCAAGTCAATCCTAAGCCAAAAGAACAAAGCTGGAGTCATATGTATTAGTTTTCTACTAATGCCATAATAAATTGCCAGAAGTTTAGTGTCTTAAAATACTACAAATATATTGTCTTCCAGTTCTGTATATTAGAATTCTGACACAGATCTCACTGGGCTAAAAAGTCAAGGGGTCAGCAGGATTCCTTCAGGAAGCTCCAGGGAAGGGTCCTTGCCTTTTGCGCTTCTATTAATAGAAGCTGTCCTCATTCATTGGCTCTTGGCCCCTTCCTCCATCTTGAAAGTCAACATGTTTCATCTCTCTGTGCCTTTGTGCTTCTATCTCCCTTTGACAGAATCCAACTGGGAAAAAGTCTCACTTTTAAAGACTCATGGGATTAGATTGGTTTTACCTGGATAATTCAGGATAATCTCTCTGTTATAAAGTTGCAGTGTTTCAAAAGAAATAGCACTCAAATGTAAATTTTGTTTTTTTTCTTCTCAGCAAGGCAAGGTACTTCTATAGAAGGGTGCGCCCTCACAGAGCACACCTGCACAAGAGAAGGCAAGGGGTTCTTATTTCTGACACCTGTGGCCCCTGCTGCTATGTCGTTCCCTTACTGGCTAGAGTTAGACTGCAAGGCTAAACTAATTCCAATTGGCTAAATTAAAGAGAGTGACGCGGTAAGTGGTTAGGTGGGAAAAATGGTTATGGCAGAGCAGGAAATCCGAATGAGTCAGGGTGGAGCAAGTAATTGGAATGAGTCAGGGCAAAGGTAATTGGAATGAATCTGGGCAGAGCAGGCAATCGGAATGAGTCTGGGTGGAGCAGGTCATTGGAATGAGTCAGGGTGGAGCAGGTAATCGGAATAAGTCAGGGTGGAGAATGAGTCAGGGTGGAGCAGGTAATCAGAATGAGTCATATTGGAGTAGGTAATCAGAATGGATCAGGGTAGAGTACATAATCAGAATGAGTCAGGGTGGAGAATGAGTCAGGGTAGAGCAGGTAATTGGAATGTGACAAGATGTAGCAGGTAATCGGAATAAGGGTGGAGCAGGTGATCGAAAAAGGTTGCTTTACAATGAAGTTAAGTTTAAAATAGAAGGCAAAGAATTGAACATCCTGCCATATTGATTCTTTGAAGAGAAGTTTAAAACTCATAACTAACAATTCCCTCCTCTTGCATTTTCCTTACAGCTCTTTCTCTTCAAACTTCTTTAGTCTGTCTTCGCTTAGTGGTTTTGCTTGATTTGCCAAAAGAAGCTTCGCTGCATAAGGTGGAGGATAGTTAAGGGAGGTTTTAGTAAGTGCCATTTGTATGAGCCTCTGCAGCAATCCACGGATGCATTGTATGACACAGCACCTGAAAAGAATAAGTATACCCATTACAGCTGCAAGGGAAGTAAGAATTGAGGCTATTATTCCTTTCCGTTTACCAAAGCATTTTTCTAGCCATCCTGTAAAGGGATCATTTACCCCTGAGTTGCTGGCTAACTTATTGGACAGAGCAGTCAGACCTTGCATTGTCTTTGTTATACTTTCATTGGGGTGGTGGTGGCTGGGATGAAAGTACAATATTTTTATTTATGATGCAAACTCCTTTTTCTGCTAATATCATGTCTAAGGCTATCCTGTTTTTCCCAAGCTATATGGCTAGTAGCCCCTAATTGCTCAGCTATTCCTTTAACAGCATCTCTAGTGTAGTTAATAGATCACTGTTTGTTGTAATAGATAGAGTTTATCCAATTTACATTTTATTAATTGTCACCCACCAAAATATTGACTCAAATCCTGCAGCTATTTGATTTTAGGCCTTTAAATTGATCTGGTGTAGACAGATTCACAGCTGAATTCTACCAGAGGTACAAGGACCATTCCTTCTGGAACTATTCCAATCAACAGAAAAAGAGGGAATCCTCCCTAACTCATTTTACGAGGCCAGCAGCATCCTGTACCAAAGCCTGGCAGAGACACAACAAAAAAAGAGAATTTTAGATGAATATCCCTGATAAACATCGATGCAAAAATCCTCAGTAAAATACTGGCAAACCGAATCCAACAGCACATCAAAAAGCTTATCTACCATGATCAAGTGGGCATCCCTAGGATGCAAGACTTGTTCAACATATACAAATCGATAAACGTAATCCAGCATGTAAACAGAACCAAAGACAAAAACCACATGTTTATCTCAATGGATGCAGAAAAGGCCTTGACAAAATTCAACAACTCTTCATGCCAAGAGCTCCCAATAAATTAGGTATCGATGGGATGTATCTCAAAATAATAAGCTATTTATGACAGACCCACAGCCAATATCATACTGAATGGGCAAAAGCTGGAAGCATTCCCTTTGAAAACTGGCAGAAGACAGGGATACCCTCTCTCACCACTCCTATTCAACACAGTGTTGGAAGTTCTGGCCAGGGCAGTCAGGCAGGAGAAAGAAATAAAGGGTATTCAATTAGGAAAAGAGGAAGTCAAATTGTCCCTCTTTGCAGATGACATGATTGTATATTTAGAAAACCCTATCCTCTCTGCCTAAAATCTCCTTAAACTTATAAGCAACTTCAGCAAAGTCTCAGGATACAAAATCGATGTGCAAAAATCACAAGCATTCTTATACACAAATAACAGACAGAGAGCCAAATCATGAGTGAACTCTCATTCACAATTGCTTCAAAGAGAATAAAATACCTAGGAATCCAACTTACAAGGGACGTGAAGGACCTCTTCAGGGAGAACTACAAACCATTGCCACTGAAATGAAAGAGGACACAAACAAATGGAAGAACATTCCATGCTCATGGATAGGAAGAATCAATATCGTGAAAATGGCCATACTGCCCAAGGTAATTCATAGATTCAGTGCCATCCCCATCAAGCTACCAATGACTTTCTTGACAGAATTGGAAAAAACTACTTTAAAATTCCTATGGAAACAAAAAAGAGCCCATATTGCCAAGACAATCCTAAGCCAAAAGAACAAAGCTCGAGGCATCATGCTACTTGACTTCCAACTATACTACAAGGCTACAGTAACCAAAACAGCATGGTACTGGAACCAAAACAGAGATATAGACCAATGGAACAGAACTAAGCCCTCAGAAATAATACCACATGTCTACAACCATCTTATCTTTGACAAACCTGACAAAAACAAGAAATGGGGATAGGATTCCCTATTTAATAAATGGTGCTGGGAAAACTGGCTAGCCATATGTAGAAAGCTGAAACTGGATCCTTTCCTTACACCTTATACAAAAATTAATTCAAGATGGATTAAAGACTTAAATGTTAGACCTAAGACCATAAAAACCCTAGAAGAAAACCTAGGCAATACCATTCAGGACATAGGCATGGGCAAGGACTTCATGTCTAAAACACCAAAAGTAATGGCAACAGAAGCCAAAATTGACAAATGGGATCTAAGTAAACTAAAGAGCTTCTGCACAGCAAAAGAAACTACCATCAGAGTGAACAGGCAACCTACAGAATGGGAGAAAATTTTTGCAATCTACTCATCTGACAAAGGGCTAATATCCAGAATCTACAAAGAACTCAAACAAATTTACAAGAAAAAAAAAAACACATCACAAAGTGGGTGAAGGATATGAACACACACTTCTCAAAAGAAGACATTTATGCAGCCAACAGACACATGAAAAAATGCTCATCATCACTGGCCATCAGAGAAATGCAAATCAAAACCACAATGAGATACTATCTCACACCAATTAGAAAGGCAATCTTTAAAAAGTCAGGAAACAGGCCGGGCGCGGTGGCTCAAGCCTGTAATCCCAGCACGTTGGGAGGCCGAGGCGGGCGGATCACGAGGTCAGGAGATCGAGACCATCCTGGCTAACATGGTGAAACCCCGTCTCTACTAAAAAATACAAAAAAATTAGCCGGGCATGTTGGCGGGCGCCTGTAGTCCCAGCTACTCGGGAGGCTGAGGCAGGAGAATGGCGTGAACCCGGGAGGCGGAGCTTGCAGTGAGCCGAGATGCGCCACTGCACTCCAGCCTGGGGGACAGAGCAAGACTCCGTCTCAAAAAAAAAAAAAAAAAGTCAGGAAACAATAGGTGCTGGAGAGGATGTGGAGAAATAGGAACACTTTTACACCGTTGGTGGGACTGTAAACTAGTTCCACCATTGTGGAAGACAGTTTGGTGATTCGTCAGGTATCTAGAACTAGAAATACCATTTGACCCAGTCATCCCATTACTGGGTATATACCCAAAGGATTATAAATCATGCTGCTATAAAGGCACATGCACATGTATGTTTATTGTGGCACTATTCACAATAGCAAAGACTTGGAACCTGGCCTAAACTGAGTAGTTAAAAATCAACTCCTAACTTAGAAACTGATGTTATTCATAGATTCCAGACATTGTGTAGAAGAACATTGTGAAACTCCCTGCTCTGTTCTGTTTCTCTCTGACCACCAGTGTATGCAGCCCCTGTCACGTACCCTCTGCTTGCTCAAATCAGTCACGACCCTTTCATGTGAAATCTTTAGTGTTGTGAGCCCTTAAAAGGGACAGAAATTGTGCACTCGGGGAGCTTGGATTTTAGGGCAGTAGCTTGCCCATGCTCCCAGCTGAATAAAGCCCTTCATTCTACAACTTGGTGTCTGAAAGGTTTTGTCTGTGGCTCGTCCTGCTATATACACACAGAATTTCCTTTACAATTAACATTTTAAAACTTGCTTAAACCTTTAAAACAAATTTTTTTAACGTTGTAATTAATGTAGGTAAAAAATCCACATTCTTATGCCTCCTTATAATCCTTTTACCCAGAGTATATTTTACCTTCCTTACACATCTTGCATGTAAACTGTTTCTTTCACTCATGTCCATGTGGAGACCACCAAACAGGCTTTGTGTGAGCAACAAGGCTGTTTATTTCACCTGGGTGCAGGCGGGCTGAGTCTGAAAAGAGAGTCAGCAAAGGAAGATAGGAGTGGGGCCATTTTATAAGATGTGGGTAGGTAAAGAGCGTCACAAGGTGCACAGTAGGGGAACTTTTGAGCCAGGATGAGCCAGGAGAAGGAATTTCACAAAGTAATGTCATCAGTTAAGGCAGGAACAGGCCATTTTCACTTCTTTTGTGGTGGAATGTCATCAGTTAAGGCAGGAACTGGCCATCTGGATGTGTACATGCAGGTCACAGGAGATATGATGGCTTAGCTTGGGCTCAAAGGCCTGACATTCCTGTCTTCTTATATTAATAAGAAAAATGAAATAGTGGTGAAGTGTTGGGACAAAAACAATTTTGGGGGGTGGTTTGGAGAGATAATGGGTGATGTTTCTCAGAGCTGCTTCGAGCGAGATTGGGGTGGTGTGGGAACCTAGAGTGGGAGAGATTAAGTTGAAGGAAGATTTTGGGGTAAGGGGTGATATTGTGGGGGTTGCTGGAAGAAACATTTGTCGTGTAGAATTATTGGTGATGGCCTGGATACAGTTTTGTATGAATTGAAAAACTAAATGGAACAAGAGAAGGAGAAAAACAGGTATTAAAGGACTGAGAATTGGGAGGACCTAGGACATCCAATTAGGGAATGTCCAAGAGGGTTCAGCGTAATTACTTGGTTGGCAAGTTTCTGGGCTCTGTCCTTGAGTTTTTTTATATTGTCATACTCCAGGCCAAATTGATTTAGGTAAAAACAACACTCTTCATTTACAAATATACAGAGTCCTCTTTCGTGTGTGTCTGTATGAGGAGACCATCACACAGGCTTTGTGTGAGCAACATGGCTGTTTATTTCACCTGGGTGCAGGTGGGCTGAGTCCAAAAAGAGAATCAGTGAAGGGAGATGGGGTGGGGCCATTTTATAGGATTTGGGTAGGTAAAGGGAAAAGGGGGTTGTTCTCTGGTGGGCAGGAGTGGGGGTCACAAGGTACTCAGTGGGGGAGCTTTTGAGCCAGGATGAGCCAGGAGAAGGAATTTCACAAGACAATGTCATCAGTTAAGGCAGGAACAGGCCATTTTCACTTCTTTTGTGGTGGAATGTCATCAGTTAAGGCAGGAACTGGCCATCTGGATGCCTACCTGCAGGTCACAGGGGATATGATGGCTTAGCTTGGGCTCAGGGGCCTGACATTCCTGTCTTCTTATATTAATAAAAAATAAAGTAGTGGTAAAATGTTGGGATGGTGAAAATTTTGGGGGGGTACTATGGAGAGAGAATGAGTGATGTTTCTCAAGGCTGCTTTGAGCGGGATTAGGGGTGGTGTGGGAACCTAGAGTGGGAGAGATTAAGCTGAAGGAAGACTTTGTGGTAAGGGGCAATATTGTGGGGTTGTTAGAAGGAACGTTTGTCATTTAGAATTATTGTTGATGGCCTGGATACAGTTTTGTATGAATTGAAAAACTAAATGGAATAAGAGAAGGAGAAAAACAGGTATAAAAGGTCTAAGAATTGGGACAACTCAGGACATCTGATTAGAGAGTGCCTAAGGAGATTCAGTTTAGTCCTGCCAGCAAAGATTATTTATTTACTTTAAGAGCTTAGAGTGGCAGTTTGGGATAGCACGAGGAGATATCAGCTGTGCTGGCTTGGAGAAACAGTGTAAACCAGCAGTGTAAACAAGAGCAGGGCATGTATGAGTAGTTGATAATGGTGAATAGGAGTATGACTAGACAGAAGATAGTAGGGATGACAAGTTTTTTGGGGGCACAGTCTAAGTTGGTCTGGTGTCTGGAATGAGAGTGGGGCCTAATAAAAAGGAGCTTCTATACAGGAGCTCAAATGGGCTGTACCTTGTAGCATTCTGAGGACAGGCCTGAATTCTGAGAAGTGAAAGTGGTAAAAGTATTGTCCAGTCCTTTTTAAGTTGGTGGCTGAGCTTGATGAGGTGTGTTTTTAAAAGACTTTTAGTCCATTCTACTTTTCCTGAAGATGAAGGACTGTAAGGGATATAAAGGTTTCACTGAATACTAAGAGCCTGAAGAACTGCTTGGCTGATTTGACTATAAAGGCTGGTCTGTTATCAGACTGTATAGAGGTGGGAAGGCTAAACTAAGGAATTATGTCTGACAGAAGGGAAGAAATGACTGTGGGGCCTTCTCAGACTGTATAGAAAAGGCCTCTACCTATCCAGTGAAAGTGTCTACCTAGACTAAGCGGTATTTTAGTTATCTGGCTTGGGGCATGTTGAGTAAAGCTAATTTCCCAGTTCTGGGGGCAAATCCTTGAGCTTGATGTGTAGGGAAGGGAGGGGGCCTGAATAATCCCTGAGGAGTAGTAGAATAGCAGATGGAACACCAAGAAGTTATTTCCTTGGGGATAGATTTCCACGATGGAAAGGAAATGAGAGGTTCTAAGAGGCGGGCTAGTGGCTTATACTATAGCATAGCCTGCCTTTGCTGGTGTGTGGTGATTAGGCCTGGTGGAACTGCTATCAGTAAACCAAGTGTGATCAGGGTGAGAAACAGGGAAGAAGGAAATGTGGGGAAATGGGGTAAACGTCAGGTGGATCAGAGAGATGCAGTCGTGAGGGGTCAGGTGTGGTATCCAGAATAATGTGGGAGGCTGGATTGAAGTCTGGGCCAGGAACAATGGTAATTGTGGGAGACTCAACAAAGAATGAGTATAGCTGAAGGAGCCAGGGAGCAGAAAGTATATGCGTCAGGTGTGAGGAAGAAAATAGATTTTGGAAATTATGAGAAATGTAGAGAGTGAGTTGAGCATAGTTTTTGATTTTTAGGGCCTCTGAAAGTATTAAAGCAGTGGCAGCTGCTGCACGCACACATGAGGGCTAGGCTAAAACAGTAAGGTCAAGTTGTTTGGACAGAAAGGCTACAGGGTGCGGTCCTGGCTCTTGTGTAAGAATTCTGACTGCACTAACCATGCCTAGGAAGGAAAGAAGTTGTTTTGTAAGGAATTGAGGTTTGGGAGATTAATCAGACACAATCAGCAAGGAGAGCACATGTGTTTTTATGAGAATTATGCTGAGATAGGTAACAGATGAGGATGAAATTTGGGCTTGATTGAAGTAATGGGGTCTGTCTGTGAAGCCTTGTGGCAGTACAGCCCAGGTAATTTGCTGAGTCTAATGGGTGTCAGTGTCAGTCTAAGTGAAAGTGAAGAGAGGCTGGGATGACAGGTGCAAAGGAATAGTAAAGAAAGCATGTTTGAGATCCACAACAGAATAATGGGTTGTAGAGGGAGGTATTGAGGATAGGAGAGTATACAGGTTTGGCATCATGGGGTGGATAGGCAAAACAATTTGGTTGATAAGGCTCAGATTCTGAACTAACCTGTAAGCCTTGTCTGGTTTTAGGACAAGTAAAATGGGGGAATTGTAAGGAGAGTTTACAGGCTTTAAAAGGCCATGCTGTAGCAGGCAAGTGATAACAGGCTTTGATCTTTTTAAAATGTGCTGTGGGATGGGATATTGGCATTGACGGGGGTAAGAGTGATTAGGTTTTAATGAGATTGTAAGGGGTGCATGATTGGTCGCCAAGGAGGGAATAGAGGTATCTTATAGTTGTGGGTTAAGGTGAGGGGATTTGAGAGAAGGACGCGAAGGAGGCTTTGAACTGGGGAAAAGGTGGCAATGAGGTGTGGCTTTAGCCCAGGAATAGTCAGGGAAGCCGATAATTTAGTTAAAATATCTCGGCCTAATAAGGGAACTGGGCAGGTGGGGATAACTAAGAAGAGTGCTTAAAAGAGTATTGTCTAAGTTGGCACCAGAGTTGGGGAGTTTTAAGAGGTTTAGAAGCCTGACCATCAATACCCACAACAGTTATGGAGGCAAGGGAAACAGGCCCTTGAAAAGAAGGTAATGTGGAGTGGGTAGCCTCTGTATTAAGAAGGGGATGGACTTACCCTCTACTGTGAGAGTTACCCGAAAATTGGCATCCGTGATAATCTTGGGGGCTTCCGAGGCAATTGGGCAGTGTCAGTCTTCTGGGAAGGAGTCAGTCAGAGAGCCTTGGGCCAGAGTTCCAGGGGCTCTGGGAGTGGCTGCCAGGTGAACAGATGGGACATGGCTTAGGAGGAATCCTGGGCTGTGGGCATTCCTTGGCCCAGTGGCCAGATATCTGGCACTTGAAGCAAGATCTTGATGGAGGAAGTCTTGTAGGAATGCTTAACTGCTGCAGCTTAGGCATGTGCAGCTTAGGCATTTTGAAATTCTTGTGTGCTGGAGGTGTGACTGGGTTTTGTCTCCCAGCAGAGGCAAGTAATTGTAACTCAGAAATGTGTTGCCATCTGGCTGCCTCCTCTCTAGTATTGTACACCTTGAAGGCGAGGTTAATTCTTGTTGGGGGGTTTGAGGGCCAGATTCTGATTTTTGAAGTTTTTTGCTAATGTCAGGAGTGGATTGGGTGATAAAATGCATATTAAGAATAAGGCAGCCTTCTGGCCCTTCTGGGTCTAGGGCAGTAAAGCCTCTAAGGGTTGCTGCTAAGTGGGCCATGAATTGGGCTGGGTTTTCATCTTTACCTTAGGTAGTTTCTTTAAGCTTGCCGTAATAACAGCTTTGTAAGCTTCCATTTTAAGCCCTTCAAAGTAGGCAGGAAATCATGTAATCTTGCCTGGCTATACCTGGGGAATCTGCCTGATAGTTCCTGATAGTTCCATTGGGGATCCAATCGGGGAACTGCTCTAATGCCTTCCTGGAGGTCTGGCTCATGAAGCCAGCAGTTATCAGCATGAGACTGGCCTAGAGAAAAAACTCTTTCCTGTTCATCCTGTTCATCTGGGGAAAGCGTAGAAGTCAGGATGACATTTAAGTCACTCCAGGTTAAATTGTAGGACAGAGTTAGATATCGGAACTCCTGTATGTATTTAATGGGGTCTGATGAGAAAGAGCCTAAACACTGACTGATCTGAGAGAGGTCTGATAGAGAAAAAGTTACATGTACCCTGACTATGCCTTCAGCTCCAGCCACTTCTCTAAGGGGAAATTGCTGGGCAGGTGGGGAAGAGCTAGTCGTGGAACTAAACTGTGAGCTGGACCGGATATGAGGAGGGGAGGCCATAGAAGGATTATAGGGTGGAGGAGCAGAGGCTGAGAAAGATTTGAGACTTAGCCTGACGACGAGCAGCCTGGAGAGGAGGGGAGAGGTCAGATGTGTCTGTAGGAAAGGAAGACTGGAAAGACTCAGCGATGCTTGGGGTTGGGACTGAGGGGACAGTCTGGAGGGAAAGAAGGAGGATTTGGGAGGAATCACATTGGGAACAGAGACTAGGGAGGGAATGAAGTGTGAAAAATGCCTGGATGTAAGGCACCTCAGACCATTTGCCCATTTTTCGACAAAAATTATTTAGGTCTTGTAGGATGGAGAAATTGAAAGTGCCATTTTCTGGCCATTTAGAGCCATTGTCAAGTTTGTATTGGGGCCAAGTGGTGTTGCAGAAGAAAATAAGGCATTTAGGTTGTAGGTCAGGTGTGAGTTGAAGAGGTTTTAAGTTTTTGAGAATACAGGCTAAAGGAGAAGAGGGAGGAATGGAGGGTGGAAGATTGCCCATAGTGAAGGAGGCAAGCCCAGAAAAAAGAGAGAGTAGAGACACAGAGAGAAGGGGCTGGGGGGTTCTTGCCCTCCAGAAAAGCAGAGAAAGGGTAGACATGGAGAGAAGGGATTGGGGGGGTTCTTGCCCTCCAGAAAAGCGGAAAACAGGTAGAGACACGGAGAGAAGGGGTCAGGGGGGTTCTTGCCCCCTAGAAAAGCAGTACTTGCTGCTAAGGGTGAAGAAGGGGTTGGGGGGTTCTTGCCCCCCAGAAAAGTGGAGAAGGGGTAGAGACATGGAGAGAAGGGGTTGGGGTTCTTGCCCCCTAGAAAAGTGGTACTTGCTGCTAAGGGTGAAGGACCAAGGTAGGCATCCCCGTGTGTTAAGACACCTCTGAAACATGGGTGAATAATCAGGCAGGCATCTCCACGTGATTAAACACCAAGGGAAGACTGTCCTTCTGAGTCCATGACTGGTACCAGAGTTTTGAGTCCACAGATAAAACGCATCTCCTTCATCTCTACCAGAAAAGGAAAGGAACTGAAATTAAGTGAAGGGAGAGATTGAAGTGTGGCGCCAAGATTGAAAGGAGAAAGAGATTGAGGGATAGTGAGAGAGGCTGGAGAAGAGAGTAAAAAGAGGCTGCTTACCCGATTTAAAATTGGTGAGATGTTCCTTGGGCTAGTTGGTCTGAGGACCAGAGGTTGTAGGTGGATATTTCTCATGGAACAAAGAGCAGGAGGACAGGGGATTGATCTCCCAAGGAAGGTCCCCTGATCCAAGTCATGGCACCAAATTTCACTCACATCCATATGAAGAGACACCAAACAGGCTTTGTGTGAGCAACAAGGCTGTTTATTTCACCTGTGTGCAGGCAGGCTGAGTCTGAAAAGAGAGCAAAGGGAGATGGGGTAGGGCCATTTTATAAGATTTGGATAGGTAAAGGAAAATTACAGTCAAAGGGGTGTTCTCTGGAGGGCAGGAGTGGGGGGTCACAAGGTGCTCAGTAGGGGAGCTTTTGAGCCAGGATGAGCCAGGAGAAGGAATTTCACAAGGTAATGTGATCGGTTAAGGCAGGAACAGGCCATTTTCACTTCTTTTGTGGTGGAGTGTCATCAGTTAAGGCAGGAATTGGCCATCTGAATGTGTATGTGCATGTCACAGGGAATGTGATGGCTTAGCTTGGGCTCAGATGCTTGACAGTTTCTTTAGTAGTGTTACATTCAGGAGGCCTAATTACTTTTAAATCCTACAATGTTGCTTGCATAAATTCCCTTTTATAGCATTTTTCATGACTTTCACAATCTTCAACATGCCTCAATTTTCTGACTTGTAAACACCCCTTTCTTTTTTTTTTTTTTTTTTTTTTTTTTTTTGAGACGGAGTCTTGCTCTGTCGCCCAGGCTGGAGTGCAGTGGCACGATCTTGGCTCACTGCAAGCTCTGCCTCCCGGGTTCACATCATTCTCCTGCCTCAGCCTCCCACGTAGCTGGGACTACAGGCACCCGCCACCACGCCCGGCTAATTTTTTTTGTATTTTTTTAGTAGAGACGGGGTTTCACCATGTTAGCCAGGATGGTCTCCATCTCCTGACCTTGTGATCCGCCCGCCTCGGCCTCCCAAAGTGCTGGGATTACAGGCTTGAGCCACCGCGCCCGGCCAGTAACACCCCTTTCTTTGAACAACCAGTTAATTGATTTTAGGACAAGAATTTACCATATAACATCCTTTTTACATAAGTTCTCCTCCCCAACCTTTTCTGTTTTCCAGTGATGATAACCATTCTTTTCCAAACCCAACTTGCTTCATGTCTGTGGACTATACTGCCCAAGGCCACAAGATTAGAAGTTAGTGTAATACATGTTACACTGTTAACTTTTAGCAAACTTTACTTTTGTTGAAAACCTTGTAAGTTTGGGATTTCAATTATCCTTTTCTATCAATAAGACCTCATTCAGTCCAAATTAACTTAACAATTGGTATAGATGGTTCCTTACTGGTTCTGTAAGTACTTTAAGGCTTGGCTGAGTGCAAATGGCTTAATGTTTGAGCAGACCAATTATTAGGCAATTTTCCTAACTCTACTTCTACAAGGGTTTCCCTATCCTTACTGAATACCCATTTTGTCCTTTTCCCTCTATCACCCAGGAAGAACCACCTATTATCCTCTGGTCAGACCTTTGTATGGTAATTAAGTAAGATTTAGATTCCTTCTTAGGAAACCTGCTGGATTAAGGGAATTATCAGTGGTTAATGTTAAATGTCTTTTTTTTCTAAGAGAATTGCCCCATACTTTTAAGATTTTTGAGTTAGTAAGCTACCTTTTTGGTTTTTTTGACTTAGGATAGTTCTGACCTAGTGAGGTATGCTCACAATAAGATTTCCTCTAAAAGTTATTTCCTGCTTTCTTCTGTTAGGAAAGCAGTTGCTGCTATAGATTGAATGCATTTAGGCCATCCACAGGTTACTGGGTTAAGGATTTTTCACTGGTAAGGCTACGGGTTGTCAGTGGCCTCGGTGCTTTAGAGCTATGCCCTTGTTTACATTGACAACAAGGTGGTATAGCTGCTTATGGTGGGTAAAGCTAAGACAGGGCCTGTTACTAATACATGTTTTAACCTTTCCACCTGTTGGATTTTTGGTAATTGCCAAATGAGGGGGTTGGCCCATCTTGTGCGAACTTTTATATAAGGGTTTTGTTTTTAGGGCATAAGATTCTACGTATAGACGACAGTGTCCATCCAACTAAACCTAAAATTTTCTTTTTTCTTTTTTTTAATACAACGTTTAATCATCTGGCTAATCAGGAAATGCAATGCTTAGTCTAGGAACAGCAGCAGAAATAGCGAGAGACACGGGACTTTTACACAAAAAAATTTTTTGCTTACAAAACGTATGCAAAAAAAAGCTTAAAAAAAACCCAGAGACCAAAGGCAGCATCCTTGCTAATTTTCATCTACATCAAGAAAAAAAAACTTGTAACTAATGTTCTTTTTATTTTCCTTAAAAAAAATATTTCGCTTAGACACAATTTGCTGGTGACATTTGAAGAATAAACCAGGTTTCCACAGCATCCCCCTCGAGTGATATGTTTCCATTTCTCCACTTTTTATAGTTAAGGCATTTTTTTTTTCTTTTCTGACAAAGTGTACGTTTTGTTGCTTGCTTTCAGGTTTTGTTTACTGGAAAAAAAAATGCACCTGTCAGCCCAGGCAACAGGGCCAAGACACACTTTCAGGATCCATGGGACAGGTCACAGGCTGAGATTCGGGGACAGGAGAAGCAAGGCCAGTGAGTGGTAGGCCAGGGTCCTAGGGAGCTCCTGGACCCAGCGTCACCTTGGCCGCCCCCATCACTCCGAACCTCTCAGGTTGGTGTTGGCTCCATGCTGACAACAGGTGTGTGAGGTGTGGACGTGGATGAAGACCAGTGTCTCGAGTGGCCGTTCTGGGCCCAGCGCACAGGGCTGAGAGCAGGGGGCTCGTCCCACGGAGGCATACCTTTCGCATGTGCTCAGCGGGGTTGTGAGCTTCGCTTAGGCCTGGGTGGGCAGCTGAAAGCACCATCTGCGGGTCTCCGACCCCACCCGACACCTTTTCCTCTTCTTGCCGTTTCAAAACAGGCTGCTTTGGGATTCAGGTTCCGCTCTCACACTTGCTGCCCCAAGTTCAGGATGATGGAGATGGCCTGGTGCAGGATGAGCAGTTTGGTCTGGGGGTTCTAGCTGTTGAGGAGCAGTTGGCACATGCGCCCCAGCTCCTTAAAGTCTTCATTGATGTCAGGGACCCGCAGCAGCTCCCGGGCGTTATTGGCCACCTGGCGCTCCTTCTCCCGCTCCGCCTTCTGCTCTGGGGGGAGAAGGTTGTCCTGGTCCTCATCTGGGCTGGTCTGGGCCCGGGGGGCCTTCAGCTCCTTCTTCTTCTCTGAGTGGTCAGCCGTGAGGTGTTCTCTTCGTCCTGGTTCTCCTCCTGCTTGATCTTGCCGGCGGCCGCCATGGCACCTGCTCGCCCTAGCCCACTGTAGGAGTTGGGAGGCCGAAAGAGCAGGGAGGGCTCCTGGCTGGCTGGGGAGGGCCACGGTTGTGCATGAGGCTGGTGCTGCCTTCAAGGCCGTCTTCGGGGTGGCGGCCTGCAACCAGGCCTTCGTTCCGCCCGCACAGCGACATGGGGCTGGTGAAACTCGAGGCCAGTACCCCGTGGCCAGGTAGCAGCATGTGCATGTCGCTGGCTGTGCCCACAGCGTGGCTGCGGAGCACATGGATGGCCTCGTCCGGGTGGTCTTCTTACTCTGCAGGCCGTGGAGACACCCGGCATAGCTGGGCCATAAGGCACTGGGGGATCCTGCTGGAGGCCACTGCGACGTCCCCGCCAGGCCCTTTAGGGAGCCCACGGGGAAGCCCATGGGGGTGGAAGGGCTGGACGAGAAGTTATTGAGTGATCCGGGGAGTAGATCGAGGCCAGTGCTTTGCCGAGGGCATCCCCGGAGCTGCCAGCTTTGGTCCCTTGGGAGCCCAGGACGCTGTCGGCCCCGCTGATAGGCGGCATGTGGCTGGAGGCGCCTTACGTGGCTCCGGGGGCCGAGGAGAAGGAGAATGCAGCTGGCAGCCCGCCGTTCACCTCTGCTCCGTGCAGCTGGCAACCCATGCGCTCGTGCTGGTGCTGGCCACCAAACGTGCTGCTGCTTCCACTGCTGCCCACAGGGCCGCTGCGGGTGGGAGGGGCAGCGGGGATGAGCCCCCACCAAGCATGCGCCGGAAGCCCGCCTGGCCCAGGGGACTCCAGACCTGGGCTGAGAGGTGCAGGCTATCATCTGCCATGTAGAAGGGGCAGGATAGGCGGTGCTGCGTGTCTTGGCGGACGGGTAGGCGACGGCATCCCTGCGTAGTCCTCACCTGAGTTGGGCCGGTACACAGAGGATGGAAGACCCGGCGGGACCTTCCGGACTTTCTTGGGCTGCGCGTCTAGGCTGCCATCCGCTGCTCTCCGCCGGGAGCTGCCGGAGTAGGAGGGGTAGAACTGGGAGGTCCCCTCCATGCCCGAAGGGGACAGAGGCCCGGGGCTGCTGAGGACCAGCTCTCCTGACAACCAGCGTGAGTCAGGCCGCCCGGCTCACCGCTCTTACCTCCGAGTCCCGATCCCAGGAATGTGGATGAAGAGAGGCTGCTGTGCGACTCAGTGAAGTGGGTGCCCTCGCTGAAGGTCCAGCTGGGGTCAAAGGAGGAGCTGTTCTGGTCGCCGCTGCCCCAGGAGCCTGAGCTGGGCCGGTCCTCAAGACCTGAACCTCTGAACTGCGCCCCGGCCAGGGGGCCAGGGAGGCGGGCCGGTTCTTCCGGTTGGTGACAGGCAGCGGGAACATCATGCTGAAGTCCAGGAGGTCACTGAGCTCCTTGTCTGTGCCTACAGGCACCATCCTTTGCGGCAGGTTCATTCTCATGGGGCCAGGGCGGGCACCTCAGGCCTGGAAACCCTGCTGGGTGCGGCCGGGCACGCGGCGCCTAGGAGGCGGTGGCATGAAGCGGCACCCCCCATTCCCCGACAAACGGGCGTCACCGCTAGGACCCCGAGGGTTGCGCGTGGGCGGCGGCGGCCGGGCGCGTGTCCCGGGCCCTTCCCACCCCCGTGTGGCCCGTCCCGCGGGGCCCGTGCGCGTGGCCGGCCGGGGCGCCCCTGGGGCAGCGGCAAGCGCGGCGCCCGCGGTGACCGCTGCCGCGTCTACTCCAGCCGGCTAAGCCCGCAGCGGCCCCGGCTGCCTCATCTTCCTGGGGCGGGAGACATGTTCCGCCCCTCGCCCGCGCCGCCCCTAAACCTTAAATTTTCTAAGTTCTTATTTAGTCTCCAGCAGAGGCAAGAATATGATGCCTTCACTCCGTTCAAGCTCAATTTAACATTTACCTTTGCTAATTAAATGACTTGTTCGAATATTTGACTAAATAAATTTGGAGACTTCATAAACCTTTCGGGTAAGACTGTCTACTGGTATTACTATTTTCGACTGGAATGAGGGTGTAGTCTCACAAAGGCACGTAACTCCCGGCTGTCTTCTGTGAACAGACAAACCCAGATGTCATCTTTAAAATCGATTGCCATTAACAACAGGCTGGGTAGTTTGGACTATCTGATTAATACCTCTGAGTTCTTGCACTAACTGGTGTGACTCGTCTGGGTTCTTTACAGGCAGTATTGGAGTGTTACAGGGTCACAGAAAAGACCTTCAATTATCAATTATAGGTTTTAATTTAATCTTTTCCTCTCTTTTTCTGACTCTCTGTCCTTCTCCTTATCTCTCTCTGACTACCTCTCTCATTTTCTCTTTCCTCTCTGCTGGTCTTTCCCTGCCTCTGGCAGCCCCGTATGCTTCTGTTTTCCCCTCTCCTTCCCCTTCCCCTAGGAGAGGGACAAGTGGGAGTGGACTTAATTTTTCTTCCCTCAAGAAGAAAGGAAAGTGGAGTTCTGAATATTTTTCTTATTAATGGAGGTTTATGTGAGGTTCAACCCCCTGAAATTTGTGAAGGCTCAACCCCTCAAACCAGGGGTGTCTCGCCTTGCCTGCCCTGGAAGCCTCAATCCCTCAAACCAGGGATGTCTTGCCTCTCCTGCCCCAGAAGGCTCAACCCCTCATACCAGGGGGTCTTGCCTTGCTGCCGTGGAAAGTTGACCTGTTTCCTCTCTTTTCCTCTCTGAAGGTCCCTTGCACACTTCCCATTCGTGTTGTCCTCTCTTGCTGCTCCCCCAAGGGAGAATTAGGCCCCTCTTGGCCTTGGTGTGCCCACATAAATCCCATGGCAGGATCCACCCTAAGCCATATGAGGTAGCTACGGAACCATGGAGAGGACCCACTCACTCCATCCAGCAGTAGCACTTGTCACCATCCACATGAACAACACTGCAAGGAGTGTTGTTTGTGATTATTCACACACACACACACACACACACACACACACACACACACACACAGCTCCCCATAATCTGACCACCAAAAAAGTACTTTACTGGCTCCTGCGGCTTCTCTTTCCTTGGTCTGTGCATAGAGTTGTCGCTGCAGTGTGTATGAATCCTTTACCCTAGGTTGCCAGCCAGTTTCTTTCCACATTGCTGAGAGCTTGGGTTATTCCTTGCATTGAGTGGATCCTGATTTCTCACTCCTGAGGCTGCCACAAGAGGGTGGGGTGTGCCTCCTCACGAAAGAGAACCAGATACTGTCCCCAGTGGGGAACGTAATCACGTCAAGCCCCCAAATTGTTATAAATAGTTTTGGTGCTGCAAAAGAAATAGCACTCAAATATAAAATTTTCTTTTTTTTCTTCTCAGCAAGGCAATTTACTTGTATAGAAGGGTGTGCCCTCACAGATGGAGCAATGGTGAGTGCACACCTGGAAAAGGGAGGGGAAGTGGTTCTTATTACTGACGCACGTGGCCCTGCTGCTGTGTGGGTGGTTCTTCTTATTGGCTTGGGTTAGCACACACAGGCTAAACTAATTCCGATTGGCTAATTTAAAGAGAATGACAGGGTGAGTGGTTTGGTGGGAAAAATGGTTATGGCAGAGCAGGAAATCCGATCGAGTCAAGGTGGAGCAGATAATCAAAAATGGTTGCTTTACGAGGAAGTTAAGTTTAAAAGTAGAAGGCAAATAATTGAACATACTGACATTGATTCTTTGAAGAGAAATTTATAACTCAGCTAATGTCTCCTTCTCAAGGACTATACACTTAATTTTATCTGCAATGTTTCTTTTACCATGTCAGGCAAAATATGCATGGGTTCCAGGGATCATTGTGTGGACATCTTTGGGAGGCCATCTTCCTGCCAATAGATGAGTTTCTGTTGTTTTTCTTCTCATTGCATCTCACTGTGTTTGTGTGTTCATATGATCATCTTGTTATCTTCTCTTTTCTGTATTATAGCCTTTTTTTAGTTTTCCTTTTCCATGCTGTGACACTGTTTATACGTTTTTATTATCTGTTTTTCCCTTGCTACACATTTCTTTTTTTTCCTTTATTGTTCCTATTCTTTCCTCCTTCTTAGTATTTTCTTTGTGTTTCTTATTTGTCTGGCTATCTATGGATGTTTTGAATTTGCTTTATCTTCCTGGTTTTTCTCTCTAATTTTCTTATCGCCTTCTTTTGAGCCCTCTTGGTCTCTATTTTTATGTAACATTGACTCAATCCCCTTTCCTGTCCTTCTTAGCTTCTGCTTCTAACTCTTGCTGTCACGCAGAATTCTTATGTTCATGCACACACATTGTCTAACTTTCGTGTCTCCTTTATCCCTGACTGTGTGGTTTATATTTCGGCAAATGGGAGGTGGGAAAGCAGACATAGCAAGAAGCCAATGTATTGAGAATCACAACCAAGATCTGCAAAACAGTGCCTCAAGTTTTGCAGCCAAACTGGAACCTACTGGAGCCTCTGCTAAAACCTCTTAGTGAAATCTCAAAAACAAAAGATACATGATTATTGATTACACATGTGTAAATATATAAGTATGTTTAATAACAAAGGTCAGAATAGAATTTGGAGTGATCTAAATTACCTAGCATAGATGAAGTTTGTTTTCATGTAAATTTTCTTAAAATTACAGCAACAACAACAGCAACAAGCCTTTCAAATAAAAAGTTTCATGTTATTTCTTTTTCAACTTATGTGTATTTTGTATGATTCTAATAAAGTAAGCATTTGATCAGTTGCAGAACTTTCATGTGTGGACATTGCAGAATGATGTTGCTGATTATGAAATGGCATTATGTGTGTATAACTCAGGATTTTAGTCTTTTTAAGCCCTGGAAGTAATCTGTTCAGAATAAGATCTGAGTTACACATTTTCTGTCCAGAGGAATGTACATGAGCAAAATTCTGTTTCCATTTTCTGGAGGTTCCATTCAAAAATTCATTCTCTAATTATATACTAAGCAAGTAGAAAGTAAACAAAACAGAGATGCTGTTTTAGGCATTATTTATCAGTGAAGAAAATACAATATTTTCTTTTCAAGAGATTATGCTGCAGAACAGGGAGACTGACAAGACAATAAGCATATAATATGCCAGGTGGTAATTCAGAAGATAACGGTATAGAAAGATGGAAGAGAGTCAGTAGGATGATTATGGCTTTCTCAAAAGGTGACAGTTAATTAGAGATATCACATAAAGAAGACCTGATATTTAAAGGATGAGTTAATCATTGTTAACAGCTTGCTATCACTTAGGTTCCCGTGCAGGAAGTCCATTTTGTCTGGAGAAAGCCGTTGTCAATAGAGGAAAATGATGAGACAAGTCTCAATCATTTGAGGATATTTTTTTGCTAAAGTTAAGGACGTGCCCAGGAGACAGAAATATGCCTTTCTCTGCAGTAGATTTTGAGGGCCCCAAATTTAAAGAGGAAAGGGCAGGATAGTGAGAAGCACAGTTTTCATGTTAAGTAAAAAGGGGCAGAGGAAAAGTTTAAGGAATATTTTACATAAGATAATACAGACAAAATGGGGTAAGAAAACAATCAGATATGTGTCTGGCGGGCTAGGAGTGACTGCACCTGTAAAGACAAACTATCAATTTGCATTGCCATGGTGAAGTTTTAACAGCTCACCAGAAATTTTCCTGTGGGCAAAATATTGGTGAGGGAAGTAGCCTTTCATATTGTAACCATCTTATTTAGGAACCAAAAGGGGGAGGCAGGTTTGCATGTTCCAGTTCCTAGTTTGACTTTTCCCTTTGACTAAATGAGTTTGTGGTCCTAAGATTTAATTTCCTTTCACTCCCTTTCTGTCTGTTAATGTGAAAAACAGATTTTAGTTTAAGTTCTTATGTATAGCAGTAAGTAAAAATTAGTACATTCCAAAGACAACATACTGTTTCAGATTTATTTGGTTTTCCAACTTGACTAAGCAAATATGTGATTATTCATTGAAAGAGTAGCTGCAAAGGTAATATTAGATTGCACACTTCTGAGGAATTAAGAGAAGAATTTTATAGCACCCTAATATATGACATTATCCAACAGAAATTTTTGTGATGCTGGAAATATTTAATAGCTGCCTTGTCCCAGTGAACAGTCTTCCTCAGAGATTTTCTGTCTGTTGTCTGTTTTTTGAGATGTCCCAACAACATAAAAAATGAATCTCCACCCTAGAGCCTACATGAGATGGATTTGACTACACAAGGTCTCTTCAAAAGCAAAACTGTGGCTCCTAAGTACTTGGCCAAGTAAATAACAGTCCTCCAGGATCTAGTTTCAAATTTTAAAGATCCTCTGTCTTGGGCCTACTCCATACTACCACCATGGAGAGGGTGGCTAGGCCACAGTGCTTTGTGAAGGAGGAAGAGCCCCTTCAAACTCCAGTCCTTTACCTTAAGAGGCTTAGCTACAGGGATGTCTCCTCTTGCTTGTGTTTTTATCTTTAGATAATTTCCATGGGATATTGGTCTTGATTATTTTATTTTATGTTATGTAGTCAAAAGGCTGATTATTACTCAGTCTCAATTAAGAAGTCATTGCCTCCTTTTTGAAATATTAATCAAAATGGTAGGCGGCTGCTATCTCCGTAAAGTACCAATTGATTTAATCTCATTTGGATAAATTTTGAAAATACAGGAAGGAAATGTGGTTACAAACACCAGGTTTTATTTTTCAGTACCTAGAATCCCACTCTAAAGGAAATAAATTTATCTCACTAACCTTACCAAACAAATCAAATTTACCCACTAACTCTACCTGTGTCCACCCTGCCTAGGAGTTCACACTTGTTCAATCATTCCAGTCCATTGCAGCCCAAGTGAAAAAGGCTGGTTGAGCTTGAGGTGTGACCTTTGCTTAAATTTCATCCCCAAAGTGTGCCCTACAGAACATCAACATTCTTTTGGTAAATAGCCCATTCAAAATGAAGACGCAATTATTTCATATTATTTATATGTTTGAAATGCAGACCTTCTATTTTCCAAACTCGCAAAGGCAATAATTTAATTTTCAAAAGTTAGGAAGTCCTTGGGTCAAATTTTAGCCATTGTGCTTCAGGATAAATATTGCTATAATTTGCTTTTTCTGTCCATCTTTTTTTAAACAGTGTCTGTTACGAACTTGAGAGGACTGGTGATGATTGATGATTTTTTTTGTTTTGATTTATTTTTTCCCAAAGTAGAGAAAACAAGACCTTCCATTTTACAGTTTACTTTTTATTTTCATTAGCAAGCAGGAATTTGTTGGGCTGTTGTCTCACCTACTAACATCCATGTGTCCTGGGATTCACAGTTGGCAACCAAAAGCTCTTTAAAAGGCTGATACAGGCGGGCAGAGATTTAGCATCCAATTAAAAAATCTATATATAGAGAGAGAGAGATACACACATATATGTGAAAAAATTAGGAAACACTCATGTTTAAAAATTAAGAATTATTACAACCTTTAGTTTCATGGTTAGGGATTTATATGCATAATTTTTATTTCAGTATTTACATATGGTAAGGATTTCATAAGCAATTTTTTTTGTACCTGATAGAAAAGAATAAAGCAATCTTAATTGTGCTGGCTTTTGAATTTCCAAAGTCTTTTCTTAATCTTTTAGCATAATTAGAACTGGAAATTATTATCCAGTTTTAAGTTACCCATAATGTCTTAAATATTCTGTACCATGCATATAGAATGAGGAATATGAGATCAATATCCCAAAGTGAATGTGGAGATTTGCAAAAATAAAATCATGCTGTTAATACGCACTTGCTATATATTTAACCACTGACTCATTAATCAAAAAGTATTTGAGTGAGAAAAATATTTAGTTTTACATACTGGTTTCATGTGGGAAGAATTGATAATATATAAACATATAGTCAGTATATATTTCATTTACTAGGGAAACATAATTTTGTTGAATTTCTCATCCAATTATAATTACACATCTAGATATTTTAATAGTAAAACTACAGGAAATACTTAAGGGTCTTTGAAAGGAGAAAGGAGGTTCTATATTTGGAAAGTAGCTTGGTTGTAAATTGCAAAATTATTTCTGTAGGTGGGTTTGTTTCCCCTTTTGTTTTATCAAATGTAGGTATTTATGCCTTAAAATTAACTAAAGCAGTACACAGTAATAACCTCCATTTAAATATATATATTTTTTATTTTGGCTCCAGATTCTTAAATAATTATACATATATGTTGTTAAAAGCATGTAGTGAGTTACACTAAATCTAGATTAAGATGTTAATATACTTTTACAGATACATTTTCTATAGTATCACAGCAAAGTCTTGAATCAATGCATCTATTCCTAATTATTATGTAAATACTTAGGATATGAGTATAAGTTCAAGTACTAGTATTTACTTTATGATATATTGGCAGAAATCAGATATATTGAATGTCTGTGTTTACTTGTTATCTCTCTTTTTTATTTAGATTCCAATATATAAAACTAGGAATTACCTTTCTCATAAATAATATTTGATCAATTTGTTAGTGATTAACAATATAGCAGAGGGATATTTGTATAGGAATTTTTATTCCAAACCTCTTCATGTAGCTTGTAATTACTTCTATTAAGGATTATAGTAATTTTAAATAATTAAAGATGCCTATGAATTCTTCAAACTAAACCCCTGAAATGTGAAGGCAAGCTTAATGTTGTTGTTGTTGTTAAAGTAACAAGGTATTTTAGTTAGTTAAGATGAGGTAGTAAATATTTTAGGCTTTGCTGATGATAGGGTCTCTATCACAACTCTGCCATTTGAGTACAAAAGCAGTCATAGGCAATACATAAATGAATATGCATGACTGGTTTCAATAAAACTTTGTTGACAATAACAGATGATGTAGGATTTGGTCCATGGATTTTAGTTTGCTGACCCCTGTTAGAGGATAAATAGCTGTGTACTTACCTGTAGCACCAATCTGGTGTGAGAAACACTTAAGGGACCATATTAATTTTAATGATGCGTATCTCTTGGCTGCTGTCCTCTAGCAAACCTCCATGCCTCCAGTTGGATAATGAAATATGCTGATAATTTCTCTCCCTGTCTGCATGGAAATCTTAAGGGATTTTGGGGTTTATCCATGAGTGAGATCTGTCAGTGTGCCCAGTGCAACCCTGGTAGAAAATTTAAATTAATTATACCTCCTGTCTCTGTAAGTTGGCCCTCTTTCCCAGTCATTGTGATACTTAGAGTAATCTTTGTTAGCAACATGTTTTTTTGTTTGTTTGTTTTAATTGTAGGCATACCTTGAAAATGACCTGCCATCTGAGTGTCAGGAATAGTTGACTTAGGATGGAACTATGATTCACCTGTAGAGTAGCGCCCCAGGAAGCATGCTTTGGTAGTTCTGTGAGTTCTCAGTAGGAAGAGATATTTTATTATGTTCTTCATACCATAGGTACTGTGGTCTAAGCAAGTGTACAATGAATAAGTCAGTGAATTAATCAATGGGAAGATTATAGTCTATAGTGAGCTTTGAATTGTAGGAGGTGAACCTATAGCACATTATCACTTCAAACCTAAGATACAGTTTTACAATGACTATTTCTTTCGATTGTAATTCCTGCATGTACTGACAACTTGTCTGACAAATGTCTGTTTTTAAGGCATTGTTCAAAATATGGCTCTAGTCATTACCCTCTAAGGTTTGTTGTAACAAGTACCTTCTGACATTATGCTTTGATTAAAATGGGGAAAATGGCCGGGAAGAGCTGGAGAGTGGATGCAGGAGGAAGTCAAATTTCCGCTACTACCAGTTTTGAACATTTACAGTGAGGGAACATAGTACTGTTTTATATTTATTATTTCATTTAATCCTCACATCATTCCTCTGAGATTATTTTTTGTATCTCATATATAACAAAACTGGGCATCAAAGAAATCAATACCTTGTATAAGGTCGCACAGGTAAAGTGATGAGGGTAAGGTTTGACCTCAACTCTGTGGCTTCCAAAGAGTATGCTGTTGAGTGCTCAGCAATGTTATGTCATAATAGCTGGGCTTTAAGTCATGGCTAACTAGGAAAACTTGGAGACCCTTTTTACTCAAAGTGCTGTCCTCAGCCCAACAGTATCAGTAGTCCCATTTCAGACCTGCTGAATAGAATCTTCATTTTCACAGAAGTCCCCAGTGATACATTAAAGCACATTAAAATTTGAAAAGCATGGTCCTAGACTTTTCCCAGATACCATCTGTTCATAGTCTGAAGGTCCATAGTGACACTTTTATCATCAGGAAGGGGATTAGACAACAAAACAAATAGAAAGTACCATAATGTCCTATATACAAGAAAGCTTTTTCTAGCTTCTGATATGCACATGTACAATTTTATAGAGGGGCGCAAGGGAGCCCAAATAGTGGTTAGAGGGTCATTAAAATTGGCATACTTCTGAAAGGGAAAAGATCACTAGGAATAATTACCCTGGGACATTTGGCATGAACTGGAACTGCAGTAAGCAAACTGGGACATGTGGTCACCTCAGTTATGGTGCCTAAGTCTTATTTGGTGAGAATCTACCAAAATATCAGGATTCTTTAGACTGCAAAACGTGAAAGCAGAGAGACAAGAAATTTAAAGTCTGTGAGTTTAAAAGGGTGACAATTAGTTATTAAGGTCTTTTATTCTACAAATATTTATTAAGGTCTTTCCTTCTTTGTCAGGTACTTTATAAGCTACAGAGGTATGAGATGGACAAGACACAATACAAGTTAATAGAACTAGGTAATACCCTTTAAGCTTGACAGCAATAGTATTAGGACACATAAAAGTTAACCTCACGGAAGTCATAAATTGCAAGCATCCTGGTTCTATTTCTGTCATGTATCTTAAGAAGTGATATAATCTCACATTTTAATTAATGGAAGATGAATCCAAATGTGATAATTAAGGCAGATTGGGAAGTTAGAATTGGAGGAGGAATGCGAATCTATTTTAGGTGATAGCCAAAAAGCTGGCCTTCCCTAGTATGTCACCTGAATCTTCTGACAGATATGAAAGCAAATGGGCCATAATGAAAATTGGAACACATATAAGCTTTTGAGTTTATCAACTTTTGTGAGTTTTAGAAAGGAGTATTTATCCTAAGGCTTTGTTCACCCTTAGCTATACCTTGTACATGAAAAGTACAGCATGTGCATCTTCCATCCTGAATAATAAACAGCAACCTTGCCCTTTTGTAAACAGTAGTGCAATATGCTGTAGCAAGATGTACAGATGCATCCATTTAGATAAACGGCAAGAATCCTTATGTGTGTGTGAGTGTGTGTGTGTATACCTATATATAGGTACCAATACCTTTTGACTAAAAATACGACCAAAGGAAGTAAATAGAAAAGAGGGAATTTGTGAAAAAACATTTTAAATTGTTCATCTATCTACTCCTGAACTCTGCCATCTGGCTTTCACCCATCACTCTTTTGAGACTCTTTTAGAAGGTTGTAGGAGACGTTCTTGCAAATTCATGAGAGTGAGTCCTTATTGCATGTTACCTTTGCAGCCTTTCAATCGAGCTGTGGGAAAACAGTCCTGTGCAAGACATGATACTGCATGGAAAATGTTGTACTTTCATTCCCAACAATACTGACCCAGGTGGGCCCATCACAAAAGCTTTATAAGGACTAACAACTTTAGCTAATGAACTGGCAGAAAATGCTGGAATTAATGACCTGCTTACAGATTGGCTAGAAGGTTGGTTTGCAAAGTAGAAAGTCATGGTAGCTTCAATCTTTACATCTTATAATTGTGGCAGGAGTCTTAAAAGCAGTGGGATGTTGTATTATCCCTTGTATGAAGGTACTAGCACAGAGATTAATTGAAACAGCTATTAAAAAACAAATGCCCATAACTTACGAACAAAATAACCCACTACTACTAGAAACCAAATTAAACTCACTCTCTTAGGAGGAGGAAAGTAAATGACTTCTAGAGCAATTTAAGAACCAAAAGGGTTTGACTAAAAATACGACCAAAGGAAGTAAATAGAAAAGAGGGAATTTGTGAAAAAACATTTCAAATTGTCCTTTTTCAAGGCATGATAAATCTAACTACTGGCTGCCAGCCTGCAAATGTAACAAACTGCATGGCTCATGCACCTAGAAGGTTATAATAAGCAAACATAATGTAGAGGAGGGATCAGGCCATAAAAGGGAAGAAAATTTTGTTATTGGGAAATCAAAACATAAGTGGGCAAAGGGACTGGGGTATAACCAGCCATTCTATAGTTTGTCATAGTTCTCTTTGACTATGGAGATCTAGCAGAGGATTGCAGTTCATTTAATTTGTGTTTACTACTTTATCTATGGGCTGGACTCAAGCATCTATTAATGTTAGTAGGCAGCATAGTACCCCAATTTATGTTGAATGGGGTGGAGTGGAAAGACATGTTCTGTAAGCAAGTGTTATTTTCCCATCTACCTTCCACAGTGAGAATGCCATGGACATTTTCATTCCTGTTCTACATTTTTATCATAGCCTAATTGATTGGAATGATATTTCTATGTAATAATGACTTTGAACACATATAAGCATTCTCAGGAAACATGAACTGCAGTGGTTGTTCTACCACAGTTCAAGGGAAAGATGGTATGGTTGCCTTGGCAACCATACCTCTGCACTGTCTATTTTTTTACTGTTTTTGTATTTGGGAATCATTTTGAGGAAAAACAAAGAATATCAGTAAGGTCTCATTTTCAATTTATGAAGCTTCTGGGAATGATGCAGTCTTACGCAGCTATAAAAACATCTCCAGTTCCTAATATTTCCCCACACATTGGAAAGTCCAGACATATGAAATGAACTAAAAATAGGTTTTTACTTATATCAAAACACAAACATCACCTTTATTCCCTATAGAGGTAATTATTTTGAAAGAACTGATTAGAACTAATTATTTCTGAAAGAAAAGTTTACTTTTCTGTTTCTCTGTAGCATACAGCTGTGAATTCTATTTTTCTAGAAAAAGGGAAAGGTTTTTGCCTATAAACTTCAATTAGTATTTTTACATGTAATGGACTTATTCAACTGCAAATACGTATACAAATAAAATAGTCCTACTCTAGGAAATGGCTAGTTGAGAGGCTGTCAAACAGTGATGTTGTAACAGTGTGTGTTGAATTATTAATTGCCAACACATCCTCTTTGCCTTTCCTTTGTGGACCACTAGTTTTTTTTTTTTTTTTTGAGATGGAGTCTGGCTCTATCGCCCAGGCTGGAGTGCGGTGGCGCAATCTCAGCTCACTGCAAGCTCTGCCTCCTGGGTTCACACCATTCTCCTGCCTCAGCCTCCTGAGTAGCTACGACTACAGGGGCCCACCACCACGCCCGGCTATTTTTTTTTTTTTTTTTTGTATTTTTAGTAGAGATGGCGTTTCACCGTGTTAGCCAGGATGGTCTGGATCTCCTGACTTCGTGATATGCCTGCCACAGCCTCCCAAAGTGGTGGGATTACAGGCGTGAGCCACCACACCTGGCTGGACCACTAGTTTTTTTTAAAAGAGAAAAGGTGATAATATGTGGGTCTTTATAATTGTTTTTCTGTATTAAAGCAAAAATGTAGTATTAATGTATACTACTGCATGACTAGAAAACTAGAAAAAGTCATTGAGAAACACTATATTTTATTTTCTCCAGTCACTTGTTACTCTTTCTTCTGCTCCCTCCCTCCCTCTCTCTCTCTCTCTCCTCCCTCCCTCCTTCCTTCCCTCCTTCCTTCCTTTATTTCTTTTTTCTTTCCTTCCTTCCTTCCTTTTTTCTTTCTCTCTTTTTCTTTCTTTCTTTTCTTTTTTCTTTTTTCTCTCCCCCCTCCCTCCCTTCCTTCCTCCTTCCCTCCTCCCTTTGTTTTTCTCATTTCCTTCTTCCTTCCTTCCTTCCTTCCTTCCTTCCTTCCTTCCTTCCTTCCTTCCTTCCTTCCTTCCTTCCTTCCTTCCTTCCTTTCTTCCCGCCTCCCTGCCTCCCTGCCTGCCTCCCTTCTTTCATAACTTTTTTATAGCCAGCCAGATGGTAAGCATTTCCAGCTTTTGAGGCTATCCAGATTTTGTCACAACTACTCTCCTCTGATGTTACAAGAAAGAAGCCATAGATAACATGCGAATGAATGGACTGGGCTGTGATAAATTAATACTTCATTTACAGAAGCAGCCAGTGGACCACATATGGCCCACAGGCTATAGATTTCCAACCTGTACTCTAAGAGAAAAATTGTTTTGCTTACTTATCTTTCCACACCCCACATGGAAGTGTAGTGCTTCAGGCAAATGCTTCTTTTAAAATTTGTGCCTAAACTGCGCATGAGGTTGCTTGCCTGTAATCCTAGCTACTTGAGAGGCTGAGGTGGGAGGATCACTTGCACCCTACAACTTTGCATCCAGCCTTGAGAAACCCTCATCTCTTAAAAAATGTGCCTGAAAGTCCAGTCTTTCACACTGCCTTTTGTGTAAAATATCCCTTTTGCTACCATATTGGTTCTATTAGAGAGAAAAGTAGGGGTTACACACTTTTGCAACTCATTAAGGAGGGTAGAAGCAGATATTGATAATAGTTTCCTTAGTTTAAAAACTGTTAGAACATATGAAAAAACATCAACTACTAAGATTTCCTTACTCCCTGGCTGAGTTAGAATTTCTTTTGAATATCAGAAACATAATGGGCTCTCCCTGCATAAGCTGGCAATACAAACTGAGGTAGACACTGTGGGAATGGAGTCCACTGGCCGCCAGCTGGCGTCCCCATCCCCATGGGGTCTCCACAGTCACCTGGCGCCAAGAAGAACATGCTCTTTTCTTTATTTGCCATTGAGGAGTTTTGTGGTGCTTTGTTTAAACTTATTTTAATGTCCTCTTTAAGTTTTAATCAGATATCTTGAAGAAAAATATAGAAAAACTAAAACAGAAATCTCTGTGTTTGTTATTCAGATTTAATAACTTAATATTTGTTATTACTTCAGAGATTTTTATCTTTTTTAAAAATAAAGAATACAACTGGGCATGGTGGCTCACGCCTGTAATCCCAGCACTTTGGGAGGCTGAGGTGGGTGGATCACCTGAGGTCAGGAATTCCAGACCAGTCTGACCAACATAGTGAAACCCCATTTCTACCAAAAATACAAAATTAGCCGGACGTGGTGGTGGGCGCCTATAATCCCAGCTACTTGAGAGGCTGAGGCAGGAGAATTGGTTGAACCTGGAAGGCGGAGGTTGCAGTGAGCCAAGATGATGCCATTGCACTCTAGCCTGGGCAACAAGAGTGAAACTCTCTCTAAAAATAAATAAACAAATAAAAATAAGGAACAGTTACAGAGCTAACTGAAACCCAAGATTTTTCCTTATTCTAACAATTTCTAAAGAGGCTATTTCAAAATAATGTGAATTATTTCCTGCTTATTAAAATTGGTTATTGAGAGGCAGAGGAATAGAAAACATACTGATTTTATAGTATATGTTCAGAGCATCACTGTTGTATAGTATGACCGATTTGATCCAATTTGTACGGGTTTTCTGCCGATTAAAGACTGAATAATATGTTGACTCTACTCCCAAGAGAGACTTAGATAATGCATCACATCTCTTTTCTATTGGGAATGGTGTGTGCATCTAATAGACAGTAAATATAAATCATTATAATTCATAATAAAGAGCTAAATATAGTTTTCGATTTCAGTGGCAACTTTGAAAAGTGCATTATTTTTCTCTGCTACCTCTAATGGAGTTATTATCTTGTGATGCAAATGCTTTCATAAATGCTATCTCATCTTACCCTGTATAGTGGTTAGAAAAGACCGTGTTACAGCCGTCTCCAAGGTAAGGGCATCAATGCACTGGGACATTGTATAGTGCTTGGCAGTCATAGCAGGACTTTAATACCACCTACTAAGCTTTGCAAAGGTGCGAATCCTCATCCTATCCACAGAGATTTAATCCAACTATGGTCAGGAAAGGCTTCTCTGAGCATTAAAGAATGAGAACGTGGGAGAGGATATCCGGTTAAGGAAAGAACATGGATAAAAGGCAGTGTGGTAGGAGACCAGAGATTTTGGTTCTCAGATGCACTGTGATTCCAATTTAGAAGTCTATATGGGCATCCCAGTAGCATCTCAAGCACTTTAGGCAATTCACATTCCTTCAGCAAATATTTGTGGAGAACCTGGAGTGTGCCTGAGATTCTTTCAGGTATTGGGAATTCAGCAATTAATGTGCAAAGGTTCTTTCCCTCCTGTGGCTTGTTTCTCATGGGGCTGATTCAGGAAGTTCACAAATTTCAGGCACATCTTGAGAAGGACTGACTAAGAGATGTTGGCCTGGAGCAGAGCCATGACGATTGCCTGCATTTACAGCTCTAAAGGGGCAGAAGCAGTAGCAAAGAACCTAGAGCAAGTGGCTAATGAAGGAAAAAGAGGAAAGGGGTGCGTATAGCAAAAGCTAGGGGAGGAAACTGATTCCAGATAGCAAGGTGAATGAATGGCAGGGTTTAGTGGTGCTGAGGGGTCAGGTAGAATAAGAACAGAACAGTCCCCCTTCAGCTTTACAACATGGTGCATTTGGAATTTTTACCAAACCAGTTTTATATGAATAATGGAAGTAGAAATCAGATTGAGTTGCTTTAAAGAGTGTCTGTGAAGTGAAAAATGGGAATGTGGAAGATGTTGGCAATTAGGAAATGAGAAATTGCTGATGACTCTGGAGAAATTTGCCCTCAGTTCGGGACTTCATTATTGCCCTGCAGGAAAGAGTCTTCTGGTAGTGGTGGGATTAATTAACTTATTTTTGCTTAACTTGTCCATCTAAAAGGAAAAAAGTACATTTTAAGCTTGCTGAGGATGAATTTGGGATAGTTTTTGCATGCAGTGGATACTCACTGAAAATAAGGGCTTGCTCTTATAGTGTTTTAAGTTTACCAATCTCACTCCACCTGACATAATATTTTCAGTAATGATCTTATTAAATAGCAAGTAAGATTAAAAATTTATTATTAACTGATATATAAGGCAGGAAATAGGGTAGGTTAAGCAAATTGCCCTAATCTTGCTGCTCATATGTCATGGCCCCAGAGAATTTGAATGCATATTTACTATGGTTTGGCCATGGTTTGTTTGTCCTCATCAAATCTCACATTAACATTTGATCCTTAGCATGGTGGTATTGGAGATGTGGCATAGTGAGAGGTTTTCGGGACAGATCCTTCATGAATGACTTTCTACCTTTCTTATGACAATGAGGGCATTGTTGGTCTCCTGAGACTAGATTGTTTCTCACTGAATTGATTAATTCCTGCAAGAGTGGGTTGCTGCAACAGGACTCCCCTGGGTTTGGTCTTGTTTGCACGTGTTTGCTTCCCCTTTGACTTCTCAACCGTATTTTAATGCAGCACAAAAGCCCCTTGCTGGAAGCTGAGCAGATGTTAGTGCCCTGCGTCTTTAAAGCCAGCAGAACTTTGAGCCAAAATAAATCTGATATTTATAAACTACCCAACCTTAGCTATTCCTTTATAGCAACACAGAGTGAACTAAGACAACATCTTTTAACTTGGTTTTATGCCATTTGCTCCACTTGATCTTGGAATTTTATTCCCCTATAAGAATTGTACCTGCTTAAGTAGAGACTGAGTATTCATCTACTTTGTATCCCCTTACCACTATTGTATTTAGCCCAGCTCCTGGCACAGGCAGTTTTCAATTGTGAGTGGCACTGAAATGAAATTTCTTAGCCCTTGGCCTAACATTCTTGGGCTGCTCTTGTTTCTGAAGCCCCAGTTTTATATTCAGGAGAAATGCTTTGGACTTAAGACCCTCAAACTAATTTATGTACATATATCATCTGTGGAGAAAGTGGGACATAGCAAAAGGTGGAGACAGATCTTGAACCTGACAGTAGAAATGATATGTTAGTGGAAAATTAATATGTGTATATTTTTTTACTGAAGAATAAATAATCTAACATTATAAGGAAGTGAATAAAACTGACTGATCATTGGTAGGTGTCTTTATATATACATATAATATATAATGTGATATACCAGTAAAAATGCATATGTATGTTGTACATAATGTAATTGTACATTATATTGAATATGATATTTAATATACATCTGTATATCTATAGATACCCACTCTAGTGCATTTTTTTCCTCCAAAATAAAATACTTGTAACATCAGAGAGTACTAAGTAGGAATATTCCCAAGAGGGTCAGAAATTGGGATGCAATCTCAGAACCCATTAAAGATCCTGGAGATAGTTGGGCTGTAAGAGTCCTGTGGAAAACTTGAAAGCTGTCCCTCACCTCTTGAAAGAAAGGGGTGTGACGGCTGAAATAGACTGACTCAGTGTACATCTCCCTGGGATCTTATTTACTGACTCTTAGGAATTACCTAGGACAAGCATATACAGAATGTCCCAGAATCATGTTTGGTTGCATTATTTCCCTGCAGTGGCAAAAGTGGCCTACAGAAGCTGTACATTCTGGGTCATTGCTAGAACCGAAATGAGTGTTGTTTGGGAACTGGAGAAGAAAAATGGAAAGAGCACTCCCAAGTTCTTTCCCCAATCTCTTGGGTTGAAACATCTTAAATTGTCATTTTCATATGTCCAAGATGGTCAAATATTAACCATTTCATGCAGCTCAATCAAAAAGTATGATCCAGCTATTACAGACATGTGGACATTAATAGGCCTTCTTGTTAAAGCTTGGTAATTGGTGGATGCTTGGGCTTGCATATTAAGACCTCTTGATTTTGTGAGCCAGAGTGAAGGCATTCTTTTTCCTGCCTCTATTTTAATAGCATCTTGGGTGAGAGAGGGACAGCATCATCTATTTATCATGCTTTGTGCTCAGTGACTTTGTGAAAAGAATGAAAAAGACCTTTAAAGTTGGGGTGATTGTCTAGCTAGTTCTAAAATAACTGCTGCAGGTGAAAAGAAACCATCAAATGCAGACAAACCATGAAGCTCCTTTGGCAAGATACAGGGTTTGAATTCTCATAGGTTCTCTGTAAATTATGAAGTAGAAAATAATCAGGAGACTAAATTCCAGTAATTATGATTATTAGTTATTTTAAATTACCACCACTTGCTTCACACAGAGGCATTCTCTGTGTGATAAATTATATTTAAAATATTGTTTAAACAATTATTTGGATAATTCAAGCTGAAATAGTCCAAGCTGAACTATTTAGCTGGCTGAAACACCTGTGCATTCTTTAATTTAAAATATACAGGAAATTGACTTCATTATTCACTCCACTGGGGAGGTCTTGTAATACAAAGCAAGAAGAAGACCTTCAGCAGGAGCCCATGCCCCCTGGGATCCCATCAGAGCCCTCTTTCCTGGTATTGTGCTGTGCTGCCTGACTCATGATATGAGATGATGACTGCACAACGATATTCAATGAAGGGCAGAGGTCCAGCTGGGCAGAGGCAACACAATCATTGAAGAGGATGCTCAAATTAAGTGCTGTTACTGTCTACACTATTCTTTGCTGATAAAGGGGAGGCTATAACATCGGCAGAAAGTTATGTTCTTTATTCTTAAATAACTCCAAGTAGGACGCGGTTTGATATGGTTTGGCTGTGTCCCTACCCAAATCCCATCTTGAACTGTAATTCCCATAATCCCCACGTGTCATGAGGGACCCAGTGGGAGGTAATTGAATTATAGGGACAGTTGCCCTCATGCATTTCTCATGATAGTGGGTGAATTCTCATGAGATCTGATGGTTTTAAAAAGGACTTTCCCCTTTTTTGCTCAGCACTTCTCCTTGTTGCTGCCATGTGAAGGACATGTTTACTTCCCCTTCCACAATGATTGTGTTTCCTGAGGCTTCCCTAGCCATGTTGAACTGTGAGTCAATTAAACCTCTTTCTTTATAAATTACCCAGTGTTGGATATGTCTTTGTTACCATCATGAGAACCTACTAATACAGGGTAGATGGTCAATTCAGCATAGAATGGGATGAAAATCTAGGTTAGTTAAAAATCTTTGTGCATAAAGAAAAGAACAGCGTGAAAGGGAAAAGAGAGAGCTTTCCCATTTTCTTAAATAAGACAGGAAACAGCACCTTTTATTTTCCTTCCTGTAGTGGCAGCATTTCAAAAATACCACAGCAGAATACTCTTCTCCATGCCTGGGACCCTCATGCAGAACAGTGGAACGAAACAGCAACAGTGGCAAGGAAAATGTATCTCTGCATTGTTTGATATGGCCTACCAAGGCTTTGCCAGTGGTGAAGATAACAAGGATGCCTGGGCTGTGTGCTACTTCATTGAATAGAGCATTGATGTTTGTCTCTGTCAATCATATGCCAGGCATATGGGCTTTCTGTGGTCAGCATGTGGAAGGCTTCACCGTGATCTGCAAAGACAGTGGATGAACTCAAAAGGGTAGAGTCACAGTTGAAGATCTTCATGCATCGTATGTATTCCAACCCTCCTCTCAATGGGCCCTGGATTGTCTCTACCATTCTGAATACCCTGGGTTTGTGAAAACAATGGTTGCCAGAAGCGAAAATCGTGGCTAACTGCATTATTAGCATGCAGACTCAGCTAGTCTGCAACCTGAATAAGGAAGATTCCTTACACATCTGGCAACAGATGACTGAATAAATTGGTATGCTGTGTTTCATAAGGCTAAAGGCTGAACAGGTGAAGAGGCTAACCACGGAGTTCTCCATCTATATGACAAAGGATGGCTGCATATCTGTGACAGGATCCCCTCCAGCAATGTGGGTTATCTTGGCTATGCCATTTGTCAGGTCACCAAGTAATGTTTCTGGTGTGAGGGAACAGATACAACTTTTCTGCTTTCAACTGCTGCTAGTGTGGGTTTCACATGGAAGTTGAGGGATGGTAGATAGTGGTGAGTGGATCATTTCTTTCAACCACAGTGCATAACACTGAGTGATTGAATATGTTTCTCAGAAAAGAACATGGAGTGACATTGGGCAGAGGTATCTGTTGCTGGTGTCTGGAAGTTTGTAGCTCTAAAGCAAACTCTCCCCTCACCTTTTATCTCCAGTTTTTCTGAAAGGGCATATATGTGCAAGAAACTCATGGCACCAAAAAAAAAAAAAAGTGTCAGTTATGCCATTGCAATATTTCAGAAGCTTTAACTGAAGCATCTTGTGGTATCAGGGGTTCCTCATGAGAAATAGCACACATTAGAGACTTTGAGTGAGGACCTAGTTATTTAATTAACAGTTGGCCTTAAGTTTGTCCTTCCATGATGGAGCAACCTTATCAACAGATCATACTGGAGAAATTGTGTTGTATGAAAACCAATGAGTCTAGGCTTTGTGTGCTGCTGGCTGAGCTCAGGCTTCACTCTTTGGCAAGATAACCACCATATGCTCTAATCATATAGACTTATTGCAGCCTGGATTCTCTGTTACAGTAGAATTACTGTACAGCAATATGTTCCATTTTGTCACTTGTTTATACATAGCTTCCCAGTTAAAGTAAGCTTAGCTGGTTATGGCTGTGATTTATCTGTAGTCAGTTATATTTTCCCAGGAAAGTCCAATCAACAAATAGATTTCAGTTATCTTACCTATGACAATATTGTAGATGTGATATGCCACTAACAGACCATAAGAGCCTCTTTGTGATTGCCTCAGACCTCCAAAACCAATAAAGAATAACACACAGGAAATCAGTAACAGATCCATAATGTTTTAATTCTCATAGAATATTTGATTAGTGGGCCTGATTAAATGCCTTCACTTTGCAGCTCACAGTCCTGTGTTTATTCTGCTTATCTTAAGTATAGTTTTACTCATTTAGTAGGAGCAGTTGGCTCATTTTTTATTTATTAACTCTAGGGGAGTCAAGGAGAAAGTTCCCCTTTGACTTTCATGAAGGGTCCCTGAAAAACCACTGGCATGACGCAGATTAACAGGAGAAAAGGCATACACATTTATTTAGCTAGTGTACACTTCAGAATGAAGACCTAATATAGAGGGGAAATTGTCCATTTTTATGCTTAAGTTCAACAATGCATGGACAGCTGTGTAGTAATGTGATTGGAAAAAAAGGGTCTGATTTAAATGCTAATGAACCAAGTGGGGAAACCCAGCAAGGCTTGTCTGTCTAGATTCTTCTTGGCCTCTCTGAAAAACATTACTTCCTTCTAGGTGTGAAAGAGGACCCTGTCTGGAACAGGAGTCTTAGGATCTACAGTCAAGCAAGATGGATCAGATCATTTCTTCATGGCCAGTTTTTATGTAGAATATTTTTAGGTTTTATGACTGACTTTTGGGAAAAAAGGTTCTGATTTGTATGACTCATCTTGGGGGAAAAGGGATTCTAGTTTCTATTTCTAGCCTCAGGGCAAAATAGAGAGAGAGCTGACACACAGGAAGACAGGAGAAGACCAGAAAGAAACTTTTGTTTCTAAAACTATTTCTAAAACTACTCAGCAGTATGTCTTCATTTTGAGGTAACTTTTTCTGAGTCCCGACAAAACTCTACCATGCTGAACATGGACCAGACATTATTCTAACTCCAAGAGAATAGAGAGGAAGAAGAGAGGAATCCTGCAGTTTTCCTATTGGGTGTCAAGATGGCGACACCATTTAGTGAATGACTCCAAGTGATGAGCCAAATCTATTCTCTTCATTTTGACTCTGCTGCTTTCTTGCTGTGGATCTATGAGCAAGTTTATCCACCCTTCTATTAACTCTCTGTAAAGTGGGAACAGTGTTGGTGTTGTGATGATTAAATGAGTAAACACATTTGGAGCATAGAGCTCTGTGCCTGACACACAGGATGCCATAAGTTAATATTTGTGAGAATGTGTGAAAGATTGTGTTTAACTGGTTTTCAATGTAAGTCTATCCTCTTCAGAGATGCCAAGGAGATAGTTGTGCTTTCTGGAGTTCTAAGACCTACATGCATCTCATTAACCCTTGAGAAATCTAGTAGGCTTTCAAAATTTTTAAAATTATATATTGAAAAATTTTAATTGTGTTTATTCAGTAAAAAGTGATGCTATGATTTTTGAATACGTGTCATGATTAAATTGAGGTGATTAACATATCCGTCATCCCAAATATTTAATCTTTTTTGTGATGAGAACATTTGAAATTTACTCTCAGTAATTATGAAATGTACAATAGTCAGTTATTAGCTATATTCACCATGCTGTGCAGTAGGTCTCAAAACAACAACAGCAACAAGAAAAAAAAAACCAAAAAAACAAAAAACAAATGTCTTCCTCCTTTCTGAAGCTTTGCACCTTTTGACCCCATTGCTGACAACCCCCATCCTCTCTCACTTGATGGAACACCTTGAGATGTGCTTACAACAGTGGCTGGCATGTAGTCAGTGCTAAAAAATTGTTAGCTTTTGGTGTTGTTCATGTGCTTGTTGTTGTTACTGAAAAATGGTAGGTGGAATCTGCTTGTGAATATGCAGTCATGTGCCAAATAAGGATGATTCCGTCAACAGTGGACCACACAGACAACAGTGGTCTCATAAGATTATAATACCATATTGGTACTGTACCTTTTCTGTGTTTAGATATGTTTAGATACACAAATTGTTACCATTATGTTACAGTTACCTATAGTATTCAATACAGTAACATGCTGTATGGGTCTGCATTCTAGGAGCAATAGGCTGTACCATCTAGCTTAGGTGTGTAGTAGGTTTGTGTAAGTATATCTATCGTGTTCACTTCCTAGTGTAGTACATCATTGGGAAGCCTTCCTGTACCTTTTTTTATGTATCTTTCTGTGTATCTTCCACACGGAATGATAATGCTTAGGTGTTTGTGTAAAAACACTCTATGATATTCACAACAAAATCACCTCATGATGCTTTTCTCAGAATGTATCCCCATCATTAAGCGAAACATGACTATACTTTAACAGAGATGGCAATTCTTTAATGACTTGTTAGAAGGAGAACAGAAATAATGGTGGCCTCTTGAATTATTCATTTACTAAGTTAATCAATTCATTAAAACAGCTGTTGTTAATTACCTAAACTCAGGCAGGTGAGGAAAACAATTGCTTCATATTTTCTATTTTATCACTCTTACATGTTGCCACTGGCTAAGAAAACTGTGGTCGCTGCTGCAGCTAAGAGTGTCAAATTGTTGAATATCCAAGCCAGGCTTGTGAAATATTGAAAAATGACTTCTTCCATGTTGATCCATAAAATCTTTACTATCTTACAGAGAACTGATGAATCATCTCTCTAGCACCAGGTTCAAGAACTTCCATAATAATCTCGTAACCCTAATGCCAATATTGCCCAAGCTTGTTAGCCTTCATGAACTTCATTATTAAAGTTTGATATTTGTTCTTCTGTCATGTAATAGGATTAGTTGAATTGCAAAGATGATGGAGCTGCCGTTAAAAACTTCTAACACTTGTGTCTTCTTTTTTAATTTTGATTATTTATTTTTATTATTATACTTTAAGTTCTGGGGTACATGTGCAGAAAGTGTAGGTTTGCTACATAGGTATGCATGTACCATGGTGGTTTGCTGCACCCATCAACCTGTCATCTATATTAGGTACTTCTCCTAATGCTCTCCCTGCCATACTCCCTCAACCCCCAGATAGGCCCCATTGTGTGATGTTTCCCTCCCTGCGTTCATGTGTTCTCATTGTGCAGCAACCCACCTATGAGTGAGAAAATGTGGTGTTTGGTTTTCTGTCCTTGTGACAGTTTGCTTAGAATGATGGTTTCCAGTTTCATCCATGTCCCTGCAAAGGACATGAACTCATTCTTTTTTATGGCTGCATAGTATTCCATGGTATATATGTGCCACAGTTTCTTATTCCAGTCTATAATTGATGGACATTTGGGTTGGTTCGCAGTCTTTGCTATTGTGAACAGTGCTGCAGTAAACATATGTGTGCATGTTTGTTTATAGTAGAATTATTTATAATCCTTTGGGTATATATTCAGTAATGGGATTGTTGGGTCAAATGTTATTTCTAGTTCAAGATCCTTAAGAATCGCCACACTATCTTCCACAATAGCTGAACTAATTTACACTCCCAACAACAGTATAAAAGTGTTTCTATTTCTCCACATCCTTTCCAGCATCTGTTGTTTCCTGACTTTTTAATGATCACCATTCTAACTGGCATGAGATGGTATCTCACTATGGCTTTGGTTTGCATTTCTCTAACGACCAGTGATGATGAGCTTTTTTTCGTATGTTTGTTGGCTGCATAAATGTCTTCTTTTGAGAAGTGTCTGTCATATCCTTCGCCCACTTTTTAATGGAGTTGTTTTGTCTTGTAAATTTGTATAAGTTCTTTGTAGATTCTGGATATTAGTCCTTTGTCAGATGGATAGATTGCAAAAATTGTTCTCATTCTGTAGGTTGCTTGTTCACTCTGGTGAGAGTTTCTTTTGATGTGCAGAAACTCTTTAGTTTAATTAGATCACAATTGTCAATTTTGGCTTTTGTTGCGATTGCTTTTGGTGTTTTAGTTATGAAGTCTTTGCCCATGCCTATGACCTGAATAGTATTGCCTAGGTTTTCTCCTAGGGTTTTTATGGTTTTAGGTCTTACATATAAGTCTTTAATCCATCTTGAGTTAATTTTTGTATAAGATGTAAGGCAGGGGTTCAGTTTTAGTTTTCTGCATATGGCTAGCCAGCTTTTCCAACACCATTTATTGAATAGGCAATCCTTTCCCCATTGCTTGTTTTTGTCAGGCTTGTCAAAGATCAGATGGTTGTAGATGTGTTGTATTATTTCTGAGGCTGCTGTTCTGTTCCAGTTGTCTACATATCTGTTTTGGTACCAGTACCATGCTGTTTTGGTACTAGTACCATGCTGTTTTGGTTTCCATAGCCTTGTAGTATAGTTTGAAGTCAGGTAGTGTGATGCCTCCAGCTTTGTTCTTTTTGCTTAGGATTGTCTTAGCTATGCGGGCTCTTTTTTGGTTCCATATGAAACCTTAAAGTAGTTTTTCTAATTCTGTGAAGAAAGTCGTTGGTAGTTTGATGGGGATACCATTAAATGTATAAATTACTTGGAGCAGTATGGCCATTTTCATGATATCGATTCTTCCTATCCATGAGCATGGAAATTTTTCCATTTGTTTGTGTCCTCCCTTATATCCTTGAGCAGTTGTTTATAGTTCTCCTTGAAGAGGTCCTTTACATCTTTTATAAGTTGTATTCCTAGGTATTTTATTCTCTTTGTAGCAATTATGAATGTGAGTTTACTCATGATTTGGCTCTCTGTTTCTTTATTATTGGTGTATAGGAATGCTTGTGATTTTTGCACATTGATTTTGTATACTGAGACATTGCTAAAGTTGCTTATCAGCTTAAGGGGATTTTGGGCTAAGACAATGGGGTTTTCTAAATATACAGCCATGTCATCTGCAAACAGAGACAGTTTGAATTCCCTTTATTTGAATACCCTTTATTTCTTGGTCTTGCCTGATTGCCCTGGCCAGAACCTCCAATACTGTGTTGAAGTAGAGTGGTGAAAAAGGGCATCCTTTTCTTGTGCCAGTTTTCAAAGGAAATGCTTCCAGCTTTTTCCCATTCGGTATGATATTGGCTGTGGGTTTGTCATAAATAGCCCTTATAATTTTGAGATACATTCCATCAATACCTAGTTTATTGAGAGTTTTTAGAATGAATTCATGTTGAATTTTATGGAAGTTCTTTTCTCCATGTACTGAGGTAATCACGTGTTTTTTGTCATTTGTTCTGTTTATGCGATGGATTACATTTATTGATTTCTGTATGTTGAACCAGCCTTGCAACCCAGGAATGAAGCCAACTTGATCATGGTGGATAAGCTTTTTAATGAGTTGCTGGACTTGTTTTGCCAGTATTTGGGATTTTCATGTAAATGTTCATCAGAGATATTGGCCTGAAATTTTATTTTCCTTTATTGTGTCTTGGCCAGGTTTTGGTATCAGGATGTTGCTGGTCTCATAAAAGGAGTTAGGGAGAAGTCCTTCTTTTTCTAATGTTTGGAATAGTTTCAGAAGGAATGGAACCAGTTCCTTTTTGTACATGCAGTAGAATTCCACTATGAATCTGTCAGGTCTTGGACATTTTTTAGTTGGTAAGCTATTAATTACTTTCTCAATTTCAGAACTTGTTATTTTTCTATTCAGGGATTGGACTTCTTCCTGACTTAGTCTTGGGAGGGTGCATGTGTCTAGGAATTTATCAATTTTTTCTAGATTTCCTAGTTTATTTGCATAGAGGTGTTTATAGTATTCTCTGATGGTAGTTTGTATTTCTGTGGGACCAGTGGTGATATCCCCCTTATCATTTTTTATTGTGTCTGTATGATTCTCTCTTTTCCTCCTTATTAGTCTGGCTAGAGGCCCATCTGTTTTGTTAATCTTTTCAAAAAACAGCTCCCGGCTTCATTGATTTTTTTGAAGGATTTTTCATGTCTCGATCTCCTTCAATTCAGCTATCATCTTAGTTATTTATTGTGTTCTAGCTTTTGAATTTTTTTGCTATTGCTTCTTTTGTTCTTTAATTGTGATGTTAGAGTGTCGATTTTGGACCTTTTCCACTTTCTCATGTGGGCATTTAGTGCTATAAATTTCCCTCTTACCAGTGCTTTAGCTGTGTCCCAGAGATTCTGGTATGTCATCTCTTTGTTCTCATTGGTTTCGAAGAACTTATTTGTCTGCCTTAATTTCATAACTTACCCAGTAGTCATTCAAGAGCACAGGTTTTTCAATTTCCATGTAGTTGAGTGGTTTGAGTGAATTTCTTAATCCTAAGTTCTAATTTGATTGCACTGTGTTCTGAATGACTCTTTGTCATGATTTATCTTCTCCTGCATTTGCTGAGAAGTGTTTTACTTCCAATTATGTGGTCAGTTTTAGAATAAGTGTGATGTGATGCTGAGATGGATGTATATCCTGTTGATTTGGGTTGGAGAGTTTTGGAGATATCTGTTAGGTCCACTTGGTCCAGCACTGAGTTCAAATCCTGAATATATCCTTGTTACTTTTCTGTCTCTTTGATCTGTGTAATATTGACAGTGGAATGTTACATTCTCCTACTATTATTGTGTAGGAGTCTCTGTTTCATTGCAGGACTCTAAGAACTTGTTTTATGAATCTGGGTGCTCCTGTATTGGGTGCATATATGTATTTAGGATAGTTAGCGCTTCTCATTGAAATAATCCGTTTACCATTATGTAATGCTCTTCTTTGTCTTTTTTTATCTTTGTTGGTTTAAAGGCTGTTTCATCAGTCTGAGGTTGTAACCCCTGCTTTTTTTTTTCTTTCCATTTGCTTTGTACATTTTCCTCCATCCCTTTATTTTGAGCCTATGTGTGTGTTTGCACATGAGATGAGTCTCCTGAATACAGCACACCAATGGATCTTAACTGTTTATCCAGTCTGCCAGTCTGTGTCTTTTAACTGGGGCATTTAGCCCATTTACATTTAAGTTTAATATTGTTACACATGAATTTGGTCTTGTCTTCCTGATGCCAGCTGGTCATTTAGTACATTAATTGATGAAGTTTCTTCATAGTGTCATTGGTCTTTACATTTTGGAATGTTTTTGCTATGGCCAGTACTGGTTTTTCCTTTTCATATTTAGTGCTTCCTTTGGGAGCTCTTGTAAGGCAGGCCTGGTGGTGACAAAATCCCTCAGCATTTGCTTCTCTGGAAAAGATTTTGTTTCTCCTTCACTTATGAAGCTTAGTTTGGCTGGATATGAAATTCTGGGTTGAAAATTCTGTCTTTAAGAATGTTGTATATTGGCCTCTACTCTCTTTTGGCTTGTAGAGTTGCTGCAGAGAGATCCACTGTTAGATTGATGGGCTTCCCTTTGTAGGTCACCTCCCCTTTCTCTGTGGCTGCCCTTAACATTTTTTCCATTATTTCACCCTTGGAGAATCTGGTGATTATATGTCTTGGGGTTGTTCTTCTCGATGAGTATCTTAGTGCTGTTCTCTGTATTTTCTGAATTTGAATGTTGGCCTTTCTTGCTAGATTGGGGAAGTTTTCCTGGTTCCATTCTCCCCCCTCACTTTCAGGTACACCAGTCAATCATAGGTTTGGTATTTTCACATAGTCCCATATATCTTGGAGGTTTTGTTCATTCCTTTTCATTCTTTTTTCTCTAATTTTGTCTTCACATTTTATTTCATTAAGTTGATCTTCAATCTCTGATATCCTTTCTTCTGCCTGATCAATTCAGCTGTTGATACTTATGTATGCTTCATGTAGTTCTCGTACTGTGATTTTCAGCTCCATCAGGCTGTTTATGTTCTTCTCTAACCGATTATTCTAGTTAACAGTTCCTGTAACGTTTTTTCAAGGTTCTTATCTTCCTTGCTATGAGTTAGAACATCGTCCTTTAGCTCAGAGGAGTTTGCTGTTACCCACTTCTGAACCATACATCTGCCAGTTTGTCAAACTCATTCTCCATCCAGTTTTTGTCCTTGCTGGAGAGGAGTTGCAATCATTTGGAGGAGAAGCAGCATTCTGGTTTTTGGAATTTTTAGCATTTTTGCGATTTTTCTCATCTTCCTAGATTTATCTACCTTTGATCTTTAATGCTGATGACCTTTGGATGGGGTTTTTGCGTGGGTGTCCTTTTTGTTGATGTTGATATTATTGCTTTCTGTTAGTTAGTTTTCCTTCTAACAGTCTGGTCTGTCATCTGCAGGTCTGCTGGAATTTGATAGGAGTCCACTTCAGACCTTGTTTGCCTGCGTATTACCGGCAGAAGCTGTAGAACAGCAAACATTGCTGCCTGCTCCTTCCTCTGGAAGCTTCATCCCAGAGGGACATCAGCCTGATGGCAACTGGAACTCTCTTGTATGAAGTGTCTGTGGACCCCTGGTGGGAAGTATCTCCCAGTCAGCAGGCACAGGGCACAGGGACCCACTTGAGGAGGCAGTCTGTTTCTTAGCATAGCTCAAGTACTGTGCTGGGAGATCTGCTGTCTTCAGAGCCAGATGACAGGAACATTTAAATTGGCTTAAGCTGTGCCTACAGCTGACCCTTCCCCCAGGTGCTCTGTCCCAGGGAGATGGGAGTTTTATATGTAAGCCCCTGATGGGGGCTGCTGCCTTTCTTTCAGAGATGCCCTGCTCAGTGAGGAGGAATCCAAATCAGCCGTCTGGCCACAGCCACTTTGCTGTACACTGCAGTGAGTTAAGCATACTCCAAACTTCCTGGCAGCTTCCTTAACACTGTGAGGGGAAAATCACCTACTCACACCTCAGTAGTGATGGACACCCCTCCCCCCACCAGGCTGGATCGTCCCAGTTTGACTTCAGACCGCTGTGCTGGTAGTAAGCATTTTAAGCCAGTGGTGCTGAGCTTGCTGGGCTCCGTGGGAGTGGTACCCACTGAGAAAGACCAGTTGGCTCCCTGGCTTCAGCCCCCTTTCCAGGGGAGTGAGTGGTTCTGTCTCACTGTAGTTCCAGGTGTCACTGGGTATGAAAAAAACCTGCTGTAGATAGCTGAGTGTCCCAATTTTGTGCTTGAAACCTAGGGCCCTGGTTGTGTAGGCACATGTGGGAATCTCTTGGTCTGCAGGTTGTCAAAACCAGGGGAAAAACATAGTATCTGGGCTGGATAGCTCAGTCCGTCCAGGGTTCTCTTGGCTAGGGGAAAAAGGTCCCCAGCCCCTTACACTTTCTGGGTGAGGTGACATCCCACCCTGCTCCTGCTTGCTCTCTGTGGGCAGCACTCACTCTTTAACTAGTCCCAGTGAGATGAACTGGGGATCTCAGTTTGAAATAAAGAAATCACCTGCCTTCTACGTTGGTCTTGCTGGGAGCTGCAGAATGGAGCTGTTCCTATTTGGCCGTCTTCAGAATTGTTTCTTATTTTTAATTAGTTTGTCTTTTACTATTAGATTATGAGTTCTTTATATTCTGGATAGAAATCTCTCATCAGATTCATGCGTGAGCATTTTATTCAAACGATATGTTCCCTGCAGCATTCATATTTCTACCATCTACTGTTAACTGGCATATGTCTGTCTCTTTTACCTCAACTTTCTAACTTTTACACTTTCTCCCTAGTGAGTGCTTGGGGGCTCTCAGCCTTCCGTGCCTAGGGAGGAATTTCAGAACTGAGAGATCCCTAAGGTGTCTGACTCAGAAATTCACAGTGACCCAAGGCTCTCTCCATCCCAGGGCCTTTAGTTTTGCATTCCAGACAGGAAGCCTGCCCGGCTAGCTCCTCTAGCACTTTGAGCAGTGTCCCCTCCCTGCCTCCCATCTCGTTCTCTGTTCCCATACTGCACAGGGGCTCTGTGTGGGGAGCATAGGGGCTCACTACTGCCTGGAGCTGCTGCTATTCCTGAGGTGTAAGAACCCTGGAGAGGTAAGAAGATAGGGTGTGTGCATTTCAGGCTCTGTGTTCTGTGCCTACTGCTAGAAGCAAGGTAGGACCCAAGCCAGGAAGAGATGAAAGATTCCATGGGGTAATAATCCCAGAGCAGCATCTGGGAAAGGTGAACATAAGCAGGAAAGAAGGAGAGAAACAATAGCATTGGAGGGACTCACTCACTGTGCTCTGGCACTTGAGTCTCTTTTAACCTCAAAGTTCAGGTGGTTCAAATTACAGTCCCACGGTGTCTGCCCGTTGGTTTTGGAGAAAATTCAATCTTCAAACCTGGCTCATGGGAATATTACGTATGCCAAGACAGTTAAATATTTATTGAAAGCTCAGAAAGAATTATAGTAAGGACCCACCATTTCTTCTACACCACTCCTTTTGGCTATTTTCTCAGAATTTGAAAATCAATGGAATTTGACTCTAACATGCACATTAGCTTATAATGTTACTGCTGCATGGGTCTTAGTGATATTCCTGTCCAGTATTTTCCTGCTAGAAGTTCACACTAGATCAGACATTGGCAGTGTCACCAGGCTAATCCAGGACAGAACTGAGCTGAAACATCCTTGCTAAGGAGCCTCTCTTTGGGTCTCAATCATTGGGTACTATATAATGACTGACAATTGGTGACAAGGGCATACATTGCCTTTTTCCTTAGTATGATGAAGGATCAAGGTTCTATGACATCTATAAGCAATTAGGCCACTGATGTGGCACCACAAAATGTGATCCAACTTTGTCCTGTGGCCACTCCCTGCAGCAAAGACAGATGACTGGTTCAGAAAACTTTGGTTTTGTTGTTTGCATGCAATAAAGGCAGACTTTGCTGCAAACCTTACTTTTTTAATGATTCCAGGGTTTTTTTAATGGTTTCATAGAAAGAACCTCGAAAGTCATCTTTTCATATTATTAATTTTGAATGTTACCAAACTGTTTATAGAGCATAATAAGATACTTGCTAGTATCTTATATCACTACAAGTAAAATCTGCTTTGAATCCTTCCTAAAGTAAGATTGGTTTATTTGGTGAATTGTTTTTAATACCAAGAAAGTGAAATCGCTAGCTTTTCAACAGATTGGTGATTTATTACGTTACACAGTGCGATAAGGCTACTTCAATTCACTTGCAGATTTCTTCCTCTTTCTATCTTGTACACATGTCATGATAAATATAAAGTAATTTAAATATATATAAGTTATTTAATTTATTAAAAGCCAAGTTGCTTTTGAAGAAAATTTTATGTTCTTAGATTGTAATTATTTCTAGTTCTTTGAATAATCCCATTTTATGGGCATAGACTTTTTATTGTGATTCTGATTATTTACAGTAATAGTAACTATCAATTCAACTAATGTTGTGGTAATTGCAGATTTTTGGATACCTATTACTGTCACTGGGAACATTTTTTCCCAGTATCAATGTGGAAAAAAAGCCACAAAACAGTAAATCCCTTTGCTTTCCAAGTGTCTTTGTAAATTCTGCTGATAAGAACTGCACACTTTAGCAATGTTTAGTAAGTACTTTAAAAATTGACAACTGTCTTTTAAAACAAATAGATTTTGAATCTGCATTGTGTACCTACTTCCAAATTAAGAAAAATCATTTGTAGAAACCAAACTGATTCCAAGTTTCTAATCACAGGGAGAAAATGGAATTTTGTAAACCTGCAGAGCCTGAATTTATTATTGCATCCAGCTGCACAAATTTGTAAACATGTTCCTCTCTAGTCAAGTCCGTTTAGAAGGAGTCAGTTTGGACTGATGCCTTGATAGGTAACATTTGTGGTGGTTACAGTGCAGGAAGGCTATTGGGATATCTGAACTTTGTCATCTATTTTAATCTGGGCATTAGTTGCCAGGTAGAGTATGCAAGCCAATTAGTTCTGCTTCAATGTCTTGATATATCAGCAGCCATATTTTTCTGGTCATTCTTATGAATTTCAGAATGCTGCTTGAAATGGGCTTTCTGTATGTGTTGAGTGTGTTTTCAGAGGTCTGTTTGGCAAGGAAGATTAGGGGAGGGCCAAGGCTTGGGTCTCCTAAAACACATTATTATTTTGTTGAACCAATCAGTGAGAGAAAGACAGGGCCTCATGGTTTCTACAAGCACTGGACTTGTGTTTATTTGTTTTCAATCCATACTTTGGAACCAGAGAAGGTCTGAGAACCATCCATGCACAGATTCACACTCAAAGCTGGGATAGATGGTCTTCCCCCAGCTGCCATAGCAATGCTGGCACGCGGATACTTGCCCGTATTTATAGAGATGTCCTCCCCATTGTTGGCAGCTTAGCACAAAAGGAAGCTCCCTCATGCAACTACAAAGCAGTTGTTGGGTTAGGGATTCTTCATTTTAAGTTATAGCTAGCTCTCTAGTATATATTTGGGAGGGCAAATGGTCAGGAAAAATTAAGTTGCAGAAGGAGAGTTCTGTGAATTGTAAGATAATTAGCAGCAGCCCTGGCATTCACCCAGGAGATACTGAGAGCACTCCTCCAACTGCCACCCCACTCTGCCCAATCTCCTGTTGTGACTCCAGACCTTGCCCAAGGTCCCCTATGATACAAACTGTCCCTGGTTAAGAACCACTCATTTAAAGGAAATTGGCTTGGTAAAGAAATCCTTATAAAGCGGAATTAGCTGAACTGTGCCAATCCCAGATTGACACGGAAATGGTCTGAGTTGGGAGGCACTGTACACAAAGGCCCAACCCTAGAAAGAAAGTGAAAGGAAGATAGGCAGAGAGAGTTGTTCTCAAGGTTTAGCCTCCATCAAGCCTTGTGCCCCCATGATGCCACTTACCTGGTGGATTTGCTCTCCTGTTACCCTCAGAGTGCTGAACTGAGACTGAAGTCTTGTCTTTGAGGCAGCAAAGAACAGTGTCTGGGGATATCAGGTAGAAGAAGGCAAAAATCATGCATGGTCAAAATCAGTAAGGGAGGTGTTCAGGTGGATACACAGAAGTGATGCATTGATAAATGGCAGACACTATCTACCTCAATGCCTTTGGCATCAGAAACTTCCGTTTTATTTCAAACTTTGTATCACTCCTGCTTCCAGCTATGTAGTATATCCTTTGAGGGTCTACAGAGGCAGGACAAAGCCATTTCTGAATATAAGAACTCTAGCCAACATGTATTGAGTTTGGGATTCATTAACATGAAAGAACTCACAGGATGATATTAGTGCATTTTATGGATGGGTATACTCATAATAGTGCACTTTATGGATGAGCTGTAGAGAGGCCAAAAACTTTGTCGAAGTTTCCACAGCACATAGGGAATGGTCATGACTGTGAACGAGATGCTTTGGTAATGGAGGCTGCATATCCTACTACCACACTGAAAAGTTATCTTTGTGCTTCTGTGAATGCTTAACTGACCGCCAGGGCCTCTACATTCCATGGCCAAATATGAAGCATGGAAAATTATTTGGAGAGGCAAACAAAATTTGGCTGTTTGGAGGAATTGAGATATTTCAATATTGCTCATTTTTAAAATTAATAATAAAGTGAATTCTGGGTCCTATGGTGTTTTTATTGAGCATACAGCAATGATATTTGTAAATGGGCTTTATTGATTGAGATTTTTTGTAAAAAAAAAGAGTATTTAAGTGTGATTTGTCAAGGCAAATGTTTTGAACCCAAATAACTACTCCTTTATTTTGTCTTTAACTCTTTATCACTCCCAGCCCAATCTTATTCCTCAATAATTATCATCTGGAAGAGTCAGGTGTTTCACATGATGCCAGCACACACTTTTCCCAACAGGGATGTATTTTTGAATATGTAAATATCAGCCAATGACCCTTGCTGATAATGCTTCAGATCAAATGGGGGCAAAAGGAATTGGAAGCTACATAATAAAAATAAGTAAAAACTCCAGCTAATAAGAGTTTTACAGCAGACATAAGCTGATTGTTATTTTACTAAAATAATGTGGAGTACTACTAAATGCCACTATCTTCCAGAAATGTAGGAAACTGAAGTCATTTTTCTCTTGTGAGTCCCATGTTAAACTGCTCATAGTAGGATCTCAGTTATTTTTTCTAATTAATACAGTCTTCTACTCTTTTGTACTCTTTTAAAAAGTCTTCGCCTTAAACTCATTCCTGGTATTTTCTGCTATTCTTTACTACCAAGGGAAACACTTCATATTTAGGGAAAAAGTCTTATTTTTATTTTGTGTGGAGTTGAGAAAGGAGGTGGTAAACTTGACATTGCTTGCAAATAAAATGCACAATTTCATCATTTTTTTCTTGATATAATTTTTGTATTGGAAGAAGTGTAATGTGTTGTGGCAGTGATATTGAGTACCATAACCATATAATCATTCTCTAAATGATTGGAATGGAGAGAAGTTTCATTTAAAATTTCAAGTTACTCAAATGGCACATGTCTCCACATTGGTGTTTTGTTGTCTGTTCCTGTGTTAGTTTGCTGAGGATGCTGGCTTCTAGCTCTATCCATGTCCCGTCAAAGGACATGATCTCATTTCCTTTTATGGCTGCATAGTATTCTATCAAGTATATGTACCTTTTTTTTTATATCCAGTCTATCATTGATGAGCATTTGGGTTGGTTCATGTCTTTGCTATTGAAAATAGTGCTGTAATACACATATGTGTGCACAAGTCTTTATAATAGAATGATTTATATTTCTTTGGGTGTATACACTGTAATGGGATTGCTGGGTTAAATGGTATTTCTGTTATTAGATTCTTGAGGAATTGCCACACTGTCTTCCACAATGGTCACACTAATTTACATTCCCACCAGGAGTGTAAAAGTTTCATGCACATCCCTGTGAAGAGACCAGCAAACAGGCTTTGTGTGAGCAACATGGCTGTTTTTTTCACCTGGGTGCAGTGGGCTGCGTCCGAAAAGAGAGTCAGCAAAGGGTGGTGGATTATCATTAGTTCTTATAGGTTTTGGGTTAGGTGGTGGAGTTAGGAGCAATGTTTTGGGGGCAGGGGGTGGATCTCTCAAAGTACATTCTCAAGGGTAGGGAGAATTACAAAGAACCTTCTTAAGGGTGGGGGAGGTTACAAAGTACATTGATCAGTTAGGGTGGGGCAGGAACAAATCACAATGGTGGAATATCATCAGTTAAGGCTATTTTTACTTCTTTTGTGGATCTTCAGTTACTTCAGGCCATCTGGGTGTACATGTGCAAGTCACAGGGGATGTGATGGCTTGGCTTGGGCTCAGAGGCCTGACATTCCTGCCTTCTTATATTAATAAGAAAAATAAAATAGTGTTGAAGTGTTGGAGCGGTGAAAATTTTTCGGGGGTGGTATGGAGAGAGAATGGGTGCTGTTTCTCAGGGCTGCTTCAAGCGGGGTTAGGGGTGGCGTGGGAACCTAGAGTGGGAGAGATTAAGCTGAAGGGAAGTCTTGTGATATTGTGGGGATGTTAAAAGAAACATTTGTCGTATAGAATGATTGGTGATGGCCTGGATACAGTTTTGGATGAATTGAGAAACTAAATGGAATAAGAGGAGAAAAAGAGGTATAAAAGTTCTAAGAATTGGGAGGACCTAGGACATCCGATTAGAGAGTGCCTAAGGAGATTTAGCATAGTCCTGCCAGCAAAGATTATTTATTTACTTCAAGGGTTAAGAGTGGCAGTTTGGAGATAGCACGAGGAGATATCAGCTGTGACGGCTTGGAGAAACAGTGTAAACTGGCAGTGTAAACAAGAGCAGGGCATGTATGCGTAGTTGAGAATGGTGAATAGGAGTATGACTGGAGAGGAGATAGTAGGGATGACAAGTTTTTTGGGGCACAGTCCAAGTTGGTCTGGTGTCTGGAATGAGACTGGGTCTTAATAAAAAGGAGCGTCTATATAGGAGCTCAAATGGGCTGTACCTTGTAGCATTTCAAGGACAGGCCTGAATCCTTGAGAAGGGAAAGTGGTAAAAGTATTGTCCAGTCCTTTCTAAGTTGGTGGCTGAGCTTGGTGAGGTGTGTTCTACTTTTCCTGAAGTTGGAGGACCGTAGGGGATATAAAGGTTTCACTGAATAGTAAGAGCCTGAAAAACTGCTTGGCTGATTTGACTAATAAAGGCTCGTCTGTTATCAACTGTATAGAGGTGGGAAGGCTAAGCTGAAGAATTATGTCTGACAGCAGGGAAGAAATGACTGTGGTGGCCTTCTCAGACCCTAGGAAAGGACTCTACTTATCTAGTGAAAGTGTCCACTTAGACTAAGAGGCATTTTAGTTATCTGACTCGGGGCATGTTGAGTAAAGCTAATTTGCCAGTCCTGGGTGAGGGCAAATCTTCAAGCTTGATGTGTGGGGAAGGGAGGGGGCCTGAATAATTCCTGAGGAGTAGTAGAATAGCAGATGGAACACTGAGAAGTTATTTCCTTGAGGAGAGATTTCCACAATGGAAAGGAAATGAGAGGTTCTAAGGGGCGGGCTAGTGGCTTGTACTATAGCATAGCCTGCCTTTGCTGGTGTTTGGTGATTAGGCCTGGTGGAACTGCCATCAATAAATCAAGCATGATCAGGGTAAGGAACAGGAAAGAAGGAAATATGGGGAAATGGGGTGAATGTCCGGTGGGTCAGAGAGATACCATCATGAGGGTCAGGTGTGGTATCAGGAATAATGTGGGAGGCCAGATTAAAGTCTGGGCCAAGAAGAATGGTAATTGTGGGACTTAACAAAGAGTGAGTACAGCTGAAGGAGCCAGGGAGCAGGAAGTATGTGGGTCAAGTATGAGGAAGAAAATAGATTTTGGAAATTATGAGAAATGCAGAGAGTGAGTTGAGCATAGTTTTTGATTTTTAGGGCCTCTGAAAGTATTAAAGCAGTAACAGCTGTTGCACGCAGACATGAGGGCTAGGCTAAAACAGTGAGGTCAAGTTGTTTGGACAGAAAGGCTACAGGGTGCAGTCCTGGCTCTTGTGTAAGAATTCTGACTGCACTAAGCATGCCTAGGAAGGAAAGGAGTTGTTTTGTAAGGGATTGAGGTTTGGAAGATTAATCGGACATGATCAGCAGGGAAAGCACATGTGTTTTTATGAGAATTATGCTGAGATAGGTAACAGATGAGGAAGAAATTTGGGCTTGACTGAAGTAATGGGGGCTGTCTGTGAAGCCTTGTGGCAGTACAGCCCAGGTAATTTGCTGAGCCTAATGAGTGTCAGGGTCAGTCTAAGTGAAAGCAAAGAGAGGCTGGGATGAAGGGTGCAAAGGAATAGTAAAGAAAATGTGTTTGAGATCCAGAACAGAATAATGGGTAGTAGAGGGAGGTATTGAGGATAGGGCAGTATATGGGTTTGGCACCATGGGGTGGATAGGCAAAACAATTTGGTTGATAAGGCTCAGATCCTGAACTAATCTGTAAGCCTTGTCTGGTTTTTGGACAGGTAAAATGGGGGAATTGTAAGGAGAGTTTATAGGTTTTAGAAGCCTATGCTGTAGCAGGCGAGTGATAACAGACTTTAATCCTTTTAAAGTGTGCTGTGGGATGGGATGTTGGCATTGAGCAGGGTAAGGGTGATTAGGTTTTAATGAGATGGTAAGGGGTACAAGATCAGTTGCCAAGGAGGGAGTAGAGGCATCTTATAGTTGTTTGTTAAGGTGGGGGAATACAAGAGGAGGATGTAATGGAGGCTTTGGATTGGGTAGAAGGGCAGCAGTGACATGCAGCTGTAATCCAGGAATTGTCAGGGAAGCAGATAATTTAGTTAAAGTGTCTCAGCCTAATAAGGGAACTGGGCAGGTGGGGATAACTAAAAGGAGTGCTTAAAAGAGTATTGTCTAAGTTGTCATCAGAGTTGGGGAGTTTTAAGGGTTTAGAAGCCTGACCATCAATACCCGCAACAGTTACAGAGGTAAGGGAAACAGGCCCTTGAAAAGAAGGTAATGTGGAGGGGGTGGCCTCCATATTGATTAAGAAAGGGATGGGCTTATCTTCCACTGTGAGAGTTACTGAAGGCTTGGCATCCGTTATGGTTTAGGGGGCTTCTGAGGTGATCGGGCATTGTCAGTCTTCAGCCGCTAAGCCTAGAAGATCTGGGAAGGAGTCAATCAGAGAGCCTTGGGCCAGAGTTCCAGGGGCTCTGGGAGTGGCTGCCAGGTAAGTTGAACAGTCCGATTTCCAGTGGGGTCCCTTAGAGATGGGACGTGGCTTAGGAGGAATCCTGGGCTGTGGGCATTCCTTGGCTCGGTGGCCAGATTTTTGGCACTTGTAGCAAGCTCCTAGGGGAGGACGTTCTGGAGGAATGCCTGGCCACTGTGGTTCAGGTGTTTGGAAGTTCTTGTGTGCTGGAGATGTGGCTGGGGTTTGTCTCACAGTGGAGGCAAGGAATTGCAACTTTTTTCTATTATTGTACACCTTGAAGGTGAGGTTAATTAAATCCTGTTGTGGGGTTTGAGGGCCAGAATTTAATTGTTGGAATTTTTTTAATGTCAGGAGCAGATTGGGTAATAAAATGTATATTGAGAATAAGATGGCCTTTTGACCTTTTAGGGTCTAGGGCTATAAAGCATCCCAGAGTTGCTGCAAAACAAGCCATGAACTGGGCTGGATTTTTATATTTGATGAAAAAGAGCCTAAACACTATCTGATTTGGGATAAAGAAAAGGGAACATTAGCCTTGACTACGCCTTTAGCTCTAGCCACCTTTTTTGTGGTGGCAAAAATTGCCGAGCAGGTTGGGGAGGGCTAGTCACAGAACGAAACTGTAAGCCAGACCAGGTGTGAGGAGGGGAGGTGATAATAGGATTATACAGTGGAGGAGCAGAGGCTGAGGAAGAATTGGGACCTAGCTTGGCCTGGTGAGGAGGGGAGAGGTCAGATGGTCTGTAGAAAAGGAAGATTAGAAAGACTCAGTGACAATTGGGGTTGGGATTGAGGGGACAGGTGGGAGGGAAAGAAGGAAGATTTGGGATGAATTGCATTGGGCACAGAGACTAGGAAGGGATGTCAGGTACCTCAGACCATTTGCCCATTTTGTGACAAGAATTATTTAGATTTTGTAGGATGGAAAAATTGAAAGTGCTGTTTTCCGGCTATTTGGAACTACTGTCGAGTTTGTACTGGGGTCAAGCGGCATTGCAGAAGAAAATAAGATGCTTAGATTTTAGGTCAGTTGAGAGTTGAAGAGGTTTTAAGTTCTCAAGAACACAGGCTAAGGGAGAAGAAGGAGAAATGGAAGGTGGAAGCTTGCCCATAGTGAAGGAGGCAAGCCCAGAGAAAAAAGTAGAGACATGGAGAAGGGGTGCAGGGTTCTTGCCCTCCAGAAAAGTAGAGAAGGGTTTGGGGCATGGAAATAAGGGATTGGGGCACAGAGATACGAGGTTGGGGTACTTGCCCCTCCCCCAGAAAAGTGGGACTTGCCACTAAGGGTGAAGGAGAAGGAGTTGAGGGGTACTTGCCCCTCCCCCAGAAAAGCAGAAAAGGGGCTGAGACACAGAGAGAAGCGGTTGGGGTACTTGCCCCTCCCCCAGAAAAGCAGAAAAGGGGCTGAGACACAGAGAGAAGCGGTTGGGGTACTTGCCCCTCCCCCAGAAAAGCAGAGAAGGGGTAGAGACATGGAGAGAACGGGTTGGGGTACTTGCCCTCCCCCAGAAAAGCGGGACTTGCCACTAAGGGTGAAGGAAAAGGGGTTGAGGGGTACTTGCCCCTCCCCCAGAGAAGTGGGACTTGCCACTAAGGGTGAAGGAGAAGGGGTTAAGGGGTACTTGCCCCTCCCCCCCAAAAGCGGGACTTGCTGCTAATGGTGAAGGAGAAGGGGTTGAGGGGTACTTGCTCCTCCCCCAGAAAAGTGGGACTTGCCACTAACGGTGAAGAAGGGGTTGAGGGGCACTTGCCACTAAGAGTGAAGGACCAAGGCAGGCATCCCTGCATGGTCTGACACCTCTGAAACCTGGATGAATAATCAGGGAGGCATCCCTGCAATGATTAAACACCAAGGGAAGTCTGCCCTCCCTAGTCCGTGACTGGTGCCGGAGTTTTGGGTCCACGGATAAAATGTGTCTCCTTTGTCTCTATTAGAAAATGAAAGGAATTGAAATTAAGAGAAAGGAGAGATTGAAGAGTGGAAAGGAGAAAGTGGTTGAGGGATGATAGTGAGAGAAGTTGGAGAAGAGAGTAAGAAGAGGCTGCTTACCCAATTTAAAATTGGTGAGATGTTCCTTGGGCTGGTCGGTTTGAGGACCTGAGGTCGTAGGTGGATGTTTCTCACGGAGCAAAGAACAAGAGGACAGGGGATTGATCTCCCAAGGGAGGTCCCCTGATCCGAGTCACAGCACCAAATTTCATTCACATCAGTGTGAAGAGACCACCAAACAGGCTTTGTGTGAGCAACATGGCTGTTTTTTTCACCTGGGTGCAGGTGGGCTGAGTCTGAAAAGAGAGTCAGCAAAGGGTGGTGGATTATCATTAGTTCTTATAGGTTTTGGGATAGGCAGTGGAGTCAGCAGCAATGTTTTGGGGGCAGAGGGTGGATCTCTCAAAGGTAGGGAGAATTACAAAGAACCTTCTTAAGGGTAGGGGAGGTTACAAAGTACATTGATCAGTTAGGGTGGGGCAGGAACAAATCACAATGGTGGAATGCCATCAGTTAGGGCTATTTTTACTTCTTTTGTAGATCTTCAGTTACTTCAGGCCATAGGGGTGTATACGTGCAAGTCACAGGGGATGTGATGGCTTGGCTTGGGCTCAGAGGCCTGACCAAAAGCATTCCTGTTTCTCCACAGCCTCACCAGCATCTGTATTTTCTTGACTTTTTAATAATTGCCTTTCTCACTGGCATAAGATGGTATCTCATTGTGGTTTTGATTTGTGTTTCTCTGATGATTAGTGGTGTTGACATTTTTTCAATGTTTGTTGGCTGCATAAATGTCTTTTTTTGAGAAGTGTCTGTTCATATCCTTTGCCTACTTTTTGGTGGGTTTGTTTGTTTTTGTCTTGTAAATTTGTTTAAGTTCCTCATAGATTCTGCATGTTAGCCCTTTGTCAGATGGATAGATTGCAAAGATTTTCTCCCATTCTGTAGGCTGCTTGTTCATTCAGATGATAGGTTCGTTTCATATGCAGAAGCTCTTTAGTTTAATTAAATCCCATTTGTCAATCTTGGCTTTTGTTGCAATTGCTTTTCGTGTTTTATTCATGAATTCTTTTCTCATGCCTATGTCCTGAATGGTATTGCTTAGGTTTTCTCCTAGGGTTTTTATGGTTTTAGGTCTTACGTTTAAGTCTTTAATCTATCTTGAGTTAATTTTTGTATAACGTGTAAGGAAGGGATCCAGTTTTAGTTTTCTGCATATGGCTAGCCAGTTTTCCTAACACCATTTGTTAAATAGAGAATCCTTTCCCTATTGCTTGTTTTTGTCATGTTTGTCAAAGATCAAATATTGTAGATATGTGGTATTATTTCTGAGATCTCTGTTTTGTTCCATTGGTCTACCTATCTGTTTTGGTACAAGTACCGAATTTTGGTTACTGTAGCCTTGCAGTATAGAAGTCAGGTAGTGTGATGCCTCCAGCTTTATTCTTTTTGCTTAGGGTTGTCTTGGCTATACAAGGTGTTCTTTCATTCAATATGAAATTTAAAGTAGTTTTTTTTATTATTCTGTGAAGAATATCAATGGTACTTTGATGAGAATAGCATTGAATCTATAAATTGCCTTGGGCAGTATGGCCATTTTTATAATAATGATTCTTCCTATCCATGAGGATGGAATGTTTTTCCATTTGTTTGTGTGCTCTCTTATTTCCCTGAGCATTGGTTTGTAGTTTTCCTTGAATAGGTCCTTCACATCCCTTGTTAACTGTATTCCTAGGTATTTTATTCTCTTTGTAGCAATTGTAAATGGGAGTTCATTCAAGATTTGGCTCTCTGCTTGTGTATTGCTGATGTAAAGGAATTCTTGGGATTTGAGCACATTGATTTTTGTATCCTGAGACTTTGCTGAAGTTGCTTATCAGCTAAAGGAGTTTTGGGGCTGACATGATGGAGTTTTCTAAATGTAGAACTATGTCATCGGTAAACAGAGACAATTTGACTTCCTCTCTTCCTATTTAAATCTCTGGCCTGATTGCCTTGGCCAGAAATTCCAATATCATGTTGAGTAGGACTGCTAAGAGAGAGCATCCTTGTTTCTACCAGGTTCCAAACTGAATGCTTCCAGCTTTTTCTCATTCAATATCATACTGGCAGCAGGTTTGTCATAAATAGCTCTTATTATTTTGAGATATGTTCCATCAATACCTAGTTTACTGAGTGTTTTTAACATGAAGGATGTTGAATTTTATTGAAGGCCTCTTCTGCATCTATTGCTATAATCATGTGGTTTTGCTTTGGTTCTGTTTATGTGATGGATTTTGTTTATTGATTTACATATGTTGAACCAGGCTTGCATCTCAGGGATTAAGCTGACTTGATCATGGTAGATGGATAAGTTTTTTGATGTTCTGCTGGATTTGGTTTGCCAGTACTTTATTGAGGATTTTCACATCAATGTTCATCACAGATATTGGTCTGAGGTTTTCTTTTTTTGTTGTGCTCTGCCAAGTTTTGGTATCAGGATGATGCTGGACTCATAACGTGAAGTTAGGGAAAAGTACCTCCTTTTTAATTATTTGGAATAGATTCAGAAGGAATGGTACCAGGTCCTCTTTGTACCTCTGGTAAAATTCATCTGTGAATGTGTCTGGCCCTGGGCTTTTCTGGGGTTGGTAAGCTATTAATTATTGCCTGGATTTCAGAACTTGTTATTGGTCTATTCAGGGATTTGACTTCTTCTTGGTTTAGTCTTGGGGAGGTCCATGTGTCCAAGAATTTACCCATTTCTTCTAAATTTTGTAGTTTATTTTTGTAGAGGTGTTTATAGTATTCTCTGATGGTAGTTTCTATTTCTGTGGGGTCAGTGGCAATATCCCCTTTATCATCTTTTATTGTGTCTATTTGATTCTTCTCTTTTTTGTTTATTGGTCTAGCTACCAGTCTATTTTGTTAGTTTTTTCAAAAAACAGCCCCCGAATTCATTGATTTTTGGAGTGTTTTTTGTGTCTCTTTCTCCTTCAGTTCTGCTCTGATCTTAGTTATTTCTTGTCTTATGCTGGCTTTTGGATTAGTTTGCTCTTGCTTCTCTAGCTCTTTTAATTGTGATGTTAATTTCATTCGTGTCACTTCTGTCTGTGTGAAGAGACCACCAAACAGTCTTTGTGTGAGCAACAAGGCTGTTTATTGACACTTTTTGACACTGCTTAGCTGTATCCTAGAGATTCTGGTATGTTGTCTCTTTCTTCTCATTGGTTTCAGAGAACTCCTTGATTTCTTCCTTAATTTACCCAGGAGTCATTCAGGAGCAGACTGTTCGACTTTTAAGTAATTGGGCAGTTTTTATTGAGTTTCTTAATGCTGAATTCTAATTTGATTGCACTGTGATCTGAGGGACTGTTTGTTATGATTTTACTTCTTTTGCATTTGCTGAGGAGTGTCTTACTTCCAACTACATAGTCAATTTAAGAAATAGTGCCATGTGGCACTGAGAAGAATATATATTCTATTGATTTAGGGTGGAGCATTCTGTAGCTATTTATTCAGTCCACTGGATAATCAGAGCTGAGTTCAAGTTCAAGCTGATTATCCTTGTTAATTTTCTGTCTCATGGATCTAATGTTGACAGTGGGATGTTAAAATCTCCCACTATTATTGTGTGGGAGTTTATGTCTCTTTGTAGGTCTATAAGCATTTGTTTTATGAATCTGAGTGCTCCTGTATTGGGTACATGTATATTTAGGATAGTTAGCTCTTTTTGTTGAATCGATCCTTTTACTTTTATGTCTCCTTTGTCTTTTTTGATCTCTGTTGGTTCAAAGTGTGTTTTTTTCAGAGGCTAGGATTGCAACCCCTGCTCTTTTTTTGCTTTCCATTTGTTCGTTTTCTTGGTACATTTTCCTCCATTCCTTTATTTTGAGCCTATGTGTGTCTGTGCATATGAGATGGTCTCCTAAATAAAGCATACTGATGGGTCTTGACTCTTTATCCAATTTGTCAGTCTGTGTCTTTTAATTGGGATATTTAGCCCATTTACATTTAAGGTTAATAATGTTATGTGTGAATTTGGTCCAGTCATCATGATGCTAACTGGTTATTTTGCACACTAGTTGATGCAGTTTTTTCATAGTGTCATTGGTCCTTATATTTCAGTGTGTTTTTGCAGTTGGTGTTCTGGTTTCCCTTTCCATCTTTAGTGCTTCTTTCAGGAGCTCTTGCAAGGACAGGCCTAGTGGTGATGAAACCCCTCAGCATTTGCTTCTGGAAAGGATTTTATGTCTCCCTCACTTATGAACCTTAGTTTGGCTGGATATGAAATTCTTAGTTGAAAATTTTTTCTTTAAGAATGTTGAATATTAGCCCCTAATCTCTTCTGCTTTGCAGGGTTTCTGCTGATATGTCTGCTGTTACTCTTATGGGCTTTCCTTTTTTAGGTGACCTGGCCTGTCTCTCTGGCTTCCCTTAACATTTTTTCCTTCATTTCAACCTTGGAGAATCTGATGATTATATGTCTTGAGGTTGATCTTCTTGTGGAGTATCTTAGTGTTGTTCTTTATATTTCCTTAATATGCATGTTGGCCTGTCTTGCTAGGTTGGGAGATTTCTGCTGGATAATGTCTGAAGTGAGTTTTCCAGTTTGGTTCCATTCTCCCCACATCCTTCAGGTACTCAAATCAATCGTAGGAAATCCCATATTTCTTGAAGGCTTTGCTTGTTTCTTTTCATTCTTCTTTCTCTAATCTTATCTGCACACCTTATTTGAGCAAGGTGGCCTTCAAACTCATATCCTTTCTTCTACGGGTTTGATTTGGTTATGATAGTTGTGTATGCTTCACAAAATTCTCATTCTGTGTTTTTCAGCTCCATCGTGTCACTTACATAACTCTCTAAATTAGATGTTCTAATTAGCAGCTCCTCTAACCATTTATCAAGGCTCTTAACTTCTTTGCATTGGGTTAGAACATGCTCCTTTAGCTCAGTGGACTTTCTTATTACCCACCTTCTGAAACCTACTTATATCATTTTATCCATCTCATCCTCCATCCAGTTCTGTGTCCTTGATGGAGAGGTGTTGCAATCATATGGAGGAAAAGCACTCTGGCCTTCTGGGTTTTCAGCGTTTTTTTCCATTGATTCTTTCTCGTGTTTATGGGTTTGTCTCATTTCACACTTTGAGGCTGCTGAGCCTGAATGGGGTTTTCTTGGGGACTTTTTGTTGTTGTTGATGCTGTTGTTATTGGTTTCTGTTGTTTTTCTTTCAATGGTTAGATCCCTCTTCTGTAGGGCCACCGTAATTTGCTAGCGGTTCACTTCAGGCCCTATTCATCTTGTATGCTCCCACGCCTGGAGATGTTACTCAAAGAGGTGGGGAAACAGCAAAGATGGGTGCTTGCTCCTTCTTCTGGGATCTCTGGCTTCTTGGGGCACCAACCTGAAGCCAGTAGGATAGCTCCTCTATAGAGATCTGAAAATCCCTGTTGGTGGATCTTACCTAGTTGAGTAGCACAGGGAACAGGACCCATTTAATGAAGCACTTTGACTCTCTCTTGCTGTAGGGGGTATGCTTTGCTGGAGGGGAAATCACTTGTCTGGGCTGCCCAGAATCTTCAGATCTGCCAGGAGGAAAGGCTAAGTCTGCTTGTCCCCAGAGACTGTGACCACCCCTCTGGGGACTCAGAGCCAGGGAAATGAGGGTTCTGATATCTCCAACAAGTGAGTCTCTGGCTGGAGTTGCTGGATTCCTCCAGGGAGGCCCTCTCATTGAGGAAGGATGGGTCAACCAGGCCTGAAGAGGTGCCCTGCCTGCAGTCTGCCACAGCTGGCTTGTGTGGGACACCTCTTGGGACCAAGGTGTCCGGCTGTCCAGCCTCCCTGGCTTCAGCAGGGGAAAAGCATAGCCTGGAGCATAGAGATGGATGCCACCCTTCCCCCACTTGCAGAGCTTAGCATGTTATGCAGCCATCAGTCTCAGTGCTTGCTGCTGCCCCTCCCTCATGGAGTACAAACTGCTTAGGCAGTAGGCAGCTGCAGCGGTGGTGCTGGTCACCCCCCCCCGCCCCAGGAACTCAACAGCCTTAAGCAGATTCTAGCTGAGAGGCTGTTGAGAATCTTCATGGCTCCAGAATTGGGATCCTAGGCCCCAGTGGCATGAGTTCATGAATGGCACTTTTCAATCTGTGGATTGCACTGTTCTGTGGAACATGGTTTCCCAGGCTGGGTATCAAGCTCACTTACCACCTCCCTTGGCTGTGGGGTGGGGGATCCCCTGGGGTAGCAAGGGAACTCCTCGCTCCTCAGCTCATGGAAGGCTGAATGCTGGGATTGATTTCAGGCCTGCCAGCAAGGAAGGACTGCTGAGAAAAGCTGTCGGACCGCTAGCCAAGGATATTTGCCATATTTGCCAGAGCATTTTGACTGTACTTCTGTCATAGTATTAATACTATGACAGAAAAGGCCATTTGGCCTTTTTAGTTGTTATTTGTGGGCTTATTTTATCCCTTTGGTAATTTCTAGATTCCTTAAGGATGTGGACCTAACTATTTTCAACGGCACATAGAGTAGTGCCCTGCCCTAGACTGTGCTTATATAGACTCAATTGACTAGAATTGGTCCAGGCCAACTGATTAAATGTTTTTCTACCTTTAAAAAATTTCTACCTTTAAAAAATTGAATCTAAATTCTTTAAAATGAAGTTATTTGCTTGAATATTGACACCCTTCCAGTAAAGTTATGTTTATCCATTCCAGAAAATGACTAAGGGGTCTTAAAGGTACTGAAATAAAGTTACCATGGGTGCATGTAATATAAACCCTGCAAACACTGTTTACAATTCCGTGTTGTTGTAGGAAGAAAAAAAGGATTCAAATGTAAATGTGAGTGGAATAGAAAACTTGTTTAGAGTCCATTTTATGCATCTGTTAACATTTTGAAGACTGTGCAATACAATTTATCATCTTAAAGTTTATGAAGTGAAATAAATGACTTGCATATAACATAACTGCAATTGTCTACTTGAAGTTCCATTAATAACATTTCTCTTGAGAAAACAAATTACTTAAATAATTTTCAATTCAGTACATTTTTATGCATATCAAATAATTTTATTTAAAAATCATTTTCTATAGAATGAGATCAAAAAACCAGATTTTGATTGCCAATGTGGTGTGACGCATACAACCAGTATTCCACATCCTAATTTGTTTTGTAATACAGTCTTCAAAAGTTTATCTTTTTTAATGTAAAGAAATTTTCATATAAACTTCCCTTTATTTGGTTCAGGTTTCAGTGATTGTATATGTTCACACATTTTTATTTTATCAACGATTTTAACTGACGTGTAAACTTCATTTTTAAAAAAGATTTGACAGAGTATAATTTCAGTTTTCTCTAAAAAGAAATATAGTCCCTTATTTGCTTGCCAAATGGTGAATTTGTACGAGTAAATGAGCAGTTCTTACCTTATTCAAGAATACTCATTCATAATATGTTGTCTCAAATGATAGGAAAATTTAAGTTTCATTCAACACAAAGACATGAATGATTTTTAAAATATTTTATTGTCTACTATTGGTACATTTTTAGTTACAGAATTTGCTAAGTTGATTGTAAGCAAAAATCATTGTGTCCTTGTGTCATCCCTGAAAGCAACTAAAGTGTTTACTTCAGTTCCCCTCTCATATTCTGGTCTTTTAATCCTGAAAAAAATAGCAAAAGGAACAATTAAATAATTTAATTGTTTCTAGTGAGTACCATTTACAATACATGTATGCCTTCGGTTTTGTCAAAACAATGTACAACCACTTAAGTTGAACTCTATAATTTCCAACGTTTCTTTGTTCTTTCATTGTCATTAGATATTAGGTGTCCATGAAGCCTTCTTCTACCTTCAGAACACTTAAAGCCTATTATTTTATAACAAAATAACAATTGCTACCTTTCTTTGAGTAATTCTTGCATGCTAGGTTCCAAGCTCATCATGCTATTTTATTTTTCGTAAAACATCTCTAAGAAACTATCATTATTTATACTCAAATTTTACACAAAAAGAAACTGAGTTTTATTTTATTTATTTAATTTAATTTAATTAATTAATTTTTTTGAGACAGTCTCTCTGTCGCCCAGGCTGGAGTGCAGTGGCGCAATCTCGGCTCACTGCAAGCTCCACCTCCCGGGTTCACGCCATTCTCCTGCCTCAGTCTCCGGAGTAGCTGGGACTACAGGCGCCCGCCACCTCGCCCGGCTTATTTTTTGTATTTTTAGTAGAGACGGGGTTTCACTATGTTAGCCAGGATGGTCTCGATCTCCTGACCTCGTGATCCGCCCACCTTGGCCTCCCAAAGTGCTGGGATTACAGGCGTGGGCCACCGTGCCCGGCCAAGAAACTGAGTTTTAAAGAGTTCAAACTACCTGCCCAAAGTCACCTTTCCATAAATAGCTTTGTCAAGGTGTGAGCACATTGTAAATCCATGGTGTTAATTCTTAATAAGGAGATAAATAAATGCATTTTCTATGCACAGACAGAACATGTGCTTTAGACTAGAATAGCCAATGATAGACGTCAGATTACTTGGGATTCAATCAATTTCCTTCTTTTTTTTTTTTGAGGCAGAGTTTCACTGTTGTTACCCAGGCTGTAGCGCAATGGCACGATCTTGGCTCCCTGCAACCTCCACTTCCTGAGTTCAAACAATTCTCCTGCCTCAGCCTCCCTATTAATTGGAATTACAGGCATCTGCCTCCATGCCCAAATAACTTTTTTTTTCCCCTTTGTATTTTTAGTAGAGATGTGGTTTCACCATGTTGACCAGATTGGTCTCAAACTCCTGACCTCAGGTGATCCACCTGCCTGGGCTTCTCAAAGTGCTGAGATTACAAGTGTGAGCCACCCAACCACCCTCAATTTTCAAAAATTCTGCCCCATATTCTCTGTAAACATGTTCACAATTTTAAGCCATTTATCACATATATTATGATTTTTTAATTCAGAAGTTATCACATTTATATCTGGACAGAGGCTTGAAAATGATCTGATTTTGTCATTTTACCCCATTTAAAAGAAAAGAAAATATTCATACATTTGAAGTAACTTTTACAATAGTGCCTCCTTTTTGAGGGCAAAGCCATAACTTGAACCTAGCTGTCCTGGCTGTCTATCCTGATCATTTCCACCTCACTTTTCTCTGCTTCTCAGTAGTATATCATCAATAGCTTGTATAAATTGGAATTACAGTTGGATACATATAAGTGACAGATCACATAATCTTATATACGTAGAAATAAGACTTTATGGATGTGGATAAAGTTTGTTTTATTGATTATTCCTATTCATTTGTAAATGCTTCTTGCAATGGAAGATTCAGTCCTAAATTGAGGTAACTTCTTGTTAAAAGCTTAATCATCTATAGAATCTCAGCACTAAAAAGGACTCTAACAGCATGTTTAGTTTAGCCCCCTCAAAGTTAGACTGAAAACTACTGAAAACAGGAAACCTTCCTATAGGTTTTTTTAAGGAGATTTCCCATCTACCTTTCATAGCTTGTTCAAATGTTTGCACTCTAAAAATTACCCACCCCATCTTATCTTAAGCCTTCACTGTAATTCTAGCCTCTTCTTGCTAGTCAAATCTTTGAAATGAAAGAACTGATATTCCCTTATGCTGTTGCCCTTAAAATTAAGAGGGTTTAATAATACATGTTTCTATTAATGGGTTTTCATAATATATAGTCTGGTAGAAATTCAATAATAATAAAATTTAAACCTATCATAAAAACTGTGGTCTTAATTACCAAGCCATTTAGATAAATTTGTTTATAATGTAAAGATACAACATATTATTTGGACTAATAGAATCATAGATCTGTAACTACTACGACCCTGAGTTGTTGGACCCCTTAGAACTCTGGGGCCAACTTTGCTGCGCCATTTTCACAGGATTTGCATTGCAGTGGCTTCAAGGTGTACTCACCACTTCCTCCCGCTTGGTCTTGTCTGTTGCTGGCCAAGCTTCCAGATGCAGATCAGGAAGTATGGGGGGCAGGGGCTGCATGGGGAACATCGGAGGCAGAGGTGGCTGTGGCAGCAGGGGCTGCATGGGTTGCACAGGTGGCTGGGGCTGCATGGGCTTGTGAGGCTGTGGCTGAACAGGCTGGGGCTGGAAGGGCTGCTGGGCAGGCAGAGGGAGGTTTGGCTGATGGTGTTGGGTTGGAGTCATGGATTGCTGGCCAGGAACAGGCATCAGTGGTTGCTGGGGGATCCGGGGCTGCTGAGCTGACACCACTGGGATGTGATGAGGCTGCAGGGTGTGAGTCAGTGGGTGCTGTTGGGACAGCACAGGGATGATTTGGTGGTGCAGCCATCCACCCATGGGCTCGTAACCATAGGAAGAGTACTGGTGGGAAACAGAGAGGCAGGTTTACCATTGGCTCAAGTGACTCCACCCAGAGAAGCAGCAGTGTTTTCTCTGCCATTATGGCCATAGGAATATTTTATTTATTTTTCCTTTGCAAAAATTTGTAACTGTGTACACAGATATGACTTTTTACAAACTAAATTTCCCATTAGTGTCTATGTGGAGTACACATGGTATTTTCTTAAAATGGGAGTTTAAATGCATGCCTAATATTTTCAGGGAATAAAGAACAAAATGTCTACGTACTGGTGGTCTTATCATGCTCTGGTACCACTTCAAAGGGGCGAGCACCTTAAGAGAAAGATATATTAGAATCCATTTGATTTAATTTACTTTCATCCCATGCAGAAATTCACTGATGCAGTAGGAAATATAGACTCTCTAAAGCAATCCTGTCAACACTGATAGCCTGAGAATGTGAGTTCTACAAGAGAAAAAAGAAGGTAAAACATTTGTTAGGTACTTCCTGTGTGTCAGGCACTGTGTTTACATCCATCACACACATTCTTCATCTTTTCTCATATGCTAGGAGGCAAGTATTGTTACTCTCACTTTTTAGATAAGGTCATGGGGAGTTAAAGAGATTCATTAACTTGACTGCAGTTACAAAGGGTGTAAATCTGTTTATTTCCATAGCTCCTGCTCTTCATTGTAAGAGCAAAGCAAACATAAAATTATGCCATAATAATGTGACATAATGTTAATTTCATCTTTCCTTTGATGTCACAATGGGGAAAAAAGCGGTGCAAACACTGTCCCTCATCCTAAAAACATAGATTTACTGATTAAATTTGTCAGTCTTTTAGGTTTAACAGAAAACCTTGCCTCAGACTCTTACTAACATTTGTCAGCAGCTTGTGTAAGTAAATAAACTCACAGATTGTTACCTGAACCTGTGAGAGAAGTAGGAATTTTATTCCTTTCTGAACAGTATGTACACTTGGTTAACCTTAGGTTTGGGGATTGTTTATATAGTAATACAGCATGTAATCAATAAAAAAAAATTAGTTACCTTGCTCATATTATACTTGACAAAGCAGTTTTTATAGTTGTTAACTATATTACTCTGCAATATTTTGAAATGTGAATATTGCAGTAATTTCCCTTGTCCAAATGAGAAAACCAGGGTTCCAAAGAGGAAATTATTTGCCCAAAGTTAGTAATTTTACCTAATCTTTACATTTTACCAGATGGGATAGAACCAAGCTGGTCAGTCAGAGTTGACTTTTTGCTCTTTCACGGAACCTTCCTGAGCAGTGGTTCATGAATGAATAAGCTTACAGCCATATTTAGGAGGAGAGAGTCAATCCGAATGGTCAGGCAGGAGGGTGCTGGAACAACACAGGCTTGAGGCCAACCATCAGAGCTTAAACTGGGAAGCTGATGGTAGGAACTGTAAAACTGGGACCACTTGAGAAACCACTTCATTTGGGATGAAGAATCAACCCACTATTCTTTACAGAGCCCAGGGGACTGTTAATGCAAACAGTGATCAAAACTAATAAAGAGAAAAATTACCTCATAGCTGAAGTTGATATAACCAGGGTGCCCGGGATGAGGTGGTAGCTTTTATAGGGAGGAGAAGAGAAAGAGAGAGGAAGGGAGAGTGTGAAGGAAGGGAAGAGAGAGTAAGAGATTAAGTCAATATGCAATTGTTAACATTAAGAGAGACTAAAATTACTTTTAAATATCTATATAGTGCAGAATATATTTGAGGTCTGTTTTTCGTTAAAACAAATGCGCTATGTAGGAGAGGAGACCTCTTATTCTAAAGGGGTCTAGAATAGCTAAGTGATTGTCCCTGGGGTTATAGTCTTAATGTTGAAGACCTGGAAGCAGAAACCAGGACACATTTATTCTCCAGTGAGCAAACAACATCCTTCTCCCATCCCAGTGCTGTCAACGAATTCTACCTTATCCTGTCTTAACAGTTTACTTGCTGATAAAACTCACCACATGTTGGGGAGTGAAGTATGTTTCTTTTACATGGTAAAGAAATATCAACAAGCAGAGAATTGTCTCACAAATGTTCCCTTGTAGATCAGGAGGTGGTCAAATAATTTAAGTATCTAAGGGATTTCTCATAATTGACATGCAAAGTAAACAACACATCCATACAACAAAAGAAGCCACAAAAGAAACCACAAGGTGGAAATTAATGAATGCCAGAACAAGATGGGTGGAGAAAGTAGAAACATTATAAATCCCATGGAAAAATAAAAGAGTTTATTTAGGCCAATCTTTTTTATTATTCTCCCAGTGTTTTTATGGCAGAAAAAAAAATTTTAAGTTAAAAATAAAAGGCCACGTGAATGATAATCTGAATCAGGACTATCTATCCTCTCAAAAATGGGGGCCAAGTGTTTGGCACCTGCCTTGTGGAACTCTTGTTGTGCCTGGGGTCTACGTGAAGGAGAAGAGAGACAATCATGAAGAAAATCTCCCTAAGACATTGACCTTGTTTAGGACTGGCTATATTAAATTATTTTAAAATTCTCACATTTCATAGGAGGGGTTTATTCACTCTCATCTGGATGTGAATGGTTTTATTCAGGTCCTATACCCTTTTGATCGATACCATCTTAGAGGAAAAGGGCTGATTTTGTAATGCTGGGGCTCCTGAGAAGACTAGGGATTGCCACAGCGCAGGATTTCACGAAGGCAGAGCACAGAAACTTGGTTTTGTGGGTGAGAGAGGAAGAGAGGAGGTTGGTGTGGAAGCTTGCTGGTTTCTGGTTGTATCAACTGCTCTTTATGCCACCAAAAAGTAGATGCAGGCTGCTTGGCATGCATATGATCTAAGTTCTCTGCCTTTATGCACCTGTGTCCAGACAGAGTGGGTGTGACACCCTGGTGTTTAATACATTTGAATATAAAATACATCACTATATATTGGGTATAGGTGGGATCCTGGACAACCACAAGAAAGTCACATGCTTATCAGAGGCACCCAAAGGGGTGGGACTTCTGAGAATAGTTAAGATGGTTCTAGAAGTGGATTCCTAACACAGAAATCTTACCCTTCAAGTGGTAACAGCAGTAATATGTGAAGGGCAAGAAGATATCTGGAAACTTGAGAGGAATTGGATTTTAGACCAAATGGGCATTTTGTTAATATTTTTATAAGGCTGATTAAGCACTTTCTCTGGAGACCTTTCAAGAGTCCCTTTCAAAAGCTTCCTCCAGGCTGGGCGCCGTGGCTTATGCCTGTAATCTCAGCACTTTAGGAGGCTGAGGCGGGCGGATCATGAGGTCAGGAGATCGAGACCATCCTGGCTAACATGGTGAAACCCTGTCTCTACTAAAAATACAAAAAATTAGCGCATGCCTGTAGTCCCAGCTACTCAGGAGGCTGAGGCAGGAGAATCACTTGAACCTGGAAGGCAGAGGTTGCAGTGAGCTAAGATTGTGCCACTGCACTCCAGCCTGGGCGACAGAGCAAGACTCCATCTCAATAACAACAACAACAACAACAAAAACACACAAAAAACAAAAGCTTCCTCCATCTAGAAATGGGTGGTGATATTTACAAGCTAATGATATCAACTGAATCTCCTGAGTGCTTGTAAAAACACAGAGTCCTGGGCCCAACTCCAGCTGTACCAAATCAGAACCTCTAGCGGAGGCATCTCAGAAGCTATTTTATGTATTTAATTAATTGATTTATTTTTAAATTTTTGTGGGTACATAGGTATATATATTCATGGTGTACAATATGATGTTTTGACATATATTTACAGCGTGGAAAGATTAAATGAGGCTAACCAATGGAACAGTATTCAACCTTAAAAAGGAATAAAATCCTGACATTTACAAAGATGTGAATGAGCACGAAAGACATTATACTAAGCAAAATAAGCTAGGAAGAGATAATCGATTTTTTCACTCCTCGAAGTGTTTCTTCAACACAGATGTTTTGGGGCCTCTCAGCTTAAACTGTTTTAAACCTTAAAGTTTCCCAGCTGGGGGACAGATTCTTATTTCCACATTTGTAAATTGGACACAACTTATGCAAAGAATGTTTTGCTCACAGGCATGGCAAAAGCTGCTCCGACAAGAAGGGCAAACAAAATCCAGGTCCCCATTTCTTGATGGTTCTGAAATGAAAATCAGCAAGTGCTTTTCTCAAACATGTGCATCATAAAGTGCCTTAAAAAACATAATCTGCATTTGTCTGTGGCTAGCAAGTAGGATATTCTTTGCAAGGTTAATTTTTCATATTTGATTTCAAGTTCTCAGCCCATTTTATTGTTTTGGAGTCACAGTAGTTAGCATAAAATCATTTTTCATTTAGGTTGGAAATTGAACAAGTTGAGGAAAATAAATCGTGTTGTTATGTAATTTGGAATGCCATATTCCTGTCTGTCTGTATGGTCCGTAAAGCCATACAAGCTAAGTATAATTTTTAATTAATAATCGAAGGAACAAATTTGACTCTTAAGGTTCAAGAGCCCATCAAGGTAGGTATTTACCCATTACTACATAGCATTTTATCATTTTAAAATGAGAAGCTGAGAAATATTTCTTGTATTATCCATCTAGGTATTGATACTGTTAAAAACAAAGACTGATGATTTGAGGGGAAAAAATCTAAGTTATTTGCCAAAACAGATTAAGAAATGACAGGGATTTCCAGCCTTATGGAACTTCAGGCAAGTAAAATGTCTGAGCTCAGGGGGTCTGCATAGCAAAAGATGAGGTTAAACAGAAAGGCAAAGAAAACAATAATCTGTGAATTTATTGATTCTTCAGTAAGTTTTGGATAATTTATATCTCAAAGATTCTATTTTTGTTTCATGGTATCTTCCCTTTGATATATGTTCTAATTTAATTACAAATTAGAGATGTGAGATATGAATTAAAACTTGTTCACTTAAACATATGCACAATGCTTCATGGCTCAAATTATTGACTAACTTTAAAAATCTTTAAGTAAAAAGATATTGATTTTGGTAAAGACAGTGAATATAATATGTAGTAATGCTGATATGAGTACTACATTGATGTTCTATCCTAAATGTGTGTTATTAAACTTGAAATAATTTTTAAAGAGATAAAGTTTTAGATGATGGTTTTAGTATGAAATAATGTATTATTTGATGTATTTAACAAAAAAATGTGTTAAAAGTAATAAAGACAGCCTTAAAGTATTATTTCAATTTAGTTTACAAGTGAGTTTGGCTTCCAGGAACTCCTTATGGGTTCTAAAATTAAAATTTAAATACATATATAGACAAATACTTTGATGCATTATAAAGTAAAAAAAAAATTATGTAATGAGAGTCAAATTTAATTATAATCCAACAGAAATAACTGATTCTTAACAGCATAAAGTATTAGAAAAATTGAATTTATTTGCATCTATTAAATATGAATTACAGAAAAGAAGCAGAATAAAAAGGACACAAAATAACGTGTAAAATCCACATACCTTTAAATATATTCAGAGAAACTTTCTTTGTGCAACACAGGGAGGCTTGGTCCTCTAGATTTTCTTTAACTATGGGCTCAATTTATATCCTTCAAGGTATCTACAACAACCAATCAGATTTGTGAAGAAAAAATGTGTTGAATATGACTAAAATTCCTGTATCATCATAATTTTTTTGCAACCATGGCTAAATATAAGGTAGTATATTGTGATTAGTCCATATAGTCCTTCATTATAGTCAATAATATGTTTAACAGGTAGAAGGAACTTCATTGCACTGTTTTTAAGTCAGCACATTTGTAGCTTGCACATGCCAAAACATTCAGAGTTATGTTTAAGTGGATCTTATGTCATTGCCTGTGATTGATTAAAATTTTAAAATCCCTACAGCTGTATTTTTTGCTTTCCTTAAAGGTATGTCCTTTGTTCCCTGTTGCTACTCGTTTGTCACCACTGTGTTGTTCAGAAAAGGGCCAAAAGTCTTTCTGGTGTGATCTGCAACTATTTATTATCTAAATAAATTCAAGGTTATCATAGTAGCAAAACTTTTATGCATGATCTAAAAGGCAAGACGAAAGGGATTTTACACATTGGGCAGCACACATAAAAATATATTTAAATACTTAGGAACACCTATCATAAGGCATATTGCCCTGGCTACTTCATCCTACATGAAGGATGCATGAAGGATAGCATATCAGCCTTTCTAAGTATGATGGCCTTCTTTGCCCATGTACTTCTAGCCCATTTCTGCTTTCTTTCATGCATGAAACAGATTTTCTTTTTCTTTAGTGTCTCTTTAGTTGCATCGTTTTCATATTTTTAGTAAGCTCTACTTTGCCTAAGCAACAACAACAACAAAAGTCTGTCCCTCTCTGAGGACTGTGATCTACTAAAAGCATGCTTTTTTATAACCCTTTCATCTTAGTGAACCACAAAAATTTATGATTTTATTTTATATCTGATCAATTAAAAATCTAGCATCAAGAGATAATGATATGTCTATCAATATTAAATTAATAAAGGAAATAGTAATACCCAGATACAACTAATATTATAGCTGAATCTCTTTGAATAATTAGCTAATATTTATAAACTTTTTGCATATGAATATTATACCATATAGAAGAGCCAAATTTGAATAATTAAATTCAAGGACAAAATATGTATGAAAAGCATGTGTATAATAGTTAATGCTGCGATATAAATGCATATGGGTTCACCTTACCCAAGTTTCACCAAGGGACAACCTTCAAGTTACTTAGCTTGTCTGAGCCACAGTTTCTTCATATATAAACTGGGAACAGTAATAAAACCCTTTTAATAGAATTAGCATGAAAATTAGAGAGAGACATCCTTAGTAAATGGAAAGTTATTTATTACCTGTCCTAATTCACCATATGGCACTTAGAAATTTTTTAAACATGAAAATAAGATTCTAGGATGATGTGGGGATATTAGTAAGAAATGAGTAATTTTTATGAAGAAAGGTAAATCTTTCAAACTAAAAGGAAGAAAGGTAAACCTATCACCTTCTACTTCTTGCTATACAGAAAGATGTAGAAGATTATAAAGGGCAACATAGATGAATTAAAGTGAACATAGAATATAGTTCTAAATGCCAGCTGTACCCAGGATAGAATATAGTTCTAAATGCCAGCAGTACCAAGGGTGTATATGTATTTATGAATATATTTATTGGTGAATTGTATATTGAAGGTAAGAATACTCTTTGAAGGAAATTGTAAAACTAAGTTTTAAGAAAACAGGCTTTAGCATATTTGTAGAGAAGAGGTGAGGGAGTGAGAGAGTAAAAGAAGAGAGAAGGGAAGTATAATACATATTCTCCTTCAATTTATTTTATTTTATTTTATTTTTATTTCATTTTATTTATGTTTATTGAAGTTCCTAAAAGGATTTAAGAAATTTTTCTACAAAATTTTGGGTGATCTCTACTAAAGAAATGATTGAAAAAAAGTAGAGGTCTTGTGGCTTTAACAATGTATTATTTTATGTTGTCTCATATTTTTGAATGATAAGAAATTATATATTTGTTCAATGTAAACAACAGAATGCTTGCTTCTGATTCACTGTGGAGAATTATCCAGAGTTTGATGACCAGTATCACAAAAACAATATGATTGTTTGTTTTTCCCAACTGAATATCCTAATTCATACAGTCTTAACATATGGATAACTCTGCTTGAAATCTCTCCATTTAGGTCTCCCTTAAACATTGAAAAATTATCAGCTGTTTTGGAAGAGAGAACAAAATTTCAGTAAAAATTTTTTTATATAAACAAAAATTTCATTTATGAATAAGTTGAATTTTAAAAAGAAAATATAAATTATTGTATTGACTACTTCCTGAGGGAGAGGATCAAAATAGCTGATTAGATGTTGCTAATATGTACCGCTTCCATGGAGAGAAACCCGAATAGCAAGTGATATTCACAATTTAAACACATTGTCTAAGAGAGAATCCTAGGGTTGAAGAGACAAGTGATAAGAATAACTGAAAGCACATAAAAAAAGGGCTTAAGGTAGCTTGCCCAGCCAGGGATTAAGAGAAGCTCCTAAATATGGAAAAAGAGTAAAAGAGAAACCCCCAGGGTTCCACCCTTCTGCAACAGGCTTTTGTGTTATTGACTATGGGAGATACCCTTGATCCATGTAAGCCTCAGGCCTAACATAGGGAGAGACCTAGGCATTGCACAGAGACATTGCTCCAGAAAGGGAACACACCTAGAATCCCACAGACATGAGCCCAGAGCAGCTACAGCTTGGCACGATTCTAAGAATCTACGTGCTGGGATCTACTCCTGCCCACAGGCCAGAACTGAAATGGCTGCTGCCACTGGGCCAAAAAGAGAGAGGAGAGAAGGGACACTCCCACAGACCACTAGGACAATCCTTACCATATTGCTACAGCATACTGTAGGACCAGGGTGTGATAAGTCAGCAGTCCTCACAACTTCTTACTCATGCAACTCACCAGAGAGAAACCCTGCCCTTTCTGGTCATGAGTTCATGGCACCGTCTTGAGAATTTAAGGTTGGGATGTGCTCCACACTGGGGCTGAGTCCAAACAGACATGGCTGCAGCTACCATGTGACCAAGAAAGGACAGGTGAGACCAGACTGTTAGACAAACATAAGACAATTCCCACCACTCTGCTATGGGCTACTGTGAGACTAGGGCATGAAGAGTCTTAACTCCCCACAGCTTCTATAGCTTCTTACCCATGCCGTTCCACCTGAGAGGTCCCCCGCCCTGGTGGTAGGCTGACAACGCACCAACCATATCATCCCACACTAGAGCATTCCTCCAGTAATGCCTGTCTGTCACAGCCAGTGTGCAAAGACACTGCCAGGGCCCTGAGGAGAAGCCCCAGACCCAGGGCTCTAGTATGTTATCCAGGAGACCAGAAATATCCTGGCCCAGCCCATCACCAATCACATCTAATCACTTCTGCCAGGGTCTGAAGTCAGACTGACCCAATCTATTGATATTGCCACAAATGACACCCATCCATTCATGCCACCAGCAAGCTAGAGAACTATCCTACCCAATACATCACAGCTACCAGCAACACCAACATGGGCTTCTGGTTCCCAATGTGTTCCTCCACCACTGCTACTGCTGTAACACATATCATACCAGCTGGACAGGGGCCTGAGAATCCACCTAGTCACCCAGACCACTGCTCTCACTACCAGTGTCTAAGCAAGCCGTCTAGCGGTCCAAGAATTGACTTTCCAGGACCCAGTAACATTGGTGCCTGTTTAAGCTGCATTGATGGCTACGAACAGGGATGCTTGATGTACCACTGCCACTGGGGGCATTAACCCACCTGGTATCGCGGTCCCCAGAAAAACTTCACCATAACCTCAACTAATAACCTACCCTAAGCCACTGAGCAAATCAGAGACACCACTGAACTTGTTTAGTACTGAAGAAATCATACAGAGATTACACAACTGCAGGTACCCAAAATCAAAGCCAATGTCTCAAACAACTGTGTGTGTGTGTGTGTGTGTGTGTGTGTGTGTGTGTGTACCTTCAGGAAAAAGTTATCCCTTATCAGAGCAATTTCAAAAACTTGTAAGAAGCAATTGTTACGGCAGATGTGCAGATCCTAACTAACATAAGGACACTGAAACAAGCAAGAAAATATGACATCACCAAAGGACCACAATAATTATCCAGCAACAAGTCCTCTTTTCCCCTTTGAAGGATTTCCACAGGGACTTTTTACTGAGGATAAGATCATGACATGGTGCCAGGTTTCCCATGCACAACCCTCATTTTGGGTGAGCATTCCTGCCATACTTAGCTCAGGGCGCCCTTTCCAGTACAGCTCTATAACCCTTTGTCTGCCTGTTTATGACCCTGCAGTAATGGTACATTACCTTCCCTGAAGCTGATTTGTGGCACCTAGAGTTAGAATAAATTTACCTTCTTTGTTCGCTGATACTTTCAGGTGGCAGTGCTGGGTTTGTAGGGAAGTAACATGACTTCCCCAAAAGAAAGGTGGATTATCTAGTCCAGGATCCTATCTGGGTTGCCAGTTCTGTTACTGTCAAAGCCTGTCCCCTAAAAGATGGGTCTTTCCCTGTTCTTGTCATGAAGCCAATACAAGAAATCAAAAATGAGTGTCAAGTATTTCAGGCTTTATAGCCAGGAAATTGAGAAATGAGAGCATGGTTCACAAATGAAATTCTCCACTAGTGAACAGAAGAGGGTTAAAATATATTATTTCTCTAATGAAAGGACTGACATTAAAAGTAAGGAGAAGAACATCATGTCTTTTCAGAAAGTGGGCTTTCAACTTCTCAGAACTGTAGTTTTGCCTTACTTGTGGTTCGTTCTAGTCACTGAATTGGTGATTAGTCACCAGTTGTATCACTGGTAGAAATGTCATGTTGCATTAAAATGAGGTTATGATGAGGCTTGAGGTCTTTTTGAAGTTACTTGCTCGGCCATCTTGGTTTTAACCAGACTCACCTGGTCTAGCTACAAAGGGAATTCATCACAGGCATCTTCTTTCTTAAAAAAAAAAAAAGCAAGTTAGAGCAGGGTATAAGTTCAACTGTGTTACACTGGTATTTCACTAGGTAACATATGTTGAGAAACGAACATTCTCTTCGATAAATGATGCTGGGAAAATTGGATAGTTATATGTGACTTAAATGTGAAACCTGAAATTTATGAGAATACTGAAAGATCACTTACATAAAGCTCTTCTCAACATTGTTCTAGGCAAAGATTTCATGACTAAGACCTTAAAAGCACATGCAATAAAAGCAAGAATAGCTAAAAGGTTCTTGTACCAAAAATCTTTCCTTCTGCAGGAGCATAATTAGAAGAGTGAACACACAATCTGTAGAATGGGATGAAGTATTTTAAACCGTACATTCAACGAGGTAATAATATCAAAAATTTATAAGAAATTCAAGCAACTCTGGCCGGGCGCGGTGGCTCATGCTTGTAATCCCAGCACTTTGGGACGCCAAGGCGGGCGGATCACGAGGTCAGGGTATCCAGACCACGGTGAAACCACGTTTCTACTAAAAATACAAAAAAAAATTAGCCAGGCGTGGTGGCGGGCGCCTGTAGTCCCAGCTACTCGGAGAGGCTGAGGCAGGAGAATGGCGTGAACCCGGGAGGTGGAGCTTGCAGTGAGCCGAGATTGCACCACTGCACTCCAGCCTGGGCGACAGAGTGAGACTCCGTCTCCAAAAAAAAAAAAAAAAGAAATTCAAGCAACTCAGTAAGACAAATAATTCTAATTAAAAAGTGGGCAAAATCATTTCTTGACTTGTTAAGATCAAGCGTACTATCAGCCTAAAATGGGCAACAAACATTATTTATTAATGTTTTAAGAAATAAGAGAAGACCTATATTATTTAAGAAATGAGAGGAGACATATTATTGGTCGATAGGCATATGATAAAATGTTTAGTATCACTAATCGTCACAGAAATGCATACGAAAACCACAATAAGATATAATTTTACACCAGTCAGAGTGGCTGTTGTTAAAAGGACAAAGAGTAACAGATGATGGCAAGGATGTGGAGGTAAAGGAACTGTTATACACAGTTGATGGAATTTAAATTAGTACAACCTGTAAAGATTTCTCAAAGAACTAAAAATAGTACTACCACTTGATTCGGCAATCTCACTATTTGACATCTACCCAAAGGAAAACAAATTATTGACCAGGCACGGTGACTCACGCATGTAATCCCAGCACTTTGGGAGCCTGAGGTAGGTAGATCACCTGAGGTCAGGAGTTCAAGACCAGTGTGGCCAACGTGGCAAAACCCTGTCTCTACTAAAATACAAAAATTAGCTGAATGTGGTGGCACTTGCCTGTAATCCCAGATATTCGGGAGTCTGAGGCAGGAGAATCACTTGAATCCAGGAGGCAGAGATTGCAGTGAGCCAAGATTGCCCCACTGCACTCCCATTTTGGTGACAGATCAAAACTCCATCTCAAAAAAAAAAAAAAAAAGAAAAAATATGGAGTAAGTGTCAATCAACAGATACTTAGATAAAGAAAATGTGGTATGTATACACAATGAAATGTCATTTAGCCTTAAAAAGGAATAAAATCATTTTATTTGCAAAAACATGGAGGACATGACCCTAAGTGAAACAAGACAAACACTGAAAGACAAATATTGCATATTCTTATTTACAAATAGGAGATAATAATGCATACACATGGCCAAAGAGTGTGGAATGATGGACAATGGAGACTCCAAAGGGTGAGAGGATATGAGGAAGTGGATGATAAGAAATTAAATTACTCTTGTACCCTATAAATTTATAAAAATTTTAAAAGGAGACTTTTTTCTCACTCATTATGAAGCCAAAACTAGACAAGGATGCAGTTACCAACCTTACAGGTCAGTATCCCTGATCAATATAGCCACAAAAATACTTGAAAAATACTAGCAAAGCAAATACAGCAAGATATCAAGAATATAATATACCATGATCAATTGGAATTTATTCGAGTAATATGAGGATTATTGAAATATGCAAAGCAATAAATGTAATAAGTTACATCAACAGAATGAAGAACAAACATATAATCATCTCAATTCAGAAAAAATATTCAATATTCTTTTATTATTAAAAAAATTAGCAATTTAGGCATGGAAGGAACATAATTTTCCTAGTTCTTCATGCTCATGCTTCTATTTGGAAGGAAAGTCATTTTTTTTTTTTTTTTTTTTTACCACCAATGGATCTTCTATAAAATGTCATCAGCAAATTAACAGGTTATTATCCTCAGTTTTCCTTCCATGAGAAATAGCAGTGATGCATTGTAGATGACATCAAAAAGTGATACATTGTAGATGACATCAAGAGGTAGGTGAAGGAAACAGATTAGCTGATCAAGCAGCTAAATCAGAGGAAAGGAAGCCTCAAGATATCAACACTCTTCAAATCCCTCTAATCTGGGAGGGCTCCATAAGAGAAACTAAACCTCAGTACTCCTCTACAGAATAGAATGGGCCACTTCTCAAGGGTATATATTTTAGCCCTCAGGATGGCTACAGTCAGGATGGCAAACTCCACTTGCCAGCCTCCTGCCAATGGAAAGTCTTCAAAGTTCTTCACCAAGCTTTTCACCTAGGAAAAAATAAAATTTATCAATGTGCCCAGAGACTGTTTTCAGGAGAGAACTTACTAAAAACAGTCAAGCAAGTTGTTAATGCTTGTGAAATCTGTCTTAAAAATAATACCCTGAAGGTGACTCCTTCCTCCTCAAATGTAAAGAATAGGGGAATATTCTCAAATAGACTTTACCCACATGCCAAAGGTAAAGGGCATACCTGCTGGTATGGGTAGATACCTTTGCTAACTTGGTAGAGATATTTCCGTACTACACAGAAAAAGCCTCTGAGGTAACAAAAGTGTTAGTTAATGAAATAACTCCTTGCTTTGTCTACCTAAGTTCTTCAGAGTGACAATCGGCCTTCATTCAAGGCAGTTGTCATACAAGGGCTCTTAAAAGAACTATGTGTTAAAAAAAAAAAAAGTAGTAGGTGTAGAATATCATCTGCATTGTGCTCAGAGATCCCAATTCTCAGGAAGCGTAGAGAAAACTAATCATATTATCAAGAGACACTCAGGAAATTATCCTAAAAACTCACTTTTCTTGGGTCACTCTTCTTCCCATAAGAATAAGTAATAACCCTTTCAAAATTAAGTCTGAGCCCTTTTGAGATTCTGTGTGGACAGCCTTCCCTTACTAATGATTTTCTATTAGATCAGGAAACGTTGGCGCTAGTTAAGCATGTAACTTCTCTGGCTCACTTCCAACGGAATTAGCACAATTGACAAAGGCCCATCCCCAGGAAACAGGGCTACCTCTGTTTAACCCAGGAGATTTAGTATTGGTAAAGGCTCTCTGTTCTCTCTCTCCCTCCCTGAGCCCAAGCTGGGAAGGGCCTTACACTGTTATTCTTTCAACGCTCTCAGTAATAAAAGTTACAGGAATTGACTCCTGGATACATCACATATGAGTCAAAGCCTGGAGGGCTGCGGGAGCACCCCTGACAGTCCAGAGCAATGTCCTGAATATCAGTGTGAAGAAGTAGGACAGCTTAAGCTGAAAATCACAAAAGATAAGTAACTGAGTGAGAGCTACTCAGTTACTTCAGTTCAACTTTGCTAAAGTGATACCAAAATAATTTTTTGTTTTTGTTGTGAATATAAATGGAAGTTTTCCTAATTTCAGTTTGGATTTTTTAACATCCAATGTAAAGAAATATGTATCTTGTATGTAGGAATACAGTTGATATTTATTTATTGATCTTGCATCCTGAAACCCTGTTACATTTCTTTCTTGTAATAGTTTTTGATTCTTAAATTTTTCTATGTATGGGATCATATTGTTTGCAATACAGTTAGTTTTACGTGTTCTTTTCCGATTATATAACTTCTCCTTCTGGCCTGATTTCCCTAACAAGAACTTCTAGTACAGTGTTAAAAGTAGTGGTAAGAACAGTCATTTTTGTCTTGTTTCTGATTGTAGTTGGCAAGCTTTCTGTTTTTCAGCATAAAACACAATGTGAAAAGGAGGGCTTTTGTAGATGCCTTTTATTGGGTTTCGGAAGTTCTCTTCAAATCCTAGTTTATTGAGTATTTTTATCATGAAAGGATACTGGATTTTATTAACTATCTTGGTATATGGAGATGTTACATGTTTTTGTGTCCTATATTACATTAGTTGATTTTTGTACGTTCAGCGAGGTTTATACTTCTGAAATAAATTATACTTGTCTTGGTGTATAATCTTTTTTTATATATGTTGCTTCTTAAACTGCAATAAATGATACTTGTTATGAGCTATAATCATTTTATTTGTTGCTGGATTTTGTTACTATTTTGTTTAGGACATTTTTAGATTTTTAAGAAACTGCCAAACTGTTTTCCAGAATGACTAACCTTATTCATTTCTACCCATAGTTTATGAGTATGAATAATCCAGTTTCTCCACATTCTTTCCACATTTTGGTATTGACACTATTTTTTTTTTTTTTTTTTTTTTTGAGACAGGAGTCTCACTCTGTCACCCAAGCTGGAGTGCAGTGGCACGATCTCGGCTCATTGCAAGCTCCGCCTCCCAGGTTCATGCCGTTCTCCTGCCTCAGCCTCCCAAGTAGCTGGGACTACAGGTGCCTGCAACCATGCCTGGCTAATTGTTTTATATTTTTTTAGTAGTGATGGGGTTTCACCATGTTAGCCAGATGGAGTCGATCTCCTGACCTTGTGATCTGCCCGCCTCAGCCTCCAAAGTGCTGGGATTAAAGGCGTGAACCACCATGCCCACCCCAGCGACACTATTTTTTAAACTTGTTTTATTCTGACAGGTGTGCAGTGAAATCTCATTAATGGTTTTAATTTACATTAGCCTAATGACTAATGATGTTGAAGATCTTTCATATATTTAGTTTCTATGTGGAGTTTTTTGTTCATTTGCTAATTTAAGTTTGTTATTACTGAGTTCTTTATATAATCTAGATGATAGTCATTTATTGGAAACACAGCAAATATTTTCTGCCAGTCTGTAGCATATCTTTTTATCCTCTTTAACAGGTGTTTTACCAGTTGAGTTTGTAATTCTGATGAGGTCTCACTTATTTATTCTTAGAGATCATGCTTTTTTATGTCAAATTGTGAGCACTTATTGCCTACCCATAAATCCTATTTATTCTTATATTGTTTCTGTAAAAGTTTTACTTATGTCATTCAGGTCTGATCGAGCTGAGTGATGCTTTCTTGCATTCTTTAGATGTGAGACTTAGATTGAAACTTCTTTTTCTTCTCCCAGGTATTCCAGAACCATTTTGTGAAAGGCTGTCTTTCATTTTTAATTAATTAAAATGTACCTTTTTCATAAATCAGTTGGTCACATTTGTGTGGGTTTATTCATACATTTTTTGTTTTCTTCATTGATCTTTGTTCCTCTGCCTCAGAATTGTGATTACTGCAAGTACATACTGTACTATTAAAATCAGGTAGACAGACTCATTCCACTTTATCTTTTTTTCAAATTATTTAGCTGTTTTTATACTTTGCTTCCCATAAAAATTTTAGATAATCTGATCTTCATTTTAGATATCTGCTTTCCAGTAATAGGAAGTACACTAATTTAAATAGTAGTACATAAATTCTGTATATTGATTTGGGGAGAATTTTTGCATGGATTTTTGAGCCCCAGAATACTGTATACCTCTTCATTGATTTAGACCTTTGAATTATTTATTCAGTGCTGGGTAGTTTTACACATACATACCTTATGCTTGTGTGGCTAAATTTACAGTTAAATGTTTATGTGTCTGGTTTTACTTTGAGTAATTGTAAATGTTTTTGATGCTGTGTTTATACATTTATTATTACTCCTGTATCGGTTTGATTTTTATATGTATATTCCATGTCCTGTGATCGTGTTAAAGTCCATGAGGCTTTTTTTATCTCTTTGAGGATCCTTGCAATTTTCTTTTATATAGAAAATCATACTACCTGCACGTAAGAAGAATTTTGCATCTTCCTTCTCCTTGTGTGTGCCTGTTACTTCTTTTTCTTGCCTCATTGTGGTGGTTAGAATTGCCAGTATAAAGCTCAATAGAAGTGGCTAGAGGGAGCAATTTAGTCTTGCTTTGATCTCATGGTAAGAAAAGTATCAGTGTTTCATTATGAAGAATAACGTTAGCCAGGAGCAGTGGCTCACACCTGTAATCCCAATGCTTTGTGAGGTCAAGGCAGGAGAATTGCCTCAGCCCAAGAGTTGGAAGCTACAGTGAGCCAAGATCTCACCCTTTCTGTTTTAGAACAGAAAAGCAAGTACAGGGGGAATAATGTTAGCTCCCTGTTTTTTGTAGATGCCATTAATTGGTTTAAGAAAGTTGCATTCCATTTTTGTTCTGAGAGTCTTTGTCGTGAATGGATGTTTTGCCAAGTGTTTTTTTCTGTATCTGTTGCTGTGATAGTGAGTTTTTTTTTTTTTTTTAAGACATGGTCTCACTCTGTCATCCAGGTAGAGGGCAGTGGCGTGATCATAGTTCACTGCAGCTTTGACTTCCCGGACCCAAGCTATCCTCCTCCCTCAGCATCCTGAGTAGCTAGGACTAAGGGCACACCCTACCACACAAAGCTAACTTTTTTTCTGATTTTTATTTTTATAGAGGTGGGGTTTCGCTGTCAGGCCCAGGCTTGTCCTCCCAAACCTTCGCCTCCTGTCACTGGAATTACAGGTGTGAACAGCCATGTGCAGACCAGTTTTTCTTTTCTACCCTTTTAATGTGGTGGATTACAGTGATTGTTTTTTGATTATTTAGTTAGGCCTGCATCCCTGGAATAAACCATACTTAATCATATATTATTATTATTGTGTATTGTTGACTTTCCTTTTCTAATAATTGTTAAGGAATTTTGCATTTATATTTATGAGTTATGCAGTCTGTAGTTTTGTTTGTAATGTTCAGGTTTTGCAGTCAGAACATTACTTACTTTATAAAATATTGGGAAGTGTTTCTTTTTTTCCTCACTGAAACGATCTGGTCTGGTGATTATTTTGGGGAGTTTTAACATTACAAATTTAGTTTTTCCTTAATAATTATTGTTCTTTTAAAATTGTTTATATTGATTGAGTTCCTGTAATTTGTTTTTAAGAGATGTCATTTATTTTGTCTAAGCTGGCAAATTATATATTGTTTCTAGTGTTCCTTACTGTTTTTTGATATCAGCACAGTCTGCAGTCATAGCTGTTTTATTACGGATGTTAGTAATTTGTGTATTATCTTTAACAAGATTTTGTTTTACTCACTGCACTAGAAATTATAGATCCCTTTGAAAAGACAAGTTTTTGTTTAATTAATTTAACAAATTGTTTCTTTTAAATTTTATGGATTTTTATTAATTCTTTAGTGTGTCCTTTATTCTGCTTTCTTCAAGCCTATTTTGCTCTTTTTTTGTAGTTTCCTGAAGTAGGATTTAAGATGATTCACTTCAGTATTTCCTCTTATCTGTGTGTTTGGTGTTAGGAGCTTCCATCTTCCACTATGTTTAAATGTTGCATATTTTATCCAAATTTTGCTTTTTTTTCCACATACATGTATATGCAAACAGGCTTATGTATATGTATAAATATATATGCTGATATATATATATACACACACACACACACACACACATACCAGTATAATATACATATTATAAATATATAGATATACATGTTGCATGTATGTGTGTGAGTGTGTATGTATTCCTTCCAGACAGGGCCTCACTCTCTTCGCCCAGGCTGGAGTTTAGTGGTACAATCACACTTAACTGAAGTCTCAGCCTCCCAGGTTCAAGCAATCCTCCCACCTCAGGCTTCCTGAGTAGCTGAGACTATAGGTATGAATCACTATGTCCAGCTAATTTTTTAATTTTTTTATAGAGAAAAGTCTCACTGTGTTTTTTAGGCTGGGACTCAAACTTGCTTGGCCTTAAACTATTGGGCCCAAATGATACTCCTTCCTTGGCCTCTCAGAGTGGTGGATTACAGTCATGAGCCACCATGCTTAGCCTCAATTATATTAATTTCTGTGAAGATGACTCTTTGAGAACATAGAACTAGGACTTGAACAGTAATCAATAGGTTTTCATGTCATCAGAATGTAATTGATTTATAGTTTGATTCATGTGTAATTGTATGATTTTCATTCTTAAATTTCCTGAGGTTTGTTTTGTCACTGAAGAGATAGTATTTTCTTTTGTAGGAACTTTGAAAATAAGATTTATCCTGTTGTGTGGAGTGTTCTATAAATGTCAGTTAAATCCTGTTGATTGATACTTTTGTTGATATATTTGCAAATTTTCTGTGTAGTTCTGTCATTTGTTTAGAGAGGGGTGTTGATATCTCTCTAATTATGATTTTGCCTCTTTTGCCTTTGATCATCTTAGTTTTTGCTTCACATATTTTGCAGTATACACATTTTGGTGCATATATGTTTCGAACTGCTGTGTCATGTCTTGATGGAGTGATCCTTTTTCATTGTTTAGTGACCAATGACATTTTTTTCTTGGGCATTTCATATTAAAATAGCTATTTCTACTTTCCTTTAATGTTTGCCTGTTACATCTTTTTGCATTCTTTTGCTTTCAACCTGCCTGTTTTCTTTTCTTTCTTTCTTTTTTTTTTTTTTTTTTTTGAGACGGAGTTTTGCTCTTGTTGCCTATGCTGGAGTGTAATGGCGCAGTCTCCGCTGACCGCAACCTCCGCCTCCCGGGTTCAAGTGATTTTCCTGCCTCAGCCTCCCAAGCAGCTGGGATTACGGGTGCCTGCCACCATGCCCAGCTAATTTTTTTTTTTATTTTTGGTAGAGACAGGGTTTCTGTATTGGTCAGGCTAGTCTCTAACTCCCAACCTCAGGTGATCCGCCCGCCTCGGCCACCCAAAGTGCTGGGATTACATCTGTGAGCCACTGCGCCCGGCCTCAACTTGCGTATTTTCTTATACTTAATAATACAAAAAATCCCTATTACCCCTTGCTATCATATTTTATGTTCTGCTTATTCTTTTCTGTTTTTCATTTCTCTATTTTTATTTTCCTGCCTTCTGGAGGGTTATTTGAACATTTTTAAAATTTCTGTAGTACATTACTATACTTGTTTATGTAACTTTAAAATCTTTGATAATTCTGACATCTGTCGTCTTTGTGTTCGCACCAGTCAATTCTTTTTTCATTCATTTTGATGTCTTCCTGATTCTTGATATGTGAAGTAATACTCACTTGAAACCCAGAGATATTGATATGTTATTAGACTCAAGGAATATTGAAACTTCTATTTTCCGTGATTTTTGTCTGGCAACACTTAGGCAAGGGAAGGGAGTGATACCCTTGGTTGTTACCACTTGGAAGTAGAACTCCAAGTTCCCTATACTGTCTTCTTTGTCACTCGAAGGAGGTGTTCCTTATTAGTGCTATGTGGGGAGGAATTTCTGACCCCCTGTGTGGTCCACACTTCTAACTTCTACCATGGTGGGAGTGACCTTTTTTCCAATGGGCAGTGATGAAAGTTCTGATTCTGTTTTAGGCACTACCCCAGCAGAATCAGGCAGGTGCTGGTTCTTTGTTACTGTCAAGTGGAGATAGAAATCACAGCTCACTACTTGGCCTTCTTTATCTTCCATAGAAACCCCAGCTCACTAGTTGGTCTTCTTTATCTTCCCACATATTTTGGCATGCTTGGTTACAGCCTTAAGAACTTTAGGGTTTTCACTCAACTTTTTGTGGTATGCATGGGGAGTGAGTCGTAGTTCTTTCTATAGTTTTTGCTTGGAGTAGGACATTTATTTTCTAAGTTTTCAATTTGCATGTTTCCTGATCCATAGGATATAGGGGTGGCTGTGGGGAGGGAGGGTGCTTTTCTTACCTGCACCTACTAATGTTTGCAGGTTGCTAGATCTTTTAGCTTCAAATCTGGAATGTATGAAATAAAAGAAAATTCTGGAAATTCACTACCTTCTTGTTCCTAATATTTAGAAGTCTCTGTGAGGTCTACATTCTTCTCTTTACTTTTCAGGGACCATTTCCTTCTCTATTCTTTTCAGAGTCCTAAGTCTGTGTTATGTATAATGTCCAGGAGTTTGGGTTGTATTTAATGGGAAGAATAACGAAATATCTGTTTTACCTTCACAAATCAAAATTATCTTAATTCTTTTCAGTGAGCATTTTATCTGCTACATGTAGACAGCATTTGTTCATCATTTCTTTGTAAGTTGGAGGTTTTTGTTGTTTGGATTTTTTGGTCTGTAACATAATTTCTTATAAACATTTTTTCACCTCATGTTTGCTTTTTGTTGTAAAACGTTTAATGCAGATTACTTAATCATCTGCTCTCTTTATGTATTACAGCATTTTTGAATCAGGTATCCTTTGTTATTTTTTAATTACCTAATTTTCAAGTCAAAAGTAACAAAGTTTATATTGGAAATAGAGGCTTTTTTTCCTGGAGTTGCAATTACTTTGCCTCGCGAGTACTATTTTGTTTCCTCTACTGACACCTTTGTTCAGATATGCTCTTGGTGTGTGTGTGTGTGTGTGTGTGTGTGTGCGCACGTGTGTGTTTATGTGATGAATGTAGTTTATTCAAAGACTTAAAGCAGTGGTTACTTAATGTAAACAAATATAATAAATTATGTGGTATTTATATCATTTAAATACTTTTTTTAGGCAAACTGGACAAATGCAAGTAAAAGGCAACGTGAAAAGCTCCTTGAGTTGATAGGTCGTCTTGCAGAAGATGATAAAGATGGTGTGATGGCACACAAAGTGTTGAACCTTCTTTGGAACCTGGCTCATAGTGATGATGTGCCTGTAGACATCATGGACCTTGCTCTCAGTGCCCACATAAAAATACTAGATTATAGTTGTTCCCAGGTATTGGAGTATTTCTTTGTTCAGTTTTCTGACTTTCCTTCACAAGTGGGATAACTTCGTTACAAGATAATTCCAGTTTCTTCTATCATTTTATTTATTTATTTATTTTTTTTTTTTATTTTTTTTTGAGACAGAGGCTTGCTCTGTGGCCCAGGCTGGAGTGCAGTGGCGCAATCTTGGCTCACTACAAGCTCCGCCTCCCAGGTTCATGCCATTCTCCTGCCTCAGCCTCCCGAGTAGCTGGGACTACAGGTGCCTGCCACCATGCCCGGCTAATTTTTTTATTTTTAGTAGAGACGGGGTTTCACTGTGTTACCCAGGATTGTATCAACCTCCTGACTTCATGATCCACCCACCTTGGCCCCCCAAAGTGCTGGGATTACAGGCGTCAGCCACCGCACCCGGCCTGTCATTTTTTTATTTATAAAGTAATCTTAAGGAATTGGTATACTATTGTCCTGTAAGCCTGGCCCCATTCTCCACCCTTGGGTTTTCCAGCCAGATTTTATATATCATTCACTAAGCATTTTTGCCTCACTGAGACAAAGATATTAATAGGTAGAACATCTTATTATAGTCATACTGTAGCTAAATATGTAGTGCTAATACAGATCCTAAAGATTTAAAGGCAGAAGTGACTTTAGACGTTTAAGGGTAATTACGTTTTATTTGCTGGTAAGAAGTTAGGAAGATTAACAGAACGTATTGGCTTCCCTATCAGCAAATCACAACGGCTTCCCAATGTTTAACCGATGTGCCTTATGCTACTAATTTTAAGTATTGATATTTTGCTAGTTTTGCCTAAAATTTTGAACCTCTTGATGGATTTTTATCAGCAGTTTTTTGCTACCCTTATAATAGGTCAGTTCAGTAATTTAATTATGATGATACTCCTTTTTAAAAAATAAAAAATGAACAGGCAGGAGTGTTTCTGTTTCTAGAGGGCAAGCATTCTGCTTTCACTTGGACTCAAGCTTAATCTAATTAAGCAGAGTTGGCTGGGCACAGTGTTTCACTCCTGTAATCCCAGCACTTTGGGAGGCCAAGGAGGGCAGATCGCTTGAGTTTACAAGTTCAGTCCATCCTGGGCAACATGGGGAAACCCCACCTCTATAAAACCTAAGAAATTAGTTGGGCATGGTGGTGCACACCTGAAGTCCCAGCTACTAGGGAGTCTGAGGCAGGAGAGTCACTGGAGCCTGGGAGGCTGAGTCTGCAGTGAGCCATGAGCGTGTCACCTATTTCAGCTTGGGTAACAGAGTAAGACCCTGTCTCAAAACAAATAGAAAATATTTTTTTAAATTATTCAGTAAGGTCAAGATGATGTCTTAGGTTTTGAAAACCATGTAACTGTGAAGCATAAAAGCATTTGCTTCATCAGTTGCCATCATCAAAAAAGGACTAATATAAACTCATGTATAATTAGGTAAATCAAAGGGAGAACATTCATAAAACTGGGATGCTTAAGAAATGAAGATGTCATTCACAGTCTGTGGACTAGTCCCAGCTTTTCATATAAAACTGATTTAATTGTGAAGAAAGTATAAATTGAAATTTATTACAGCTACTGCCTCATACAAATAAAGTCACAATACTTTTTCCAATCCCAGTAGTCAATAATGCATTGGACTTGCAGTAATGCAGTTACAGCTTTAGATGCATGGAAATAAAAAGCATCAGTTGGGTTATTATGATCAGATGACAGTGTTATACTGTGGTTGATTCTGACTGTTCATAAGTGCTTATTCAGCAGGTAAAATGGTTATGAGGATCTTGAGTTGAGATGCTATCTTGTTAAATAGAAAAGTGTTACAGAGAATTAAAGTAATATACTTGTTATAAGTGCTCATCTAGCATTTATTATTCATTTTATTGCTTGGCACACTGTTTTCTACATTGCTATATTAATACTTGATTTCCCTAAATTTAGTGTAAGGATTTTGTCTTTTTTAACTTTAGTTTTTGTTTGCTGTTGTTACTGAAAACTAGTAAGTCTGTGATTCCTCTTGCCCTCCTACCTAAAGTACTTTTGATTTAATATACATGTATGGGCCTTGCTCAGTGCTGCACACCTGTAATCCCCACACTTGGGGAGACCAAGATGGGTAGATCATTTGAGATCAGGAGTTTAAGACCGGCCTGGCCCACATGGCAAAACCCTGTCTCTAGTAAAAATACAAAAAATTAGCCAGGCACAGTGGCTCACGCCTGTAATCCCAGCATTTTGGGAGGCCAAGGCGGGTGGATTGCCTGAGGTGAAGCATTCGAGACCAGCCTGGCCAAGATGAAACCCCATCTCTACTAAAAATACAAAAAATTAGCTGGGGGTGGTGGCGGGCGACTGTAATCCCAGTACTCGGGAGGCTGAGTCAGGAGAATCGCTTGAACCCGGGAGGCAGAGGTTGCAATGAGTCAAGATTGCACCATTGCACACCAGCCTTAGCAACAAGAGTGAAACTCCATCTAAAAAGAAAAAGAAAAAAAAAAAAAAGCCAAGCATGGTGGGGTGCACCTGTAGTCCTAGCTACTTGGGAGGCTGAGGCAGGAGAATCGCTTGAACCCAGGAGGTGGAGGTCTCAGTGAGCCGAAGTCGCACCACTGCACTCTAGCCTGGGTGACAGAGTGACACTCCATCTCAAAAAAATAAATAAATAAAATAATATAATATACATGTACGAGTAGTTTTAAATCCTTAAAAATGGTCACATTTATTAATGGAAATTTTTCCTAGGAAACGATCTGAAAACAGCACAATATGTACAAAGACACTCTTTATTATTTAGACAATGAAACCCTTTACATAAACTGAATATTCTTATAATGCGTACAGCCGTTAAAATGCCTTAGTAGTTTGAATTAAAGACACTTAAAGCATGTGTCCAGTTTTTTTTAAAAAAAGACATGAATGTGCTTACAAACATATCCCTTAAATGAAGTATTAAGGAAGTAAAAAGATTTACCTTTTCTTTTACGAATATGCACAGAAATAGAATTCTTCCAGCTAAAAATCTATTAGATATTTAAACCAGAATTTTGATTATTAGTCACTGCAGTGTAAAAGATCAAAGCAACCATGGAGGAATATTTGAAAAATCTTACTCTTTTTTTTTTTTTTTTTTTTTTTTAGACGGAGTCTCGCTCTTTCACCCGGGCTGGAGCACGGTGGCGCAATCTCGGCTCACTGCAAGCTCCGCCTTCCGGGGTTCACGCCATTCTCCTGCCTCAGCCTCCCGCGTAGCTGGGACTACAAGCGCCCGCCACCTCGCCCGGCTAATTTTTTGTATTTTTAGTAGAGACAGGGTTTCGCCGTGTTAGCCAGGATGGTCTCGATTTCCTGACCTCGTGATCCGCCCGCCTCGGCCTCCCAAAGTGCTGGGATTACAGGCGTGAGCCACCGCGTCCAGCCAAAAAATCTTACTCTTAAAATATTCTTGGCCGGGCGTGGTGGCTCACGCAGGTGGTCCCAGCACTTTGGGAGGCCAACAGGGGTGGATCATGAGGTCAGGAGATTGAGACCATCCTGGCCAACATAATGAAACCTCGCTTCTACTACAAATAAAAAAATTAGCAGGCATGGTGGCATGCGCCTGTAGTCTCAGCTGCTCAGGAGGCTGAGGAGGAGGATCTCTTAAACCCAGGAGTCAGAAGTTGCAATGAGCTGAGATCTGAGATCATGCCACTACATTCCTGTCTTGCGACAGAGCCAGACTTCGTCTCAAAAAAAAAAAATTGTTAATTATTTTTTCACTGAACGCATTGTCTTTTTTCTGTAACTTTCTTTGTGTGTATACTGATTTGTCTTATTTTGATTTCTTTAACCTCAAGAATTACTATACTGTTATTTTCTTGATGAAATAAAAATTTTCCACTTTCTTTGCTCTGATTAGAACCAAACTCAGTATATATGGTAATAATTGCGATTGCATGCTTTGCCAAATTTTATGACAAAACTTCACAAAACTCAATGAAATGCAATACTCACCATTCAGACAAATGTTTTAAAATATACTTCCTGTTAATGTGCTGGTACTTGGGAATTGTGTCTTGGTACAGATATTTCTGAATCATAGAACATTAAATTTATAGTAATGCCTTACATTTTGGTGTTTATAACTTCAAACTAATATATTTAGAGCATTTTGTTTGACTGAATTCTTTTACAGTTACATTATAAATTTGGTGATGCTAAGTTTAGAAGATTTCCTATTTTGTAAGTCTCAAAATAATTTTGATGGTAGAATTATATTGAATATTGGTCCACTTACAGTATAAATTTTTTTCATGTATAAGGATCGAGATGCACAAAAGATCCAGTGGATAGATCACTTTATAGAAGAACTTCGCACAAATGTCAAGTGGGTAATTCCTGCTCTGAAACAAATAAGAGAAATTTGTAGTTTGTTCGGTGAAGCACCTCAAAATTTGAGGTAAGACTTTTTTAATAGAGAATTTTCTTATTTGTATCTGTATATTATGTTGGAAATGGTATAGAAAAGCAAATTTTAAAGAAAACCATGGTGGCAAAACAAATTTCTAAGAGTTTGTTTACAACAAAATAAAGATCCTTGATCATATTCAACTTCTTTGTATTTTATGACACGGATAGGTAAGTGATATATCCAATACTAAATAGCAATTAAGTATAATAGCCACATTACTGCCTTTCAGGTCTTTGTTCAGAATTGTCTCTGACTTCCAGCAGATGTATCAGATATTGTGCCATGTGTTGTATTTATCTTACTTGTCATTTTACTCTATCCTTTCCACAGTTAACTCTGTCTTGGCTCAATATTCCTTGTAGTTACAAACGGCATTTTTTGTTATTTATTTAATTGATTTAGTCTAACATTTTTAACATTTGTAGGGGGGAAACACCTCTTTCTTGAGTTTTAAAGTCAAATTTTAAAAAATTAGACTACAAAGTGATTTAAATTATAAAACCATGACAAGACTGTTTAAAGATTTTTTTACTCATAATTTATTTTAGCTAGATTTTCTTTAATTTTAAATGTTTGGTGTTATATGTTAAATTGTGGTTATTTAATAATTTATTTTATTTTATTGTAGCACATTGAAAATTAATGAAATAAAAGGAAAAATAACACAGAGAAACCTGTGTTAGTTGAAGAATATTCACAGTGCAGTTAAGATTCCCGGTGGTTAACTCCAGGCTTATCTAACTAGCTGTAATCTTAGAAAGATTCTCTCGTGGGTGCCACAGCTCATGCCTATAATCCTAGCACTTTGGGAGGCTGAGGCAGGTGGATCACTTGAGGTCAGGAGTTAAAGACCAGCCTCACCAACATGGTGAAACCTCGTCTCTACTAAAAATAGAAGAAATTAGCTGGGCGTGATGACGGGCGCTTATAATCTTAGCTACTTGGGAGGCTGAGGCAGGAGAATCGCTTGAACCCGGGAGGCTGAGGTTGCAGTGAGCCGAAATTGTGCCCTTGTACTCCAGCCTAGGCAACATGAGCAAAACTCTGTCTCAAAAAAAAAAAAAAGATTGTCTCATGGTGTAAGGACATTTGTCTTGTGTATCAGATGATGCAAGATGCTTTACAGCTTTAGATTGACATAATTATGCCCCAAAGAGTGTTTCTGTGTTGATAGAAGCTTAAAATGCCATTTATATTTTGTGATTTTTTTTCAAGTTGATTTTGACTCTATTTTTCTATTGTTGGAAATATTACAGGAAATTTGAAAGTTTCATGGGAATAAACACTGGAAAAAATACTTATGAAGGACATACTTTGTTTCTCTATATATATAGTTTGTCTTTTATCAGACTTATCTATTTACTATAGATAGATGCAGTACACATACTCTCTCAAGACTGGTGACCTCATTACCAGTAGATTAGTAATGATTGTGTGTTGATTGGTTTCGTCAATAATGACAAACTAGGAAGGAAAAGAGAACCAGGTAAAATGGTGTGAACTCATTGTTCCAGAATGTACCTGGATGTCTGATATTCTTCATCATACAACACATGTGCTTTGATACTGATAGATACTTTTTATTTTTAAATAAGAATACTGAAATAGATATTTGGTTGGAGGCATGGATTATATTTTTTACAGGGTTTGATATTTTGTTAAGGAGAGGATATTGACCACATTTTGTTAAGAATGCGTAGCATTAAAAATTTTTAAAGTAGTAGCTAGAATTTAGCTTCTGTAAACTCTCTTAATTATAGCAATTTTCATTTGTCTTATTATACTGTTAAGTTCTTCTTATTTCAGTCAAACTCAGCGAAGTCCCCACATATTTTATCGCCATGATTTAATCAACCAGCTTCAACAAAATCATGCTTTAGTTACTTTGGTAGCAGAAAACCTTGCAACCTACATGAATAGCATCAGATTGTATGCTGGAGGTATGTATGATAAGCTAAAATTAACTATGGGGAATCAACTTTGTTTTGCTCTAAATGTTAATAACCTAAGCAATGACAATGTTTATTTTTGAAGGAGAAAAAATAGAAGTGGATTGATACTTCATACTGCATTCACTTAAGGAATCTACTTGGTATCCCAAATCTTAGGCAACCTAAACTCTAAGCCACCTTTCCCACTGTCTTTATTAAATGCGTGTCTACTTACTCATCCTTCTTGTTTTCTTTCATACCTGGGAGCTCTGCCTGTTAGTACATGTGGTAGATTATAATTCTCTTGGGTTTCTTTGGTGTGTACTCAAGTCATTAAGCTTTTGCTCTTTTTTTGAGGGGAACGGAGTCTCACTCTGTGGCCCAGGCCAAAGTGCAGTGGTACAGTCTAAGTTCATTGCAACATCTGCTTCTCCGGCCCAAGTGATCCTCCCACCTCTCCTGAGTAGCTAGGACCACAGGCACCCACCACTATGCCCTGCTGTTTCGTATTTTTAACAGAGACAAGATTTCGCCATGTTGACCAGGGTGATCTTGAACTCCCAGGCTAAAGTCTTCCTCCTGCCTTGGCCTCCCAGAGTGCTGGGATTACAGCCTGAGCCACCATGCCTAGCTTAATTTGTTGTTAATTTTGCCTGATTCTGTTATTACATATATTATAGTTCTTAATAATTCTGAAAATTGTTATCCATTGTTTAAAGAGCTTATTAGAAATTTACTGGATTTGTGATCACTAGATGTGTCATTGGTTCTTAGACTATAAAATATTTTAAAACTGTTTCTTGTATTATACTTCTCAACAGTCTTTTAGTATATGCTATGTGGAGATCAATCTTGGCATGTTGAAGGTTAATTCGAATGTTATTTGTACTCTAACAGTTTTAATACATTTTGTATGCTGGAGCACACAGTAGTCTTTCTGCATGTATAGATGTATGCCCCTTTCCCCAAAAGTTCATAAAACATCTGCGTCCCAAGTCAACCACTTCACAGGCCCAATTTTTATGATTATAGAGGAGAAAAACTTTTATTGTCCAATGTTGAAGCCAAGATTTACCATAATGTTGAACTGAAATTGCTGCTTAATTGATATGCTACGTTAGTATCTGTGGAATTCAATCATATATGTTGAAAATGTGGATATTTGTATTATTAACTCTTTGGAAAGCATAGTAGAGTCTTGGTTTGGTTTGAGTTTGTAAAAATCCTCAAGTTTTTGCTTAATGCTTCCTTTTAAAGTCACATAAAATAACAGAAAACTTAAGTAACTTCCAGTTACCTCTATTTCATTGGCTTCTGTTCTTCTCACATTTTACCCACTCTTTTTACCCTTGTTGTAGAACTATAAAAGCAATCTGAGCATCAGGTGCTACATGCATTTCAGTCCTGCCAGTCAGGTTCAGAAGCTCAAAGGCAAAAGTGGTAGGACAGGCAAGCCCATACAGGCACATAACTAACCTTGCTGGTCCCTTTCTTTATCAGGAGCTGCTAAAACCAGTGAAAGCAACATAGAATTTTCATATCATTCTCTTAAATTCTGTATCACCTCAAGCCTTGTATCTTGAAGGTACAAAGGCCCTTCCAGATGCCAATGAAGTTCCTCCCCAAAAGTGATCACAACTAGATACTTAACTCCAATGATAATTTTATTCATTTTGGGTGGTTTTATCTGTAATTGTAATGTTATTGTCAATAATTGAAGACCTAATTTCGAATTCAGTCAAGAAGAAAGCCATAGGTGCATTCCAGCCTCACTAGCATGCTCTGTTCATTTGTTCAAATTCTGCTTGAATTCTTGACTGATGTCTCATGCTCATGAGTCAAGAAATGAAGAAATTCCACATTCTCATGTTCATATTACTTGTTTATAAAATTGAAGTTGGAATATAGCCTTTATAGTTAAACTGCTATAAAGTTTATATAGTTAAATACACAATTAGATTTATATAGTTTATATAGTTGAACCTACCTCCAACTGGGTGACTTGCAAAGTACTTAAGTCTTCTGTGATTAAGATTTACCAAATTTGTAAAACAAGAATAACGGTAGTATATACCTACTTTATAAATGAGTTAATACTTGTAGAACATAGTATTTGCCAGAATGTTACCTGTATACAGCACGTACTTGAACACTTGATGTAATTATACAGTCCCCTGAATTCATTGATTTTGTTTTCTAGAACTAATCATTTACCTTTAATATTTTCCATTTCTGCGTAATGTTGCTCATTCTGAGTAATGTTGCTGAATAATGTCACTTTGTTCTTAAATATAGGGACAGAATTTCTCCCACTAAAACTTTTGTATGATTAGGATTATATAAACCAATACTGACAAAATCTATGGTGACTGCATCTTAGAAATTTCTTCAAAAATAGCATGTAATATGCAAATAGATTTGAAGTTCTTACAGTTCACCAATGTTTTCTTAGTTTCTGATAATCATTTCATTAGTCTGTATTCTGACTATATACGATACTACTAGTTGTTTATTTTTGTGAAAACATTTCCCCAGTGGCGTGGTCAGCTAATTTCATATTATTTTAGATAACAGAGTAACATTAAAATTTTACTTATGGCAAAAATGAGTGCCCTTGTCTCACTACTTGAATTTAGCCAGGAATAATTCCTGAATCATATTTTTAAAAAACCTTTTTGTGCAGCAACAATCAACCACTTTGTTTATCTCATTGAAAGGACAGTATTTGTAATGATTTACTTACGAGAGTTTTATATGTCATTTTTCCTGATTTCTGAATAAAATTTATAGGATTTATACTAATTACAGGGCACATTACTGTTCAAGAAAACGTGTTTTTCTAAGAATTGTCATTTTATACCTCTTGTGTTCCTTCTACTTTCATTATGACAGTTGATTCTTTTGGGGACCAGTTGCCACAGGAAAAAAGTCTCTTCACAAGTGTCACTCAGCAACAATGTCAGTGCTTAATGCAGAATCTGGCTTTGATTCAGTCACTAATTCTACCTCATTTTCTTTGTTTTTTTTTTTTTTTTTTTTTTTTTTTTGAGACAGGGTCCTACTGTCTCACCCAGGCTGCAGTGCAGCAGTGTGATCTCTGCTCACTACAGCTTCTGCCTCCCAGGTTCAAGTGATTCTCCTGTCTCAGCCTCCCAAGTAGCTGAGATTAGAGGCATGAGCCACTATGCCTGGCTAATTTTTGTGTTTTTATTAGAGACAAAGTTTCATCTTGTTGGCAAGGCTGGTCTTGAACTTCTGGCCTCAAGTAATCTGCCTGCCTTGGCCTCCCAAAGTTCTGGGATTACAGATGTGAGCTACTGTGCCTGTCCTTACCTCATTTTCACATGCCAGCTATGAAGTACTATTAAATCTTCAGTGTGGGTGGTTCTGATCTAAAAAATATTTTGAACTAAAGTGATTAATTTCATGAAGTTTATATCTCTTTGACAATGTAGGCTTTGTACTGGAAAGTACAGGATGAACTTTAAACATCCTACTGTGCCAGAAATTGTAAAAAGTTTTTAGAAAATCCTGTTGACATATCAAAAAGACATAGGATTTGCCTCTCAGTAGTCAAATCTGTGACAATTTGGGCATCAAAATTATTATACTTACGACAGAACTGCTTTACAACATGAGTCCTTTATGTTGATTAAAATAAATGGAGAACAATGCCATCTAAAAACATAGGAAAAAACAACAGATGATAAAAGAAGCAGCTGAAAGTCTAATAAGAAACAAATTACTGACGTAGTGTCAAAGTATCCTTCCAGTTTTTACAAAGAGAAAAATACTAAATTTTCAGTGGAGAAACGTGGCAGGAACACCTTAATTAAGTGAGCTAAGTTAAAACATAGTTAATAAAGGATACACTGACCAGGCTTCTTCTGATAATATGTGAAATGAATATACGATATTTTTGGGGTATTTTGTTCAAATCATGCAAAACCTGAATCTATAGAAAATACAGAATGCAAATTGAGTGGCGTTAAGTGGCTTTATTCTTTAAAATGGTCAAGATAAACACAAAAAAGGTAAAAGGAAACTTTAGGTAAAAGAAAGCTACTTGTAGTATATGAGCCAGAGTTTTATTCTAGACTTGCAGAAAAGAAAGCATAAAGTGATGACATTATTGGTACACTTCATTAAGTTTCTAAATATACCATGGATCTGATAGCAGACTTGTTGGCATCTTAAAACCTGGTAAATATACTGTGGTTATGAAAGATGTTATGTGGTTGATCCTTGAACAACACAGGGTTAGGGGCCACCCTACGAAGTCAGACACCCCACAAAGTCAGAAAATCCATGTGTAACTTTTGACTCCCTCAGAATTTAATTACTAATAGCATACTGTTGACTGGAAAGTATTAATGATAACCAAAACAGCTGATTAACACATATTTTGTATATTTATGCATATTGTATACTATATTACAATTAAGTAAGCTAGAAAAAAGAGATGTCACTGAGAATATTGTAAGAAAGAAAATACCTCTACTGTTCATTAAGTGGCAGTGCATCACCCTGAAGGCCTTCATCCTGGTTGTCTTCACATTAAGCAGGCTGAGGACAAGGAGGAAGAGGAAGGATTGGTCTTGCTGTCTCAGGGGTGTCAGTTGAGGAAGAAATGGAATGCGAGGCAGGAAAGGCAGGCACACTCTGTGTAACTTTAGGGAAATATTATTTCTGTCTGATGTTTTTGCTTTGTCATGTCTCAAAAAATGTTTCTATACAGCAGGGTTCCCCAACCCCTAGGCCAGGGACCATGATGGGTCCCTGGCCTGTTAGGAACTGGGCTACACAGCAGGAGGTCAACGGCAGATGAGGGAGCATTAGCTCCTGAGTCTTGCTTACTGTCAGATCAGTGGTAGCATTAGATTCTGATAGGAGCGGGAATCCTATTGTAAACTGCACATGCGAGCTATCTAGGTTGAGTGCTCATTGCACCTGATGCCTGATGATTTTATGTGGAACAGTTTCATCCCAAAACCATCCCCACCCCGTTTGTGGAAAAATTTCTTCCAAGAAACTTGTACCTGGTGCCAGAAAGGTTGGGGACTGCTGCAGTATAGTACCAATCCATCCTGCACCATTTGCTGTAGTTTCAGTACCTGTATTATGGAAGTCCATGTTATAAAAGAAGGCAAAAGCAGTCTTTAGTAATCAGAATCTTCTGCCAGCTTGTTTAATGTCAGTTTGTTTTCTGTCAGTGCTTCTACTACTTCCTCATTGTCTGTCACTGGTTCAGAAGCATTCATTTCCACTAAGTTGTCCTTTGTTAATTCCTCTGGTGTAGTGTCTGTTAGCTCTTGAATTTGTCCAAGATTCATATCATGAAACCGTTAACCCATCTGGTTTTTGCTGTTTGCATGATCTCTTTCATGATTACCTTAATGAGCTCTGTTGTAAATCCTGTGAAGTCATGCACAACATCTGGACATAGTTTTGAATGTGTTGTTTCCAGCCTGATGGCTTTCATCACCTTTTCTGTTACAATGATGGCATCTTCAGTGGTGTAATCCTTCCACATTTTCATGATCTTCTCTCTGTTAGGGTTCTGTTAGACAGTATTGACAGTCCTTTCTAGAGAGTACCACGTGTAATGAGCCTTAAAGTTCGTTATGACTTGCTGATCTAGAGGCTGAATTACAGACATGTTTGGGGGCAAGCAGACCACATTGATGCCTTTGTCTAGAGGCATTGTCTAATTTTAAAACAACACTAAAGGAAACCCATTACTGGCAAGGTAATTCCTGACTTCAGGGACACAGCTTTGATGGAACCAACCCAGAGAAAGGGTTCTTCTAGTTGTCAAGCCTTCTTGTTGTGCAACCACAAGACTGGCAGCTGGTGTTTATCTTTTCCTTTCAACGTGGAGGATTAACACTTTATAGGAAAAGAGACATCCTGATCATTAGCCTGACTGCATTTACAGTTAGCATACTCTTTCCTGCCTTAAATCTTAGTACTTGCCTGTTTCTTACTAACAAATGTCCTCTGTGCCTTTTTTTTTTCTTCCAGAATAGGGCACTTTCATCTGCATTAAAAGCCTGTTGAGGCAGATAATCTTTTCTCAATAATTTTACGAATGTCATCTGGGAACTCAACTGCTGCCTCTTGGTTGGCAAAAGCTGCTTCTCCTGTTATCTTGATATTTTTAAAGACAAACTGCTTTCTGAAATTATCACATCATCCTAAGCTGGCAATTCTCCAGTTTCAAATCCTTCACCTTCCTTTTTGCTGGGTCTGACCCACAGACTCGGGCCAAGCAACGGATGAGAAAATGTACGCAGACACAGGTTTTTTTGCCTGGGCACCCCAGGAGGGTGCTGTAAAGAGTCACAGCAGTTGCAGCCCTGAGAAGTGGGCATTTATTTACTACAGATTTAATGACAAAGGCTTTGAGTCAACACAACTTGTGGGTAGTTACCAGGAGAGGGCAGTCCTGCACGCGGATGATTAAAGGCCAGGTTCTGAGGCCTAAGTAGACCTAACTTACCTAGATCAATTCCTTTACACTTCTTTATTTTCTACCTTTTGCACTCAGGCTCTGGATAAGAGAATTTGGCTGCCTTCAGCCAAATTATCTTTCAAAGCTTTTGCAAAACCTCCCAGCCTTCCATGAAGGTTTGCATCTTTTCCTATAATTTCTTCTTATAATTTCTCCCACTACCCTGACTGAACTCCTACACCTTTTGCTTTAAGCTGTCATATGACTTTGATTTTTCCCATTATATTAGTCTAGAAGTGTGCCTTTTTTGTAGCAGTCTTGCTCAAGAAAATTGCATTTTCAATACAAAATTGAAGATATTTCACAAAAGTGCAAAGTTTGTTCCTATTGGCATAGATGCAATGACGGCTTCATGAAGAGTGTGTGTGTGTGTGTGTGTGTGTGTGTGTGTGTGTTTACAATGGTCCTTATGCTGAATTCATTTAGCATGAAATGGTGGGCAGTCATGGTTGCAGACCTCAGTCTGCAATGCATATCAAACAATTCAGCTTTTTCTTGTGATGTCAACGATTTTCACTATTTTTGGGGGAGCACATCATTTGAGTCCTCTGGTGTCATTCATTGTTTCCATTATTGCACTAAACACAAAAAATACGTGAGAACTGCAAGAGATTTTTTTTTTTTTTTTGAGACAGAGTGTCACTCTGTCGCTTAGGCTGGAGTGCAGTGGCACAATCTCAGCTCGATGCAACCTCTGCCATCTGGGTTCAAGTGATTGTCCTGCGTCAGCCTTCTGAGTATCTGGGATTACAGGCATGCTGCACCATGCCCAGCTAATTTTTGTATTTTTAGTAGAGACAGGGTTTCACCATATTGGTAAGGCTGGTCTCAAACTCCTGACCTGGTGATCCTCCGTTGTCAGCCTCCCAAAGTGCTGTGATTATGGGATTCCAGGCGTCAGCCACCATGCCCAGCCAAGAGATTACTTTGTACCATGATACATAATTTACTGAAGAGACTAACTGCTCACTCAGGAGTTCAGAATCACACAGCATTTAGAATAACACAGCATTTTAAGTATACTTAGCAACACTGGAGCTCACTGAAATAAACATATTTTAAGTATTCATGACATTTCATTTTTTCTAAAATTTTTTTTTTTGAGACTGAGTCTCACTGTCGCCCAAGCAGGAGTGCAGTGGCACCGTGTCAGCTCACTGCAAACTTCGTCTCCTGGGTTCAAGCAGTTCTCCTGCCTCAGCCTCCCGAGTAGCTGGGATTAGGTGCCCACCACCCTGCCCAGCTAATTTTTATATTTTTAATAGAAATGGGGTTTCACTCTGTTGACCAGGCTTGTCTTGAACTCCTAACCTCAGGTAATCTGCCTGCCTTGGCCTCACAAAGCGCTGGGATTACAGGTTTGAGCCACCTTACCCGGCCTTTTCTAATTTTTTTTTCGATATTTCTAAGCTATGTTGTTCATCTGTTTTCTCTAATTGTCACAAATTTTCTAAAAATTTTCCAGTACTCATCATTTATTTAAAAAGATCCATATATATTAATGATTAGACCAGTGCAGTTCAAACCCATGTTGTTCAGGGGTCAACTGTACTTGTTACTGGGAAATAAACACAACTTTAAGGAATAAAATTAGATGATGTGTCCAGCTTACCCTTCAAATGGTTCATTAAAATGACATATACATATAAACAGAGATACCTGTAAGAACAAACAGGCAACATCTAAACAGTCGATATATCTGGATAAACAATAGTTCATTGTATTACTTTGCACCTCGTCTATAAATTTGAAATTATATTAAAGTGTAAAGTCATACACATAAACCACCCCCATGCCACACACTCCCCCTCAAGAAAAAAAAATAGCTTTTAGTTCAAAGCCTGTAGGGGATGAAAAAGTACCTCAAGTGCCAGTCTGATGTTTAAACAGATGTTTCAATATCAGTGGTCAGAAAAACAAGAAAACATATATGCAACTGAAAGTCTTTTTATATTATTGTCTCAGATTTTTAAAGAAAACTTGAGGGTCTGAGATGCGGTGCAATCTGTCAGTCTCATGGAAATAAGCTGTACGTTTTTACAACTGTTGGCAGGTGTTCCTGTATATAGAAGTAAAAAGCCACGAGTCAAAATATGTGAGATTCCTTTCTTCTCTAAATAGTGCACATTCTAAACATTCTATTCCATCTTTATTGCAAGTCAAGATTTTGCTTCTAATTGAAGTTTCACAGAAAGAACAAATCTTGCCATTTTGAAGATTTGGGTGCTTTTACCAATTCCAGTAGGAACTCACACAATTAACATTTTTTTGGCACCAAGTGTGAATGTTACAAGGTCGAAGAGATGTATACCTGAGAAATACCTGTGTCTGTTGCAGAAGAAAAACAACATATTTCTCCCACACTATGTTTAAAAGTTTTGGGATAAAGGTCTTTCATTCCTGACAACACTTGGTATTGGCATGTATTTCAACTGTCTTCTGTTTAATCTCACGGTCATTTTCAGGCATATGGTTTTTATCATATTCTTCTAATGCTTTTGTTTTGTTACTTTTATTTTGCTAGGTATTGGGATAAGCCACTTTAGGGTATTTTTCTTTAAAACCATGGCTTTTGTGTTGGAATAAATTCATATTTTAGTTGAGTGTTACCTTTTGAATAAGTGTGTGTGTGTGTGTGTGTGTGTGTGTGTGTGTGTCTCTGTGTGTCTGTGTGTGTTTGAGATGGAATCTTGCTCTGTCACCTAGGCTGGAGTGCAGTGGAGTGATCTTGGCTCCCTGCAACCTCTGCCTCCCACATTCAGGTCATTTCCCTGCCTCAGCCTCCTGAGTAGCTGGGACTATAGGCGTGTGCCACCACACCCGACTAATTTTATATATGTTAGTAGAGACCATGTTGGCCAGGATGGTCTCGATGTTCTGACCTTGTGATCCACCCGCCTCTGTTTAGCAAAGTGCTAGGATTACAGGCGTGAGCCGCCGCGCCCAGCCAGGACAGTAGCTTTGAACTTAATCTTTGCTGTTTAAAATGTATTCACAGGCCAGGCATGGTGTCTCACGCCTGTAATCCCAGCACTTTGGGAAGCCAAGGCAGGCAGTTAATGAGGTCAAGAGATCAAGACCATCCTGGCCAACATGATGAAACCCCGGCTTTACAAAAGTTATCTGGTCATGGTGGTGTGTGCCTGTAGCCCCAGCTACTTGAGAGGCTGAGGCAGGAGAATCACTTGAGCCCGGGAGACATAGGTTGCAGTGAGCCAAGATCACGCCACTGCACTCCAGCCTGGCAACAGAATGAGACTCCATCTCAAAAAAAAAAAAAAATTCTTTACAAACACTGAGATTTTCACCCAGTAGATAATGTTAATAAAGTAAATCAAAAGCATTTACATATTTTATATTAAAAAATAAAGATTACTGATATAGGCTAGGCCTAGTTTCCAACACAAGTATTTATAATCATAATGACAGGGTAGGTTTTTCAGAGTATCTGAGACTGTTTGAGCCAGTTCATACCCTGGTGATTGAGATACCCATATGATAACTTTGTAAAATACAACAGCATTTTCTGTCATCTTAATTTCTTTGAGTGAATAAAGAAGTGATGTTTTTAATGTTGAAATACTTTGCCTTCTAAGAAGGAAGGAAATAACTTTGCCTACAAAGAAGGAAGGAAAATGGAAACATGATGGTAAAAAAACATAGGCTGTACTCACAAATTGCGCCAGTGTGTTTGATGAATGAAGGGGCAATTACACTAAAAAAAATTTTTGAAAACATGTTCAGCAGGTTATATTTCTCTTTTGACTGTGTTAAAAGTGACTGTGTTTTTGTGGGAGTAAAGGGTTTAAATGAACATACCATAATTACAAGTTGCCTGTTAAAGAGAATGATTATTAACTTAATAATTTCTTTTTACGTAAGTCAGTAATGTTGTGGATATACATGTGTATAATGCATAATTTTTGTTTACTTGCAGATCATGAAGACTATGATCCACAAACAGTGAGGCTTGGAAGTCGATACAGTCATGTTCAAGAAGTTCAAGAACGACTAAACTTCCTTAGGTTTGTTTTAAACAATCAGTGCTATTCTTTTAAGGCACTGCAGTAATAAGGAATGCGTGGTTATTCTGTATTTATTTTTTCTTTTTGAGACAGGATCTCATTCTGTCATTCAGGCTCAAGTGCAGTGGGGCAATCTAGGCTCACTAAAGCCTCAACCTCTCCAGGCTCTGGTGATCTTCCCACCTCAGCCTCCCGAGTGGCTTGCGAATATTTTAACAATGATAGAGACAAAAGCAACCCCTAACTATATATAATAACATTACTTTAGATGGCACAAGGAAAATTGTCTGTCCTTTAAGCCAAACCTATGTTCCAAACTGAATTTACTCAGTAATACATAGCTTTTAATGACATGTATTTTTTTATGTTACTCAGTAATACATAGCTTTTAATGACGTGTATTTTTTTGTGTTACTCAGTAATACATAGCTTTTAATGACGTGTATTTTTTTATGTTACTCAGTAATACATAGCTTTTAATGACATGGATTTTTTTATGTATGTATAGCTTGAATATTGAGAGATCTCTTAGAAATGCAGTTTACCATACCATTGCAAGAAAAGTTGCCAGAACTATTTGTCAGTGTTTTATAAAATTTACTGAATTCATTATTGTTCTCTATTAATTCTGGGATTAGTTTTCTTTTTACAGAGCATGTAATTCTGTTTGCTGATGAATCAGATAATTTGTGGGACAATATTTATTTGACATAAAGTCTGTTTTTTTTTTTTAATTCAGTCAGTTCATAACTATTGAGGATTTTATGGTCTGCCAGATTGATCTCATCTTTATTACAGGATTTCAGTTTGCAAAATATTCCAGTGTCAGGTTTTCTGACAGTTGTAGTACCTTTTTTTTAACCACATGGAAAAACAATCTCTCTCTTTTTTTTTTCTTTTTTTTTTTTGAGACGCAGTCTGGCTCTGTCGCCCAGGCTGGAGTGCAGTGGTGCCATCTTTGCTCACTGCAAGCTCCGCCTCCCGGGTTCATGCCATTCTCCTGCCTCAGCCTCCCGAGTAGCTGGGACTACAGGCGCCCGCCACCACGCCTGGCTAATTTTTTGTATTTTTAGTAGAGACAGGGTTTCACCGTGCTAGCCAGGATGGTCTTGATCTGCTGACCTCGTGATCCACCCGCCTTGGCCTCCGAAAGTGCTGGGATTACAGGCGTGAGCCACTGGTCCCGGCCAACAATCTGCCTCTTAACATTGAGTATCTCTTCCACAGTGAGCCATTGTTTTTGGTAAATGTGTTCCTTAGGTTTATTGGATTGGAAAAATTAGTTAGAATTTATTCATTCTGTTAGTAAAGTTTAGAATCAGATGACCTTCCAGAGTTCATATTACAGTACTACAATTAATCGAAGGGGGAAGCTATAAGAGCTAATGCCAGCTATATATATTTCGCCTTGTGCTAATCACTTTACTCATCATGACAACCTTGTGAGGCAGGTGTTAACTCCTCATTGGGATTCCATTTGGAGAAAACAAACTGCTTTGAAATCACACAGTTGGTATATGATAGAGACAGGATTACCCATATAGAAGTTTTTAAAAGTGTCTGCCCAATGACACCGGTGAATTTTCAGACATTTACACTGAAACCTTAGTTTACAAACTGCTGTGTTTCATCTTGCTGGATCTCTTGTTGCTCATTTATAAATTAGGATGAGAGTGATTATGTAGATTTAATCTAGATGGTCCCTTCATGCTCAGCACTCTTACAGAGATATTAACAACCTAAAATTAAGATCCAGGCCAGGCGCGGTGGCTCAGACCTGTAATCCCAGCACTTTGGGAGGCCGAGGTGGGCGGATTACCTGAGGTCAGGAGTTCGAGACCAGCCAGGCCAACATGGTGAAACCGGGCCTCTACTAAAAATACAAAAATTAGCTGGGTGTGGTGGCACACGCCCGTAATCCCAGCTACTCAGGAGGCTGAGGCAGGAGAACTGCTTGAGCCTGGGAGGCAGAGGTTGTAGTGAGCCGGGATTGTGCCACTACACTCCAAACTGGCCGACAGAGCGAGAGTCTGCCCAAAAAAAAAAAAAAAAAAAAAAAATTAAGATCCAGAAGAAGAAACCTTCTGATATTAAATAAAAACACCACACTCTTTTTGGGAATAAAGCCACTGTCATTTTGTTAACTGTGAAGTTATTATTCAAATTAAAATAAACTTTTTCCTTTCATCTTCATTCATAGAAATAGTAGACAGAGTGGGTGGAAGAGTGGTAAGAGAAAGTAGAAGCCAACCAAATAAAGAGACTGCTTAATCATTGTTTTATTGTAGTGAACTAATAAATAGTGAAACAACTAAAAAGCTTGAGGACATCACTGAGGACACACTAATGATTACAGAGATAGACATAATTTTTAATTACTGGCAGATTTTTTGTTTAATATGGCTAGTTATTAGTACAATATTTTCAGAAATAGAAGCAGTTTAAGCAGCTTTATATTCATGGTGATATTTAGTTATCTCTGAAAGTCATTTCATGTAATAACCTTATTTTGCAATGATGTAATTTAAGAGAGAGCTAAATCAGTATTGGGGTTTCAGAAGGTGAGCTGAAAATGAGAAGTCTTCTTACTTAGGGCACATCACCCAGGAAAGTTGCTGGCATTTTGTAGCTGCCTCATATATATTTGTTAAACAAATGAATACTTGACACATTTTAAATTCCAGATATGTGTTTAACAAATTATTTTGAAAGAGTTAATATATTTAAAGCTGTAATTAAAATGTAATTGTGGGAAGTATTATGTTGTGCCTGTCAAAACTTGCTTTGCAGGAAAAAACTATGTTGACCCTAATTACTGATTTATGTTTCCCCAAGATTTTTGCTGAAGGATGGCCAACTGTGGCTCTGTGCTCCTCAGGCAAAACAAATATGGAAGTGCTTAGCAGAAAATGCAGTTTATCTTTGTGATCGTGAAGCCTGTTTTAAGTGGTATTCCAAATTAATGGGAGATGAACCAGACTTGGATCCTGATATTAATAAGGACTTCTTTGAAAGTAATGTGCTTCAGCTTGATCCTTCCCTTTTAACTGAAAATGGAATGAAATGCTTTGAAAGATTTTTCAAAGCTGTCAATTGTCGAGAAGGGAAACTAATAGCAAAAAGAAGATCCTATATGATGGATGATTTGGAATTAATTGGACTAGACTACCTTTGGAGGGTAAGTCAGCAGTAAGAACTTTCGTTCGCCAACATTGTACTTAAGGTTACTTTTTAATAATAATTCAGGAGGCATAATTTTGCCTGAGAATTTCATGTATATATTCTGTTTTGATGCTTGTCCTAGAAATCTAGGCATGCAAGGGTAATTGCTCTTCTTTACCTTCTATATTTTGTTTATTACTAGTTTTTTTCTCTCACCCTGTTGTACTAACTTAGAATCTGTCACCCTTTTCAGATGTATAGAATTATAGTAGGCTGAGTGCGATGTCTCATGCCTGTAATCCCAGCACTTTGGGAGGCCGAGGCGGGCAGATCACAAGGTCAGGAGATCGAGACCATCCTGGCTAACACTGTGAAACCCTGTCTCTACTAAACATACAAAAACAGAATTAGCCAGGCATGGTGGTGGGTGCCTGTAGTCCCAGCTACTTGAGAGGCTGAGGCCTGAAGAATGATGTGAACCTGAGAGGCGGAGCTTGCAGTGAGTTGAATACGTGCCACTGTACTCCAGCCTGGGGACAGAGTGGACTCTGTCAAAAAAAAAAAAAAAAAAAAAAAAAAAAAGAAAGAATTATAGTAACCCTCTACACGCTAACTACATCTTCTATTCACCCCTCCTTTGTAGAAGTTATTTTCTCTTTTTTATATAAGATAAGTCTTGAAGTTTATATATATTTGATGCTGACATGAACGATGGACAGAAGACTATTACTAGGATATGATTATGAATCAGTACCTTTATTGATATTGTTCACTTTGTATATATTTAAATAGCTGGAATAAATGTTGCATGCTCATAAAGCTAACTTTCCCATATTAATAGTATAATGTATCTTGTTGCCATCTTAAAATATCTAATCTGTTGTGTCACAGCTTATATTTTCGGTTTTATTATTTACTTATTCTGTGGACAAACTTTATGTAAACTGAGAAGCTGCTATGGTGTTCCATTAAAACCAGTGGTTTTGAAGCATTTTAACTAGTAGTAACTCCTGTCAATTAAAAAATTACATACAGGTAGTGGAAGTAAGAGAGGAAAGCTTGCCTTTCTTTGCTTAGTTTCCCATTATTCATTTCCTTTCTCTCTTCAAACTCCCCAAATTTTCATTCCTGAAATACTCTAAGGTGCAAGGATTCTAAACTTAGTTTGAAAAACACTGATTTATTAAATGATTGGTAAGATTTACAAAATGATTGATCAAAGATTTACAAAAATTGCTGGGGCCAGCAGGATAGCTCTATGTTAAATAGTATTTCTTGCACCTTTTTTTTTTTTTAGCATACTTGAATTACCCCTTGAAAACCTGACAGCTTGACTACCAAGTTGACGAGTTAAATAATATGACTTGAAGTATTTCTCTTTCATTCTTAAGCAGACAGCTTTGTTCAGAAAACTCATATTATTTATTAATCTTTGAATTCTTAAGATCACTTACTTTATATTGAGTATCAAAATCAACTTATCTTTAAGTTATTGAAGATTATATTAAAAATAATTAAGGATATGATTTAAATTTAAATACCAAATTAAACTGTATCTTGAATGGTTTTAATACTATAATATTTTTGGAACCAGGTTGTGATTCAGAGTAGTGACGAGATTGCTAACAGAGCTATAGATCTTCTTAAAGAGATATACACAAACCTTGGCCCAAGATTAAAAGTCAATCAGGTGAGAATTGAAGTGCTTAAAAAGATCCACAACGATTGGGTTAAGTTGTTGGGTAGTATATTTTTTAACCTGAAAATAACTAGAAAATAATTTTTAACTCTTGTCAAAAATATTTTTTCAGTGTTTAATCCACTTTTCTCCCTTACCCAATGCTGACTAAAGGAATGTTGCTTTGATAATTATCCTTAGGTGATTGAAATAATTTTAAATGTAATTATTCATTATTGTATGTTGAGATGGCCAGAATTTTGTCTTAGTTTGGCTTTTTGTCTAGGCATTTGTTTTTGTTTGTTTGTCTTTCTGAAAGAGGGTCTCACTATCACCCAGGCTGGAATGCAGTGGTGCAGCCACAGCTCAGCTATAGCTTGGAACCCCCAGGCTCAAGCTATCCTCCTGCCTCCGATTATAGGCGCACACCACCGCGCCCAGCTAATTTTTTTTTTTCGTTCTTGTTGTTAGAGATGAGACCTCACTATGTTGCCAGAGCTAGTGTCTAACTCCTGGCTCATGCTATCTTCCCTCTTCAGACTCCCGAAGTGCTGGGATTACAGGCATGAGCCATGTGTGCCTGACTGGACATTCACTTGTTTTTAATTTTTTTTTTTGAGATGGGGTTTTGCTCTTGTTGCCAGGTTAGAGTGCAATGGCAGGATCTTGGCTTTTTGAACCTCCGCCTCCCAGGTTCAAGCGATTCTCCTGCCTCAGCTTTCCAAGTAGCTGGGATTACAGGTGCCTGCTGCAACACCCAGCTAATTTTGTATTATTTTTAGTAGAGACAGGATTTCACCATGTTGGTGAGGCTGATGTCGAACACCTGACCTCAGGTGATCCACCTGCCTTGGCCTCCCAAAGAGCTGGGATTACAGGCGTGAGCCACCACATCCAGCTGACGTTCACTTTCTAAAAACAAAATTGGTTTATACTTGCTAGTTTCATGTAATCAGTTTACTTTTCAGGAAACTTGTGTTTTATTACTGGGTAAATATGACTATGATTGAGTTACCTTTAAATTGACATTTTACTGCTTTTGATTAGATTGCTGTCACATTTCATTTGTAAACAACTTGGATAATCTGTATTTGGCCCATTATTTATAGGTGGTTATCCACGAAGACTTCATTCAGTCTTGCTTTGATCGTTTGAAAGCATCATATGATACATTGTGTGTTTTGGATGGTGACAAAAACAGTATTAATTCTGCCAGACAAGAAGCCATTCGAATGGTTAGAGTATTAACTGTTATAAAAGAGTACATTAATGAATGTGACAGTGATTATCACAAGGAAAGAATGATTCTACCTATGTCCAGGTTTGTGTGAAGCTGATCTCTAGTGTTAATTTACAATTACTTGATATTTTCTTAGAAAGTTACTTAGGAAAGTAATAATAGGTTAAAAGGAAAGTGGGGGATGTTCTTATTTCTGAATTCCAATATTCTCACCTTTAAACACAGCTGTGTCTTACTTTTAAAAAAGATGCTTTTTGATAGGGTGCATTTTTATTTTGATTTATATTTTGGTAAGGTATTTCACTCATTATTTAACAGTGTCTCTTATTTTTCCAAGTTGTTATCATTCCTTAAGTGTGATAATTTTGCATTTGATGGTTTTTTTATTTGAACGTTCTTAAAAATACAATTAAGAACTGCTTATTCAGCCAGTATGAGAAGGAATATTTTTAAATGGTGTTTGCTAAAATTCCTTTAAATTTAAAAACTAATTACCATAAAATAATTAGATGATCTAATAGTCAGATATTAATATAATCATAAGTTATATACAAATTCTATAGCATGTGATACGAATAATAATCATATAACTAAATCATACAAGTATAACTAAAGTCAGTTACTTATTAACAATTTAATGGCAATTCCAGTTTTGGGAAAAGTTTACAGAATGAGCACAATCACGTTTTTTAAAAGTCTGATTCCACTTTTTTAACTGAAAAAATGTAAAATTGCTTTTTAATGCTGTTTTTTATTTTGCATCTTACCTATCAGAAGAGAATAAAGTAAGCAAGATTATACCAAGATAAATATTTTGGGGTATATTTTGACAGAAACGTGCATTTTAGCATTTTTGTTGTTATGTTCAAGCTGAAACTCATTCCATGTTTGAAAATAGTCTTAGTGAGTTGAGTTTTGTGGCATGAAAATAACTGAAGCATTACTCGTGTCTGTTATGATCTGTCATAAGTAGGAAGCTTTTTTTCAGCCTCCATGGAGACAAGATTAATGACAGAATTCGATTATTGCATTTCCAAGATTGTGATGTTTGTTCAGTGTTTAAAAGAAACATGATGTTCTAAAGATCCTAACTACAAAATAAGTTGTTTTAACTGTCATCCTTTTACTTAATAATAAAATATTAAATTTTCAGGGTTTTTTTTTAGCAGTCTGCTGAATATCATTGTGATTTTTTTTTACTTTTTAAAATTCTTTCTATTTACTTATTTATTTTTCAGAGCATTTCGTGGCAAACACCTCTCTCTTATAGTTCGGTTTCCAAACCAGGGCAGACAGGTTGATGAGTTGGATATATGGTCCCATACGAATGACACAATTGGCTCAGTACGGCGATGTATTGTTAATCATATTAAAGCCAATGTAACCCACACAAAAATTGAACTTTTTGTGGGTGGTGAGCTGATAGATTCTGAAGATGACAGAAAGCTAATTGGACAATTAAACTTAAAAGATAAATCTGTAAGTAAATACAACTTCTAAATAAGTCATGAAACTTAAATGTTGAGGCAATATTTTATTATTTAGTAAATGTCTGTTGAGCATCTAACTATTATGTACAAACTTCTGTGTTGGTATCTAGATTATAATAACCTTGAAGAAGACAGATGTCACAGAACTTAAAGGAACTACAATTAAATGGTTATGTTAGACAGTAATTTTTAAATGTATTTCTAAAATTAAAGCATAAGGTGTATTTTAACCTTTCGATGTATCTAATTCCCATTACTTGTAGAAATGTTTTGTCTTATCTTTGCTACTAAACACACTGTTATTTTCAGCTAATTACAGCCAAACTTACACAAATAAATTCCAGCATGCCATCAAGTCCTGATAGCTCTTCCGATTCTTCAACTGCATCTCCTGGAAACCACCGTAATCATTACAATGATGGTCCCAATCTAGAGGTGGAAAGTTGTTTGCCTGGGGTGGTGAGTAATTCTCTATGCAAAATATGAAGAAACGTGTAGAACAGTTCTTTTTATGAGGAGCTTCATAGATTTATAGAGATTCATAAATAGGCCAAAATGTCAACAGTATAGTCAACTGTTAACTTCTGAGTGAACTTCTTAGTTGTAGGAATTTATAATAAAATTATATAGGTAGAATTAATCTGTTATAGCTTACGTATGGTATTAAATATATAGCTCTAGAAGGTACTACTATATTTTCAGTCTTTTAGGATAGTTTTAAAGAAAAATAGGATGTATTATCTTTCTATGATTCTTAGAAATACATCTCATATGTAAAGGAACAACAGCTTCTACCTTTCTTAGCCTTTCCCTTGGCCTCTTAAAAATTATGCCTACAATTATACCAGTCACTTCAGCATTAGGGAGATTTAAGTCCCTGAAAAAATTGGATTAGGAATTTAATTCCTGAGGGAGTGAGGGGCTTTTTGTATAATCAGCATCTGAGTACTATGTGAAACTACAGTTTACAAAAAAAAATCGAAAAACTGTTGCAATGAAATTACTCAAAGTATATTAGAAAGCTTAATATGTAATGTATAAATTTGCATGATGAATCAATGGATTTATCAATGTGAAAATAGTCATTTGGGGTGGTATAAATGGTATATCCAAAAATGTGATTGACAAATAGAAACCTTATTTGAAGGATAGAGAGTAGATAAATTTTCATTAACAAAAAACTTTTTGTAGCACAATTTGCAGGTAAATATTTTGTATATTCTGTATTCTAGATAATGTCAGTGCATCCCAGATACATCTCTTTCCTTTGGCAAGTTGCAGACTTAGGTAGCAACCTGAATATGCCACCTCTTAGAGATGGAGCAAGAGTACTTATGAAACTTATGCCACCAGGTAAGAAAATGGTCTATCCCCCTATTCCAAAGAAAGAATGCTCATAACAACATGATGGATGAAAAAGAAAATATTAACAAATTCTGTTTGCAAATCTAATATGCCTTTTGGAATACTCTCTAATGTTGATCATGTGTCTTTCATAGTATTGCTGATGAAAATATTTTCATGGATGGGAAAATATTTAGGAGCATGTAATTTTCATGAAATACTTCTAGAAAACTAATAATTCAGAAAGTCAGGGTTCTTTAAAGGCTCCCAGTGACAAACAGCAGTCTCCTACCTCACCCATGTATCAAAGAAAACTCACCCTCAAGGTTTAACTTTCATTACTGGATATAGCACTTTTTTTCTAAGCACTATGCCCATGCCATTTTTGTGTGTCAGGTTTTAGACATTAAGTATTGACTTGTGAAAATGTATTTCTTATACATTAGCACATCTGTACTCTCTGGTCATGTTACAGTTTTTGTTTAAATCTATATGCATTGTTCACATTTTTAAGACAATGTGAAAATACTACAATCTCCTAAGTTACTCACACATGATAATACTAGATTTTAATATTGCCCTTATCATTTGCTTGGTTTTCTTGGTGTTAATTACTAAATTTTCTCATATTCCTTCCAGAAACTTCCTAAGACAATTGTTCACGTGGTCAAATGTATTATACCAGTTTTCTTGGAGCATTTCATCTTCCTGCTCGCTTGTGCTTTGTTCTCTTTGACACAGCTATCATTCTGGGACTTCTGTGTACAGCTTTTCCTTTGGTGCTCTTCTGGTGCTCCTTGTTCTTGCATCTTTCTTGAGTCAATCTTCATTTTGCTGAAGCACACTCCTAAAAATCGATACATGGAAAACAAGACTTTTTGTTAAGACATTGCTTTTCTGAATGCACCGAAACTCTCCCACATGCAGTAGTTTATTATTTGCTTGTTTTGTTTTTCCTTTTTTTTTTTAATTGGAGTAGGTTGAACATAGAGTTGAAAGTAGAACATCTGGAGTTTCATGGCAATATTGGCTGCTGGGAGGACTGGACCTGTTGTTTCTTAACTTTCTCTCTAGAAGCTTTGTTTTTAACTCTTTAGTTCTGAGATCTAATGATGAAGTGCCTTGGAATGGTAGTTTTACTTTGTTTTTTTTGTTGTTTGTTGTGTGTACTAAGTAATCAACAGATCTTGTTAGTTGAAAGAGTAGTTTCTTCAGCTGTGAGAAATTGGTATTTTTATATAAATAGAATCTGATTTTGAACTTACTGTCAATAAATGGCTTGTATTTCTTGGCCTACAGAGTCAGTTTTCTAGCTCCAAGACTAAATTGGCCATTTACCTGATCACTGATTTGTTTTAGTGTAAAATGTTACTAGAAGATAAAATATGGGCTAACATATAAATAAAATCTACCATATGTATATGTCTATAGATGTGCCTTGGAGATAATGTGGTTTCCATTGCCAGACCACCACAATAAAGTGTACCTCTCAATAAATCCAGTTGGACAAGTTTCGTTGCTTCCTGGTGCGCATAAAAGTTTTTTACACTATTACTGTAGTCTATAAATGTGCAGTGGCATTATATCTTTTTTAAAAGGTATACAGCAATTAAAAATACATTATTGCTAAAAAGTAGTAACAACCTTGTGAGACTTCAGTGAATTGTAACTTTTTGCCAGTGAAGGGTCTTGCTTCAACGTCAACTGCTGCTAACTGATCAGGGTGTTGGTTGCTGAAGCTGGGGACATCTGTGTTGATTTCTTAAAAGGAGGCAACAGTGAACTTTTCTGCTATTGACTCTCCTTTCTGGATAGATTCCCCTGTAGCTTGGGATAGTATTTGATAGCATCTGAACCCAAGTAAAACTTATTTCAAAACTTGAGTCAGTTCTCTCAAACTCTGCTCCTGCTTTATCAACTAAGCTTATGTATTATAATATTCTAAATCCTTTGTTGTCATCTCAACAGTATTCATATCTTTTCCAGGAGTACATTTCATCTCAAGAAAGCACTTTGTTTGCTCAGCCATATGAAGCAAGTTCATCTCTGTTACAGTTTTATTGTGATACTGCAGCAATTCAGTCACATCTTCAGCCTTCACTTCTAATTCTAGTTCTCTTGCTGTTTCCACTGATCTGTAGTTCCTTCCCACACTGATGTCTCAAAGTCATCCAACTTCTTTCAAATTCCCAGTAATGTTGTTATATTGACCTCTTCCCATGAATCGTGAATGTTCTTAGTGGCATCTAGAAGGGAAAATCCTTTCCAGAAGGCTTTCAATGTACTTTGCCCAGATTCAACAGAGGAATCACTGTCTATGGCAGCAATAGGCATACAAAATGTAATCCTTTTTTTTTTTTTTTTTTTTTTGAGATAGTTTCACTGTGTCACCCAGGCTGGATTGCAGTGGTACCCTCTTGGCTCACTGCAATCTCTGCCGTTTAGATTCAAGTGATTCTCTTGCCTTAGCCTCCTGAGTGGCTGGGATTACAGGTGTGTACCACCACGTGCAGCTAATTTATTGTATTGTTAGTAGGAATGGAGTTTCCTGTTTTGACCAGGCTGGGTCTTAAGCTTCTGGCCTCAAGTGATCTGCCTGCCTTGGCCTACCCAAGTTCTGGGATTATGGGTGTAAGCTACCACACCCAGCTATTCTTAAGTGATAAGGTGAAACTCACAATTATTCTATGGGATGCATAATGGACATTGTGTCAGCAAACAGTGAAAACACCATTCATTTCCACATACATCTCCATGAGAGCTCTTGGGTGGCCAGACGCATTGTCAATCAGCAGTAATACATTCAAAAAATCTTTTTTTCTGCTTAGTAGGTCTCAACAGTGGCTTCTACTATTCAATAGGCCATCCTGTAAACAGATGTGCTATCATCCAGGCTTTGTTATTTTGCTTATTGGGCACAGACGAAGTAGATTTCGCATAATTCTTAAGGACCCTAGGATTTTTGGGAATGGTAAATAAATATTGGCTTCAAATTAAATTCACCCATGACAGCCCCTAACAACAGAGTCATCCCGTTTTATAAAGCCTGGAAGCCAGGCATCAATCTCTCCTTTACAGTTAAGAAAGGTCTAGATGGAATCCTCTTCTGCTGCAAGGCTGTTTTGTCTGTACTGAAAATCCATTTACTGTAGACACCATCATCAGTTATCTTAGCTCCATGTTCTAGGTAACTTGCTGTAGCTTCACTTGGTGCTTCAACTTACGTTTTAGAGATGCTTCTTCCCTTAAACCTCATGAACTAACCTTGCTAGTTTTAAGCTTTTCTTCTGCAGCTTTCTTTTCTCTCAGCCTTTATAGAATTGGAGAAAGTTAGAGATTCACTCTGGTTTAGGCTTTGACTTTTAATGGAAGGCGTGGCTGTTATTGATCTACCCAGACGGCTAAAGTTTTCTTCTTCTTTTCAATAAGGCTGTTTCATTTTCTGATCTTTCCTATGTGTAGTGGAGCAACACTTCATTTTCTTCAAGAACTTTTCCTTTACATTCACAACTTGGCTAACTGGTGTAAGAGATCCAGCTCTCAGCCCATTTCAGCTTTTGGCATGCCTGTCTTACTAAGCTTAATCACTAGCTTTTAATTTAAAGGGAAAGATGTGTGACTTCCTTTCACCAGAACACTTAGAACATTGTAGGGTTATTAATTGGCCTAAATTAAGCATTATTGTATATCAGGGATAGGGAGGCCTGTGAAGAAGGACAGATGGGGAAAGACCAGTCAGTGGAGCAGTCAGAATGCACACAGCATTTGTTAAGTTTGCTGTGATATACTGGTGCAATCTATTGTGCCCCGAAACAGTTACAATAGGAACATCAAAGACTGCTGGTTACAGATCACCTAACAGATATGATAATAATGAAAAACTTTGAAATACTGTGAGAATTACCAAAATGTGACACAAGACCCAAAATGACCACATACTTTTGAAAAAATAGTGCTGATAGACTTGCTGGATGCAGGGTTACCATAAGCCTTCAATTTGTATAAAACACAGTATCTGCAAAGGATAGTGAAGTAGAGCACAATAAAGCCAGGCTTATCTATCTATCCGTGAATGAGATCATACCATTACCTCCAATTTTAGTTCAGTTCCACAAGCTTCTTTTTGTTTCTTTTCTCTTTCCTTATACGAAAGTTTTGTCTCCAGGAGTGAGAAACCTGGCTGAGTATTATTCTTAAAATATTTACTTGTTTGATTAATCCTATAGTTACCAATTATTTATCTTTACTACCAACCTTTTCCTTGCCTAGATAACCTCCTCTTCACTTAGCTCAGGCTTCAGCCTCTAATGCCAGGCTGCCATTCAACATACAATTTAAGCAGAGTACCACTAGAAATAAGAGTGACTGACTTTGTGCATAATTTGGATGGCCCAGGTAGATGCCTCAGTGTGACTAGCTCCTGTTTTGGAAGATATTAAGTATGCACAAAATGAAAAGAGAAATTGTTGGCTTAACAGCATTGAGATAAAGCAGGTGAATGAAAGAATATTCTGAAACAGAGGGACTGCCATATAGGTGGAACATAAAAAGCATCAGCAGGTGATATGGGCTGAGAGCATTGCAAGGATGGGAATAAGTGTTCCCTTTTAATTTCTTAACGTAGAGCTGAAAGCTTTTATGTGTGTAGCACTCAAGCTAATGGTTTCTTTCTTTCTATCTGATGGTTATACTTCTACTCTCTGGCTCTTCTTGCCTAGGAGGGATCACATCTGCCAAGCTTAGCTTACACATTATACTAACTTATGACCCTCTTTGCCAATTGCAAATGAGCTAATTGGTGTTACAGAAATGTGTTGTTATACAACAAGCAAGCTTATTTCTCCAGTGCAATTACCAAGTTTTGCTTGGTTTCTTCTGTTCTGCATGGTTGCCCCTGTCCACTGAATCCTTTTTTCCTTTTTTTCTTCTATTAAAATATAACCAACTTTTGACATTGTAATAGTTTTGAAGTCATCATGAATAATACAGAGTGCTTCCATATACACTTCCAGATTCAGCAAGTGTTAAAATGTTGTCACACCTGCTGTATCATTCCTTTCTCCATATAATTCTTCTAACATTTGGAGAGGAAGTTACACATGACCTATGTCTTTTTACCTAACTATCTCAGTGTGTTTCCTTAGAACAAGACCATTCTCCCATATAACCACAAAAGAATTTATCAATATCAGAATTACAACACCTTTGATGACATTGACATTGTTGAAAAAGACCAGTTTTGTACAATGTTTCTCAAATGGGGCTTGCATGCCTTCTATTACCATCAGGCAATTCACTTTTTAAAAGAAATTGTAGCTCATGCAAGTGAAATAATACAGTATTTTTCTTTTTGTGACCAGCTTGTTTCACTCAGTAACATCCTCAGAGTTCATCATGTTTTAGCATGTGGCAGAATTGTTTTGTTTTTAAGGCTGAATAATATAGTACGGTTTGTGTATACTAGATTTTGTTGATCCCCTCATCTGTTGATGGACAGTTAGGTTGTTTTCAGCTTTTGACTACCATAAACAATACTTCTTTGAATATTTGTGTAGAAGTTTTGTTGGGGGCTTATGTTTGCATTCTCTGGGTTGTGTATCTGGGATTCAAATGGCTGGATGACAGTAAGTCTATGTTTAACTTATTGGGAGCTACCAAGTTTTTCCAAAGTGGCTGTACCACATTACAATCCTCCCAGTAAGGTAGGAGTGTTACAGTTTCTCCTCGTCTTCACCAATACTACTTAAATGTTTTTTTGATTTGGTTATCCATTCTACTGATGTTGAAGTGGGATGTTAATATGGTTTTGTTTGCATTTCTTTGATGGCTAATGATGCTGAGTGATTTTTCGTTTGCTTTCTAGCCATTTACCTAGTTTTGAAGAAATGTCTGTTAACATCCTTTGCTCATTTTTAATTCATAATTTGTCATTTTATTATTCAATTATATGTGGTCAATGCTTGTATTATTTCTCTTTCCATTTTTTGGTTTTGGTTCTTTTTTTTCCTTTCTGTCTCCAGTGGATGAAGGAGGTTATATTGATTTGAAGTCTCTGGATAGGAAACCCTTCCCTTCATATTTTGTGTTGGCAGTTAAGGAGTCCTGATTGATCATTAATCAGTCAGTCCAGTTCTAGTTATATATTGTAACATTTGATCTCAGCTTAATGAGACTTGTGGATATAATTTTTATTTATTTAAGATAACACTCATCAAAATGGCAAATATGAAACATTAATAACACATGAGTTACATTTTATTTTAGTCTATGTCTTTTTCCTTTGCAGATAGAACAGCTGTAGAAAAATTACGAGCTGTTTGTTTGGACCATGCAAAACTTGGAGAAGGCAAACTTAGTCCACCCCTTGACTCTCTTTTCTTTGGTCCTTCTGCCTCCGAAGTTCTATACCTAACAGAGGTTGGTTTTTGCCTTTGCAAAAATACAATTTTTACGTTATACGGTAATGTGAAGAACACTGATAAGACTGTAAAGTAAGTTTTTTAAATAGTCAAGAATTTCTTAGCAATGATCAGAGGAGAAATAGATGTTAGTAAGTTACTTTTTAAAATCCCGTTTAATATAGTCTCCTTTTTTTTTTTTTTTTATTCCAGGTAGTTTATGCCTTGTTAATGCCTGCTGGTGAGCCTCTAACTGATGGGTCCTCTGACTTTCAAGTTCACTTCTTGAAAAGTGGTGGCTTACCCCTTGTACTGAGTATGCTAATAAGAAATAACTTCTTGCCAAATACAGATACAGAAACTCGAAGGGGTGCTTATTTAAATGCTCTTAAAATAGCCAAACTGTTGTTAACTGCGATTGGCTATGGCCATGTTCGAGCTGTAGCGGAAGCTTGTCAGCCAGTTGTAGATGGTACAGACCCCATAACACCGGTAATAAATGTTAAGAAACTTTTAAAAATATTTAGTCCTTACTATTTAATAAACATAAACTCTGTGTCTTTTAAGTAGATGATGGAAATAATTCAACAGATAGCATATTATCTTAGGGTTTTTTTCTATTAAGTTGTATTTGAATTAAAAATGTAAAGATTGACTATTGCGTATCCTACTTTGAGTGAACTTCCCAGTCTCTTTAAATCCTTTTTTACTTTCAGTTGTTTAAAGTGTAATGAAAACTTCACCTGAATCTTTTGTTAAGTCATACCAGAAAGATACATAAAGACAGTTTGTCATAAAGGAGAATATATAATTGCCATGCAGCAAACCTCTCTTCCTGCCACAACTATGAATCTCTTTCTGCTTTGCTGTTAGCCTTGAGCAGCATCACCAGCAGTTCTCAAGAACTGCTTAGATTGGATGCAAAAGATGAATTCAGTTCTAACTAAAATTGAGTTCACTTACTTATGTTTTGGTTTTACTAATCACTGCTTGAAGATAAAATGGTTCAGGGATACAGATTATTACGTTTAGATATGTGTGAGGTGTTAATTAGGGAAATTTGAATAGTGACTGGATTATCTGTATATACTATATTGATTAATTTTATTTTGAGTATGAGTCATGCTGTTATTATTGACCTAAGATATTTGCTTCCAAATAATTCTGAGGTAGTATAATTCTGGGTTTGTTTCTTGGGGAGTCAGTGTAACAAGTTTAAACTTTTGTTAATAATTATTGAAGCTAGATAATGGGTATTTGAGGATTTATTATATTCTTTTCTCTGCTTTTATATATTTTTTGAAATGTTCCATTCAAAAAAAGGACAAAAAAGAAGAAAGTGGTCTTGTACATGTCAATTTAGACATTAATTTACAAAGCTCTGTCTCCATCCTGAGTAAGTTTTATTGCTTTATATTGTGGGCTTCATGCATATTTACATAAAAAGAGGTAGGGTTCTTATTATGGTCCTTGTTATGGGAGTTTACTGAAATACAAACAAGATATTTTTTGTATCTTTTTACGTATTTCTTTCTGTATGCACGTTTAAGAAGTGTGTTACCAAAGGACACAGAGATACATAATAATCTCTAATCATATTCTAGTAAGGAGCTCAAGGAAAATTAGTCTTTAAAATACGTTTGATGTACAACTGTCTACAATACGTACAAGAGGGTTACATTTTGAGAAACTGGAAAATGCAAAGAAAATTCTGAGGGGGTTTCGCTCATAGATTTAAAAGCTTTTTATACTGTTAAGTAAGATGTTGTAGTACTTTCTGCACATTCCACGCTTATTAATCCTTAATTACTATAATTACTTTCCATGGAGAAGTTTTGAATAGAGAATATTTGGTTCTGCCAGTATTAGAGTAAACACAGTTATTTTTGCACTTTGGGGCACTCCTAATCCTTCTTTTGCTACTGAGTTGAATTTGAGAGTTAATATATCACCAGTAATGGTAACAAGGCAATTTTGGTGTAAGAACAAGTGACACAAGGCTTTGCTGACATGAAAAACTCTAGTTAGATTAGCAAAATTCAATTTGCAGTTTTAAAGCATTATGTAACTTTTTATTCAACAAGTAATTGATATTATGTATCTGCTTAATATCTAGTATAAAACAGATATTGCTAGAGATGCATGTAGACCTCACATAATTTCTAAATTTATTGGATAATAATGATCAAAATATATTGAGCTCTTTCTTAGATGCCAGTCGCTATGCTTTATCTCCTTTAATCACGAAGATAGCTTTATTTGTTGAGCCTCTGCTATTACTTTCTATTTAGTAAGTGAAAATTGAGACCTGGATCCATGAAGTAGCTTGGTCCAAAACAATAACCGTCAGCTGAGATTTTTTTTTTTTTTTTTTTTGAGACGGAGGCTCGCTCTGTGGCCCAGGCTGGAGTGCAGTGGCGCCATCTTGGCTCACTGCAAGCTCCGCCTCTTGGGTTCAAGTGATTCTCCTGCCTCAGCCTCCCAAGTAGCTGGGACTACCGGCACGTGACACCAAACCTGGCTAATTTTTGTATTTTCACTAGAGACAGGGGTTTCACTATGTTGGGCAGGCTGGTCTCAAACTCCTAACCTCAGGTGATCTGCCCACCTCGGCCTTCCAAAGTGCTGGGATTACCGGCATGAGCCACCACGCCCGGCCAGCTGAAATTTTCAATTCCGTGAGACCGCTGACTTGGAAACTATATTTTTACCATCTTTGCAACGCTAGTTTTTTTTTTCTTTTTTTAATTAATTTTTTTTGCACACAAAACAATAAACATTTTCTAAAAATACATACAAACAAAAAGATGCATATCAAACATATTAGGAAGGTTGCACATGGGAAGACGGGGAATAGAAATGGGGAGTGGGAATTAAAGAAAATGAATGAGAGAGGGACTTTGTATGGATCAATGATAATAACTCAATCCTCTATTTGACAAAGAAGAAGGAGAAGGAAGAGGAAGAAAAAGAAAGTGGGATAAAGGATCAGAAAGGGAGGAAAATAGAAAAAATTAGAGTATGACTCCAGGGTAGACCTGTTTTGTTGTCGCTGGGTTGGTTGGTTGGTTTGTCTGTTGTATTTTTCATATGTTTTGCCATGTTGGCCAGGCTGGTCTCGAACTCCCAGCCTGAAGTGATCAACCCGCCTTGGCCTCCCAGAGTGCCGGGACTACAGGCGTGAGCCACCACGTCCAGCCCCCACATTGCTTCTGGCCTCTGTGGTAGACCTCCTAGACGGGGCAGTCGGGCAGAGGCGCTCCCCACATGCCAAACGGGGCGGCCGGGCAGAGGCGCTCCTCACTTCCCAGATGATGGGCGGCCGGGCAGAGGCGCTCCTCACTTCCCAGACGGGGCGGCCGGGCAGAGGCGCTCCTCACGTCTTCCCAGACGAGGCGGCTGGGCAGAGGCGCTCCTCACTTCTTCCCAGACAGGGCGCCCGGGCAGAGGCGCTCCTCACTTCTTCCCAGATGGGGCGGCCGGGCAGAGGCGCTCCTCACTTCCCAGACGGGGCGGCTGGGCAGAGGCGCTCCTCACTTCTTCCCAGACGGGGCGGCCGGGCAGAGGCGCTCCTCACTTCCCAGACGGGGTGGCCGGGCAGAGGCGCTCCTCACTTCCCAGAAGATGGGTGGCCGGGCAGAGGCGCTCCTCACTTCCCAGACGATGGGTGGCCGGGCAGAGGCGCTTCTCACTTCCCAGACGATGGGTGGCTGGGCAGAGGCGATCCTCACTTCCCAGACGTGCAATGCTAGTTTTTTTGTGCGTGAAATTTTATGTAGTATCTCTTGGCAAATCGTTTATGAAAACTCTATTGAAAAATGAAAATAATATGTGCGTAGCAGATAAATTTTAAAATTCGTTGGTTGAAGTTGGAAACAGTGGCTGTAAGTATTTGATTTGTTCAGTTTTCAGGCTTTGACCTACTGACAGTTGCAGTAACATCTCCCCCAGACTCTCGAATCTCTTAAAATATCTATTTTAATACGATGTTTTTAAACTTTTTTTAAACTTTAGGCCAGGTGCGGTGGCTCATGCCTGTAATCCCAGCATTTTGGGAGGCCGAGGGGGGAAGACCACTTGAGGTCAAGAGTCTGAGACCAGCCTGGTCAGCATGGCGAAACCCTGTCTCTCCTAAAAATACAAAAATTAGCCAAGCGTGGTGATGGGTGCCTGTAATCCCAGCTACTAGGGAAGCTGCGGCAGGAGAATTGCTTGAACCCAGGAGGTAGAGGTTGTAGTGAGTCGAGATTTCACCACTGCACTCCAGCCTGGGCGACAGAGTGAGACTCCGTCTCAAATTTTAAAAAAATAAAATAAAACTACTGTGTAAATAACAGTGGTAGAGAGGATGGTAGGTTAAGCTGTGAGAAACTTTAGCCTGTCTGTGAAATGAGCATTAGAATACAGGTGGCATAATCAGCCTTGGGCAGAATAAGGAGCATCCTGAAGACTAAGTTTGTAGATTTTAAAGGACTGTTCTCTGATATCCCCAGTTTTCTCCATTGTATTATGGTGGGCCTAGTCACCTGTGGCAAAGGGGGACCAGGAGAAGTTTCTACCCGGAGACATGTTGTATCATTCATCCCCTGCAAATGAGCCCAAGTGCAGAAATGATAATAGAATTCATCTCAAATTGGAGTTTCCAGGGTGTTACTACGTGTGTAGTTTATTTCACTTTGAGTAATATTTAATATTCAAGGTATGGTAATTCCACATTTTGTTAATCCATTTGTTGATGGGCATTTGGATTATTTCTAGTTTTGGCTGATGGGAATAAAACTGTTAGGAAACTCATCAACATATCGTAGAGCTTCTGTGGATATATGGTTTTATATCCCTTGGGTAAACACCTCTGCACCTCTATCACTTTGAAAGAAAGCTCCATAATGTTGGCAATGTGAAATAATTTTTATGCAAACCCCCATAAACTCTGCAGGGGTAAGTGAAGGAATAACATGCTGAGAAAGTGGTGATGGATGAGGAGTAAAAATTTTTTTTATGTAAAAATTTTAGGGATTATGGTATATACAGTTTTTTATTTGACGTAACATGATTCACTTTTTTCAGATTAACCAGGTTACTCATGATCAAGCAGTGGTGCTACAAAGTGCCCTTCAGAGCATTCCTAATCCCTCATCCGAGTGCATACTTAGAAATGAGTCCATACTTCTTGCTCAGCAAATATCTAATGAGGTTAGTATGAAACTTTGACAGTTCTGGGATCTTGGATGATCTCTACTTAACACATAAATAAATTAAGGTATGAGAATTTGAGGCTAAATATTGTAGACCCAAAACACTTTAGTCTCTATCTCAATTTAAAATTTCATAAAGTTATGTTTGACCTGATAGCTGCTGATAATATTAGAGCTTTAGAAATTTTGAAATTTTTAAGTAAGCTTTTTGAGTTATAATTTACATTTCACAAACTCAATCAAATAAGTTTTGGTATATGTTTAAACTGCTCACACAAGCAAGGAATAGGACGTTTATAATGGCTCCAGAAGTTTTCTTGTGATCTTTATTCTCTTAAATTTTACATAAATGGAATCATATACATTGTACTCTTTTGGGTCTGGCTTATATCCATCAGCAAAATTTTGAAAGTTATTCATGTTGTTATAAATGTGTGTATTTATTTCACTTTGGGTAATAGTCCATGTATGGTTACTCCACATGTTGCTAATTCATTCGTGTGTTGATGGACATTTGGATTATTCACAACAGTCTAGTTTTGACTGTTGTGAATAAAATTTTTCGGAAACTCCTCAAGTCATAGTGCTTCTGTGGACATATGTTTTTATATCTCTTGGGTGAACACCTCTGCATAGTATAGCTAAGTAATCTGACTATTTTTATTTTTAAAATTTTATGAAAAATAGGATAAAACCATATCAGACTTGAACCTGAAGCATACTTGGGTATTGCTGTATCTTCCCTTCATATGGGAAGCCATATTTTTGACTTCGTGTTAAGATATTAAAAAAATGGGAACAAGGGAACTGTGGTCCTTAAAGGCAGGTCTGATGCATGTTTACTTTTACTTCCATTTCCACTTCTTTCACTAAGAGAAATATTTTGTTTTCCTGATTATTCACTTTAATGTTCTGTTAGCACTTTTAATTATTTATTTCTTTTCTGCAGGCTTCAAGATATATGCCTGATATTTGTGTAATTAGAGCTATACAGAAAATTATCTGGGCATCAGCATGTGGGGCATTAGGACTAGTATTTTGCCCAAATGAAGAAATAAGTGAAATTTATCAGATGGTAAGAATTATTATAGAAATATATTTTTAAGAAAATGTTGCTTCATTATACATTTGATTAAATTTTCATCATTTCTATCACCTTATAGACCAAGTCGCTTGTATCTAATGGTTTAAAATTAATTGCTACCTATAAATAAAATGAGAATATATAGTATTACTTTGGACATAAAATACTCTAGAAGCCTTCCATGAGGCAGCTTTCTTTTCCTACTTTTTAAAAAAGACTTCTGTCATTGACTCAAATATAGTTATACCGTAATGAATCCACCTCTCCTATTTTCTTTAGTTCTTCTTTCTTCATGATTTTGTCCTGTGTAAATTTTTGGTAATTGTCTCTTTGGGAATTATGGCATTTAAATTTTACCTGGCGTCGGGCACAGTGGCTCACGCCTGTTAATCCCAGCACTCTAGGAGGCCGAGGTGGGCGGATCACCTGATGTCAGGAGTTTGAAACCAGCCTGGTTAACATGGTGAAACCACATCTCTCCGGCAGGTGGGGGGCAGGGGAAGGGGGCAAATTAGCCGCACGTGCTGGCGTATGCCTGTAATCCCAGCTACATGGGTGGCTGACGCATGAGAATCACTTGAACCCGGGAGGCAGAGGTTGCAGTGAGTGGAAATGCTCTGCGCTCAAGCCTGGGTGACAGAGCAAGACTGTCCCAATCGATCAATCAATTTTACTTGGTTATTTTAGAACACTCAAAAGCAGGAAGAGTATCTGATATTTAGGTAATATCACCAGCCTTCTGGTACATTAAGCAAGCTATTTACAGAAATAAGACTGTTTAGCTCTTTGACATCTGTGGTATTTACCTGCCTGCATAGAACCCTGATGGTCTCCATTAAAATATACATTAGTGTATTTAAATATACATTAGTATAGTTAAAATGAGAAAGTGTGTCATGGCATTATACAACTTCTGTTTTAGGAATAGTTGAATGGTTATTCTGTTCCAAACATACAACTCTTAGTTACATTTTGATGGATAGTGGCAAATTAAAAATTATTAGCTACCTAGTTGGTTATATTTTAGGTTGCAGAAGTCTTCCATAGGCTTCCTGAACATTTGTATTATCACTTTTTGAATGAAATGACTTGTAGGTAGGCTGTACAATAGAACTACTCAAAGACCCAAACCGCAGTGCCAGAATGATTCTGTAGTAGCAGTTATGATTGAAGCAGATCAGTCACATCCAGAAGAACATCAAAAGTGAAGAGTACCTATCACTGAATATGCTTCTTAAATCCCACTTAAATCCCAAAGAGCCTCTCCAGCCACAAGTGAAGAGTCTGAGGCTGCATGGTCTTTACCATGTAGGCAATTGTAAATGTTAACTAGAGGGTTTGTGAATTTCTTCTTGAATATGTCTCTAGGTAACTTGCTCCTGATTCTAATTTTGCAGGCCACCAATGGAAGCAATGAGCTGGAGGTGGAAGATGAACAAGTTTGCTGTGAAGCACTGGAAGTGATGACCTTATGTTTTGCTTTACCTCCGACAGCATTGGATGCACTTAGTAAAGAAAAAGCCTGGCAGACCTTCATCATTGACTTATTATTGCACTGTCCAAGCAAGTATGTGATTTTTATATGTAATTTGAAGGAAGGCTTACCTTGCTGTTCCAAGCAGAAATTAATGACTTCTGAAGAAAATTTTTTTCCAGAAGTGAAGGAAGGAACCCTTTTACTTGCCCATGTAATACCTTGAAGTGTAGAAGAATTTCTTAAAAAACATGTTCCAGTTAACCTAAACTTTTGTCTCTGCAAGATGCCAGCGTAGATTTTTTTCTTTTACATTTTTTTATTGTGGTATAACGTGTAATTATATGCATAACACAAAATTAGCCATTTTAACCTCTTTTTTAAGTTAGCTTTGTTCAGTGGCATTAATTGCATGATATTGTGCAGTTATGACTGGTGTATATTGAATGATTGCAATATTGTGCAGTCACTCCTGCTTTATCTCAAAAATATTTTATCACCCTCAAAATATTTTATCACCCTCAACAAATTCTACCCTCCAATCTCTGGTAACTTAAAATATTCATTTAGTTTCTGTGCATTTCCTATTTTAGGTACCTCATGTAAGTGGAATCACACAAATTTGTGCCTTTGTGTCTAGCTTGTTAGCTTAACATAATGTTTTAAAGGTTCATCTATGTTGTAGCATGGTCAGAACTTGATTCATTTTCAGGGGATACTCTCTTGTATGTGTATACTAGATGTTGTTTATACATTGATCCGTTGATAGCCACCTGGATTATTTCTACCTTTTAGCTATTGATTACTGTTATTGCTAATATTACTATGAGCACAGATCTCTGAGTTCCTATTTTCAGAGCTGTTGAGTATATTTGTAGAAATGGATATGCTGGCTCATAGGGTAAGTTGTGTTTATTTTTTGAAGATCTGTTGAACTTTTTTAACATTGGCTTCACCATTTTACACTCCCAGCCTCACCTTACACAGGCTTTAGTTTCTCCAAATCCTCTCCCACACTAACTATTTTCACTTTTATTAATGGCCATCCTAATATATGTAAGATATAACCTCACTGTGGTTTGTATTCACGTTTTCCTCATGACTAATGTAGTGATATTGAGCATCGGCTCTTGTGATATTACTGGCCACTTGTATATCTGCTTTAGAGAAATGTATATTCCAGTTTTTATAGCATTATTGAATTTGATTATTTTTTGTAGTGAGTTTCTGTATATATTCTGGATATTCCTTACCAGACCAATGATTTACAAACATTTTCTCCCATTCTTCAGGATTTATTTCTACTCTGTTGATAATGTTATTTTATGCACAGAAGTTTTTAATTTTCATGAAGTTTAATTTATGTCTTTTTTGGTTCCCTGTGTTTCCATCATCCTCAATATAGAAATCATTGGCAAATCCAGAGCAAAAGCCATTTTCTCCTACATTGTTTTCTAAGAATTTTTTATTTTTATAGTTCTTAATTTTAGATCTTTCAGCCAACTGGAGTTGATTTTTGTGAATAATGTGAAACTAAGTGTCCCACTCCATTCTTTTGAATGTGGATATCCAGCTTTCCCATCATTATGAACAGAGTGGTCTTACCCCATTGAGTGGTCTTGTCACCTTGTTGAAGATAAAAGGGATTGTTTCTAGGCTCTAAATTATATTCCTTTGGTCTATATGCCTGTCCTTAGGCCAGTGCCACACTCCTGATTACTTTAGTTTTATAGTACATCAGGGAATATAAGTCCTTCAACTTTGTTGGGGTTTTTGGTTTGTTTGTGTTTTGGTTTTGCGTAGGTTTTTGTTTTTGAGGTTATTTGGACCTTCTAGGTTCTATAAAAATCCATATAAATTTTAAGTTGGAGATTGCATTGAATCTCTCTCAGAAGAGTGATTGCCTCTTAACAGTATTAAGTCTTCCAAGACATGAACTTGGGATGTCTTTTCATTTACTTAGATTCTGTTTACTTCTTCAACACTCTTATTTCTTCTCTGCTAAATTATTTCTAAGTGCTAACTCTTTTTGCTGCTCTTGTGGATGGAATTGTTTTCTAAATTTCCTTTTGGGATATTCATTGCTAGTATATCGAAACGTAACTAATTTTTTTATATTGATTTTATTCATCCTGCAATTTTGTTAAATTTCTTTATGAATTAGAGGTTTTTTTACAGTAAGATCATGTCACTTGCAAATAACATAGTTTTACTTCTTTCTTTCCTTTTTGGACCAAATTTATCTCTTCCCTTTTTTGCCTATATGCTCTACTGCCTTGATTAGTAGTAGTAAGAGCAGGCATACTTATCTTGTTCCTGATTTAGGAAAAGCTTTTAGTCTTTCACGATTTAGTGATGTTGTTATTCCTGATCCAGACCCCTACAGAGGGTTCCTGGACCTGGGTCAAGTCCACAGAGTAAAGTAACAGCAAGTTTATAGAGAATTAAGGAACCAAAAGCATGGCTACTCCATAGGCAGAGCAGCTCTGAGAGTTGCTAGTTGGTTATTTTTGTGGTGATTTCTTGATTACATGTGAAATAAGGTTTATTTATGCTAAACAAGTGGATTATTCATGGGTTTTCTGGGAAAGGGGTGGGAATCTGCTGCTCCCCACTTCCAACCCACCTGACGGTTTCTCCCTTTTTTGAACTATATAGGATAAAGTCTGGATGGTGCCTATGGTATTTGTAAAGTGATACGATGCTGGTGGGAGTGTCTTTTCACAAGTTAATGCATTATATTTAGCGTACGATGAGCCAGCTTCTTTACTGCATCCTGTTTTATCAGAAGGGTCTTTGTGACCTGCATTTCGTGTGGACTTACTGTGGAGTCACTCTGATTCGAATACCTGTGACCATGTTAGCTATTAAGTTTTTCATATATGGCCTTTATGCTGTTGAGAAACTTCTCCTGTATTCCTAGTTTTCAATTTTATTCCTGTATTCCTAGTTTCAGTTTTATTATGAAAAGGTGTTTACATTAGTGTGGATAATTTTTTTGAATCAATTGAGATAGCCTTGTTATTTTCTTTATTGTATTTCTGATGATATTGTTACTAGAAAAGGTTCCTGATCCAGATCATAAGAGAGGACTCTTCGGTCTCATGTAAGAAAGAATTCAGGGCGAGCCCATAAAGTAAAGGCAAGTTTATTAAGAAAGTAGAGGAATAGGCTGGGCGCAGTGGCTCACACCTGTAATCCTAGCACTCTGGGAGGCCGAGGCAGGCGGATCACCTGAGGTCAGGAGTTCAAGACCAGCCTGACCAACCTGGTGAAACCCCATCTCTAGTAAAATAGAAAAGTTAGCCAGGCATGATGGCAGGTGCCTGTAATGCCAGCTACTTGGGAGGCTGAGACGGGAGATTGCTTGAAACCTGGGAGACGGTGGTTGCAGTGAGCCGAGATTGAACCACTGCACTCCAGCCTGGGCGGCTGAGTGAGACTCCGTCACGAAGGGGTGCGGGAGGGGCAGGGGAAAGGAAAGTAGAGGAATAAAAAAATGTATTCTCCATAGGCAGAACAGCCCTGAGGGCTGCTGGTTACGCATTTATATGGTTATTTGTTGATTATATGCAAAACAAGGGTTGGGTTATTCATGCTTTCCATTTTTATACCATATAGGGTAAACTTCCTGACATTGCCATGGCGTTTGTAAACTGTCATGGCGCTGGTGAGACTGCAACAGTGAGGCGACCAGAAGTCACTCTTGTTGCCATTTTAGTTTTGGTGGCGTTTAGCTGGCTTTCTTACTGCAACCTGTTTCATCAGCAAGGTCTTTATGATCTGTATCTTGTGCCAACCTCTGTCTCGTCCTTTGACTTAGAATGCCTAACCCTCTGGGAATGCAGCCCAGTAATCTCAGCTTTATTTTACCTAGCCCCTATTCAAGATGGAATTGGTCTGGTTCAGAGGCTTCCGACAATATATTAGGAATTAATTCATATGTTTAAACACCCTTACGTGCTTGATAAATCTCACACTTCATCATGGTACTTTGTACTTTTAATATGCTGCTGGATTTGTTGCTAGTATTTTATTGAGGATTTTTGCATGTATATTGCTGTCAATGAAAAGAATCAAACTGTGTAGAATATTTGAAGACATTTATTCTGAGCCAAATACGAGTGCCCATGGCCCATGACACAGCCCTCGGAAGGTCCTAAGAACATGTGCTCAAGTTGGTCGGAGTGCAGCTTGGTTTTATACATTTTAGGGAGGCATGAGACATCAATCACATACATTTACAAAATACACTGGTTTGGTCCAGAAATGCGGGACAACTCAAAAGTGGGTGACTGGGGCTTCCAGGGTATCGGTAAATTTAAACATTTTCTGGTTGACAGTTGGTTTTATTCAAAGACCTGGGATCATAGAAACAAATGTTCGGGTTGAGATAAAAGATTTTGGAGACCAAGGTTCTTGTGAAGTCTTTTTATAGTGGCTGCCCTTAGAGACAATAAATGACAAATGTTTCCTATTCGGATCTTGAAAAGGTGCTAGACCTTCAGTTAATCTCTTTAGGATTGACAGGGCTTGGAAGAAAAACACTTAGCTATGTTAATAAAGATTCTTAACAGATGCAAATTTTCTCCCATGAAGGAAAGCTTTGCAGAGCTGTTTCAAGATATGGCTAAGAAACATGTTTTGGAGTAAAATATTTTTATTTTCTTCTTGTATCATAATGTTATGCCAGAGTCAGACTGAAAAGTAAGTCACGATATATAGGGTTAAATAAAAGCCATCTGGTGAGGATTTGTGATTTGTAGGGAATGACGCCCCAGACCCCTTAGACAGGAATTTGGGCAACATAAAAAAATCAGATCTTAGTCCTCATTGTTAAAAGGTATTGTGTTGGTCTCTACTTTCCCCTTCCCTCCTTCCTTTCCTTTCTCCTTCCCTTTTGCTTCCCTTCTCATTCCCTTCCCCTTCCCTCCCCCTTCTCCTTCCCTCCGCCTTTCCCTCCCTCCTTCCTTCCTTCCTTCCTTCCTTCCTTCCTTCCTTCCTTCCTTCCTTCCTTCCTTCTTTTTGAAAAAATTTTTGTCGGCCAGGCATGGTGGCTGACACTTGTAATCCCCACACTTTGGGAGGCCGAGGCGGGCGGATCACGAGGTCAGGAGATTGAGATCACGGTGAAACCCCGTCTCTACTAAAAATACAAAAAAAAAAAAAAATTAGCCAGGCGTGGTGGCGGGCGCCTATAGTCCCAGCTACTCGGAGAGGCTGAGGCAGAATGGCATGAACCTGGGAGGTGGAGCTTGCAGTGAGCCAAGATTGCGCCACTGCACTCCAGCCTGGGAGACAGAGCAAGACTCTGTCTCAAAAAAATAAATAAATAAAATAAAATATTTGTCTAGCTTTGTTAGGTGAATAGTATTGATCTTACAAGTTAAGAAGTACAGGTTGAGTATCCTTTATTTGAAATGCTTGGGACATAGAAGTGTTTTAGATTTTAGAATGTTTGCATATCTTGGTGATAAGAAACCAATCTAAACAGGAAATTCATTTATTTTTCATCTTCATGAAGGTAATTTTGTGTATTTAATAATTTTGTGCATGAAACAAAGATTGTGTTAAGACTGAGGGATGGAGTTTTTCACTTGTGTCATGTCAGCCCTCAAGTTTCAGATTAGAGAACATTTCTGATGTTTGTATTAGCAATCGTCAACCTGTACTGTCTTGTTTTAAAATAAATGATTTTGGAACAGGGAAAAATTTGTTTTAATTTGAACATTTGGTAGATTTCAGCAGTTATACACTCTGGTTCTGGTGAAACGGCTACGTTGTCTGGTGTATACACCCTGGAGCTCATGGTCACGCGCCAGGAAGATTTAGGACATGGACACACCCAAGGTGTTCAAGAGAGAAGGTTTAATAGAAGAGGAGAGAAAGAGAAGCAGCTGTCTGTATAGAGAGAGGGGTCTCCGAGGGCAAAGGACTGGCTGGCAGCCAATGTGCTGGATTTTCTAGCCCAGTTTGAGGAAGCTGTGTCTGATTTACATAGGGCTCACAGATTGGTTTGATCAGGTATGACATTTACATAGTGTGTGAGGAAGGTTGGTTCCCCCACCGTATTTTTTTTTTTTTTTGAGAGGGGGTCTTGCTGTGTCCCCCAGGCTGGAGTGCAGTGGCGTGATCTCAGCTCACTGCAACCTCCACCTCTCAGGTTCAAGCAGTTCTCCTGCCTCAGCCTCCTGAGTAACTGGGAATATAGGCGTATGCCACCACACCCAGCTAATTTTGTATTTTAAATAGAAACAGGGTTTCACCATGTTGGTCAGGCCATTATGGAATTCCTGACCTAGTGATCCTCCTGCCTCCCAAAGTTGCTGGGATTACAGGGGTGAGTCACCGCATCCAGAGGCCCCACCCTAAGATTATTTTGCATATTGGGCTGTTCCAGTTGATTGGAGCCATCTTGTCTGCTCATTACTGTACATGTGGGTGGCAGAGAAGGGAAGATGGAGCTGCCATCTTGAACATGTCTAGTCCCTTGTTCCTGCCAGCCTTCACCTGTGCAAGCTCCCAGCTTGCTTGTCTATCTCTGCAACTCAACTTTACAGGCCGCTCTTTGTTGGTAAACGATTTGGGGCTACTATTCATGAAAAAGAGCCTTATGGAGGACCCCCACACCCTTACTCTCTGCCTAAGTAATTTCTTCTTAACTTCTGTATCACGGGTTTTCTTTTTAGTAGATGTGAACTTGTGAAGTGAGTTTGGTGTTTGAAAGGGATGCCGGCAAACTCAAACCACACCGAGTACGGCCAAGAGATCTTTATTGGAGGTTGAGGTCAGGTCGCGCAGGGGAGAGAGAGAGAGAGAGCTGTTGGGTGGAGTAATTTGTAGCCCCCAGGACTATATGGGCACTGATGGTTGGATGGGGGGCGGGCCTGAAGGGAGGAGTAGGAGGTGCCTTCTTTCATTGGGTCTCATTTGGCGGGCCGACATAGTGCTGGGTGAAGAAGAACCCAGAACCAGCGCCATCTTTTGGCGCCTTGCGTCACCTAACATTCCTCCCTTTTGTTTCTCTTAGAGGTGGGTGGAGGGGTGTCGTATCTCATCTGGCTACTTCCTGCTGAGTGGGGGCGTTGAGGGGAGTAAAGGGAGGACTGTTAGGGACATCTATCAGTAGAATAAGCCCAAGTAGTGTGGCGGCGTATGTAAACATCTCTTGGGGTGTGAAGTCCATGAAGATTCCTCTAACATTGTGATCCATTTGAAGGGTAGCGATGGATTGGCTATGAGCCAGCTGTCGGTGCGGAGATCGTTGAGAAATTTGTGGAATTGGTTGGCAGTTGTCATGACTGGCTTGGGTTAGCAGGTTGTGAGCCCGTCTGTGGAATCTGTCCCGTTCTCACTGGTGGCTAAAAGTTGGTAGTTTCTGAGGAGAAGCTGGTTAAATGTTTGGTTAGATGTAGAAGAGATTTGGTTTTTCATAAACTTAATGAGGCAGGGGAGTAGTGCGCAGAAAGCGAGGATACCCATTAGGGGGCCTAAAAAGGGAAGGAGCCAAGCTAAGAGGGGGGTTTTGAGGGTTTCCTAAAGGGAGGGAGTAGTGCTAGCATTCATTAGTTTACGTTTTATCTGATGTAGGTTTTTAATGCTAGTTTCGATTACTTGGGAATAACAGCAGTTCTCCTGTAAGAAGATGCAAGTACCGCCTTTTTCGGCTGTAAGTCGATGGCGCGGCGGTATTGAAGGATGACACCAGCTAGAGATGTGATTTGTCGTTGGAGGGCAGCTAGAGACTGAGCCATTTCCTGAATGGCCGTCTGAAAATTGGGATATGCTGTATACCTATGAGAGAGATTCCAAGCATGATAAGTAGGAAGATTGCTTTTTTTTTTTTTTCCAATGGTCCTCAGGAGAGTTGGGTTTAGGGTGATTAAACTGACAGGCTTGAAGGCCTTCAGAGAAGGAGAGCAATGTGAGTTGAGGGACTAGTGTGGTGGGTATGCAGGGGCCAGGGATAGAGGAATTAATGGCCGTCTGGAGCTGGAAAGTTGCAGGGGGTGACAGTTTGTTTGCATGTTACATTGTGGGGCGATGGGGGGTGGTAGCTGGTGTTGTGACAGGTAGGAATAGGGACACTGAGGTTGGCGAGGGGGACATGGGAGATTACAAAGCAGGTGGTCGGCGGGGAGGAGTTGCTTGTGTTTATGGATCTAGATAGTGGAACCACAGCAAGAGGGGGTTTGTTGATGTTTGTGAAGAAACAGTCGGAAGTAGGGACCTGAGAGGTGTTTAATAGTAGTAATCCTTGATGGAGGAACAGAACCAGGAAGCCTGTATGGAGGTTATGTCGGCCTGTGGGTGTAGCTGGGATTGTAGTTCAGTCTCTCCTTTGGAAATTTATGTGTTAATTTCGGCTAGGACCTGTTGGGAGTCAGTTTTTAGGGTACGGGTGATGGTTATAGTTTGTGCTGGATAAGTGCTTGGGTATATTCCCCCTGTGGCTGCCTGGCCCCAGATTGCGTTGGCTGGGTCAGTGATGTGAATTGCTTGAGATGAGGCATTGTTTTTGGTGACATAATATATGCTGTCTGTTTTTTTTGGTGATCCAATTCATAACACAGCTGGTCCAGGGACACCCATAGTTTTGGGGCCATTCAGTTTTACAGGTGCTGAGGGATTGTTGGTGTGGAAAGCAAATGGCAAAGTGGAACATGTGGAAATAAGGGTCATGGTGAGTTTAGGGAGGGGAAGATCTACTGAGGATGTGTCGATGGAGCATCGGGGTAACTGATCACATTGGTGTGTGACCTCCGGTTAGCGTTGTAGGTTTCTTTGAGGGTGAACAGGTAGTAGGGTTGTGAAGGGGGCCTGTTGGCAGAGGAGCGTCTGTAGACGAAGATGTAAGAGGCGGAGAGCCAGAAGAGCGGGCTCAGAGCAGGCATGAGGGCAGCAGCTTATGCCTTAGGAATAGTAGCAAGGGAGGGCGTTTTAGAAATGCGAATTTTGAGAGGGTTGTGGGGTACGGGCGTGCCTGGCTTTAGAGGGGTTTCTGGGTTCATGTTTAAGGAGAAACAGGCGGGAGGGTGGTGAGATTGAGGGGTGCACATGTTTGGAAAGTTACAGCGGAACCGTGCAGGAAGGAAACTAGGAGACAGTACGCGGCAAGGGGGAAGGGTTTATAGACTTTCGTAGGTCAGGAGTTCAAGGGGGAAGGGTTTGTAGACTTTTGTAGGTCAGGAGTTCCTTGAGTTGATGGGGGGAGGTAATGACAACAGCTGCCCTAAACGTTAATTTCTTTAAGTAGTAGGTAGGCTGCAGCCAGGGCCTGAAGGCAGGGGGCCCACCCTTGCACAGTGGGGTCTAGTTGGCTGGCCGGGATGCAGAGCCTCCCATGGTGAGAGAGGAAGGGGTATATGTATATGGCGGCTGGCTGAACAGGGCGTCCCCTATTAGCGGATGGCCGTGTTGCGAGTCAGAACCTTCGAGCTGGTCGTCACCGAAACAAAAGAACTCATGGGCCTCTGTAAGGCCGAGGGCTGTGGGTTACCTGGTACCAGGATTTTTTCAGCGAGAGAAGGGAGGAAACCCAGGCCGGACGAGTGAGGAGGGAAAGGAGAAAACTCAGTTCCCTGTGGGCTGAGTTCGCTCTCAGAATTGTTTGGATAGGTATGCAACTGCTGCAAAGGTGGGTCCGTGCATCTGACCTAGGACTCCAAGAGCCAAGCCATTGTGCTCATGTACATACAGAATGAAAGATTGTTGTAAGTCTGGAAGATGTAGGGCTGGGGCTTTGAGTAGTGCCTGTTGGAGTGACAGGAAGGGCTGCTTGACTGTGGCCTCTACAGGCTTGGATGGGGTACCTCGGGAGAGATCATATAGGGGCTTTGCTCATAAAGAGTAGTTGGGGATCCAAGTTCTAAAGTAGCCTAAGAAGGAGAGTATCTCTTGTTTGGTTTTTGGGATGGGAAGACTTCTAATGAAGCACTTTTGGTCTAGGGTGATGGCCTTTGAGTCATGGGCAAGGAGGACTCCTAGATAGGTGACTTGAGTGAGGGAGAGCTGAGACAGTTAGAGAGGGACAGCATAGGAGGATGTCATTAACGTATTGTAGGACTACAGGGTGGACTGGGGAAAGTGTAATTTTTGTAGGTCTGACCAAAGATATGGGGGCTATCTCTGCCACCTGAGCTGTTGTGACTGTTTAGTGTCTGTGTCAGTCCAAGTGAAGGCAAACAGGTCTTGTGACTGAGGGGAGAGGGGAATGGTGAAAAAGGAGAAATGTGTGGCACTAGGAGGAATAGAGGATAAGAGCCGAGGTCTTGGACGAGGCGGAACATACCATTGGGTTTTTTTACTGCTAGAATAGGGGTGTTAAATGGAGAATGGGTTGGCCTGAGGAACTCTTTTCTTAGGAGGTCTAAAATAGTTGGTTGTAATCCTTTCAGGCAGGAGATAGGGAGAGGATATTGGGGTTGGCTGGGGAAGTGGTGTGGGTTTTTAAGGAATATTTGTATGGGAGGACAGAGTGCTAATGAGGGGGTGGTGGTGTCCCACACTAAGGGGTTGACACTGGCTGGGAGCGAAGGCAGAGTAGGAGCAGGAGTTTGATCTATGGAACTTGCCACCAAGGCAGTGAGTGAGGTGGATTGCGGGAGGGTGATTGGGTTGAAGGTGATGGAGGTTTTAAATTGAGAGAGAATGTCTCTTCTTAACAAAGGGAGTGGGCATTGTGGCATGACTAGGAATCGATGGGAAAAGATGTGGCCGGAGAAAGTGCAGGAGAGGGGAGGAGTGGCTCTTAGACGTATGGTTTGGCCTCCGACCCCGACTATGGGAGATCCAAAGAGGGAAGTGGTGCCCCAAAATTCCCTTAAAACCAAGAGAGTAGCTCTGGTGTCTAGGAGAAAGGTGATGGGACATCCACCCACTGTTAAAGAGACCCTGGGCTCCTGTGTGGTGATGATTTGTGTCGGGAAGGAAGTCCCAAGGCCCCGTCAGTCTTGAATGGCCAATCCTAGAAGATCGGGAGTAGGGATGGTGGCTGTCCCGGCCACCCTTTGAGAGCCGGGGCAGTCTACGCCCCAGTGGCCAGATTGGTGGCATTTAGGACATGGCCGGTTGGGGGGCCTGGGATTTGGGCACTCTCGGACCCAGTGCCCTTCCTTTCTGCATTTGAAACAGGGCCCTGGGGGCTGACGTTGGGATGGATGGGCAAATGACAACTTATGGCCGTGTGATGGAGGGGAGGCATGAAGGGCTTGTGCCAGTAACTGGTACTTTTGCCTCTTTGCCTTCTCATTTCGATTGTGATACACCTTAAATGCCGTCGCTAAGATCTCGGTTTGAGGGGTGAGGGGGCCTTTGTCCAGTTTTTTTAGTTTACCTTTGATATCAGGAAAACTCTGAGCAAAAAAAATGGGACATAAGGAGTTGCCTACTGTCTGGGGTTTTGGGATCTATGTTGGTGTATTGTTGGAGTGCCTGTGTAAGGTGGTCTAGAAAAGCGGACGGGTTTTCATTTTTAAGTTTTTCAAAGTTAACTGCCTTTTGAGCTGCCCTCCGTAGACTGGCTATGATGTAAGTAGCTAAATGGTCTTGGGCTGATACTCCATTTTGGGTATTATAATCCCAACTGGGCTCATGCTCAGGTACTGCCTGCGCTCCTAGCGGTAGGGCTGGGGTTGTTTGATGAGCTTGTTCCTAGACTCGCCTACGCCCCTCGGGGAGGAGGGTGTTAGAGAGAATCATATAGATGTCATGGAAGGTAAGGCTATAAGCTTGGATGAGGTATTGGAATTCTTTGATATATAAAGCAGAATTGGAAGTGTAGGAGCCTAGGCGTTTTTCTGTTTGTGATAAGTCAGCCATAGAAAAGGGGATGTGGACTCGGACAATACCTTCAGTTCCTGCCACCTCTAAGGGGGGCAACGGGGGGGGGGGGAAGGCCGGGGCTGACGGGATAGGCGGTTGAGGGTGTGGAGAAGTGGGGGCAGCGGGAGGCTGGGCGACTTCTAGTTGGGTGGCGGCCGGAGGGTGTGGCGGACGGTGGTGGTATGGGGGGGCGTTCATCGGCTGGGTCGAAATCAGGGGCAGAGGGAGAGGTTGGCGGTTTAAGAGCAGACAGGAGCTGCTGTGGTTTGCAAGGGAGACAAAGGTTAGGTCTATCCCGTAGGAGAAAGAAGCAGTGGATATATGGGATCTCTACCCATTTTCCTGTTCACTCGCAATAATTCTAGAGATCCTGGAGAATGTTAGGATCGAGAGACCCATAAGTGGGCCATTTGCTTTGGTTGTCTAGGGGATATGTGGGCCAGTTTTGCTATTTGGGGTCTACCGTGGCCTTAGGGGCTTGAGGTGAGGTACTTCGTGGGGTCTCTTGCCTGCCTAGAGAGGTAGACCCTGGAGGGGAAGACTTACCGAGATGCGGCCGGTGGCGCGACCTGACCTCGACCTCTCCAATAAAGATCTCTTGGCCGTACTTGGTGTGGTTTGAGTTTGCCGGCATCCCTTTCATTTGGTGCCGACTCGGATTGGGACTCCCCACTTTTAGTGGGATCCCAATCTTTTCTTAGACTCAACCCAAACCCCTGACTGGCCTTCACCCAT